>NC_056623.2:151122441-151722441 GCF_002870075.4 Lactuca sativa | reverse complement strand
CACGTTGCGCAGAAACACTTATATAGTTGAAATCTTTATATATATATATATATATATATATATATATATATATATATATATATATATATATATATATATATAACAATAACGTTGTTATTAAATTTAATATAATAATTCATATATTGAATTGATATAATATATTGATAATTTTTAATTATATGATAATATATACATCTATTATAACTATATAATATCAACCGTTTAAATGACTTCTACCTACGAGTAACTCATTAATAAAATTTAATATAATATATGAATTAATGTTATTTATAGTTGTTGTTATTCTTAATTAATTTTTTAAAATTTATTTGGTTAACGTTTTAATTTCTGTCATTATAATTATTTAAAACATCAAACATTGTTTTTTTATTTTAAAGGTAACGGTATAATCATTTATATAGAGTTATTTTTAACTATTGTTATTATAAGTTATTTTAAGCTACTTAATTGAAAACTTTTAACGATTATAAAATTATCTTTAGGAAATATTTTAGTTAAATTGAGATTATAATTTAGTTTTTGCATTTTACACTACAATTTATCACTTTTAACTATTCATAAAATATTAATTGGGTTTTTTAAGTGGAACTGAAATTCATATTTAAGTTGATACTGTAATGTTATATTTAAATTAACAATTTAAGTATTTTGTCCAAACTGTTCAAAAGTTGTAGCTTTAAACTCATAATGGTTTACATAAAACAACATATTAAATCTAATAAATTAAGTATAATATGTTAAAAGTTAAAAACATAACTTTATAAGTAAAAGTAAAGATATTATTTTAATATTGAAATTTAGTTTATTTATGCTTACACTTTAGATTTGATATTTATTTAACCTTATTAACCAACTTATAATCATTATTAGCAAGAGACTACAATTCACCACTTTTAACTATTTACAAAATATTTTTTATTTGTTTAAATTAAACTAAAATTTATATTTAAGTTGATCCTGTAATGTTATATTTAAATTTATAATTTAAGTATTTTATACAAATTGTTAAAAAATATAGCTTTAAAATGATAATGGTTAAACCCAAGAATATATTAAAACTATAAAATTAAGTATAATATGTTAAAAGTTTAAAAAAATAACTTTATAAGTAGAAGTAAAGATATTCTTTTAATATTGAAATGTAGTTTAAATATAATGATACTTTAGGTTTGATATTTATTTAATCTTATTAACCAACTTATAATCATTATTAGAAAGAAATTGAAAAGTCTTGGGAGTTTCAAATGAATGTGACGAAAGGAAAAATGCATGGCAGTTTCAAATGAATGTGGTTAAAGAAAAAATGTTTCCTTTATAAGCATACTAGTAACACCCATAAAATTCAAGCCAATTTAAAGCTTTTTAAAATATTTAAAACCGTTAAGTCATTATAATTTTTTTTTTTCAAAATAGTTTAAGCATCAGTGTATCCCCATAATCAAATCATGAAAATATGAGGAGGTGCACGATCACGCCTTCGCCTTCCCGCGATCATCAGAAGTACCTAGAACAAAATCAACAACTGTAAGCTCGAAGCTTAGTGAGTTTCCCCAAAATACCAACGCCATACATATATAACCACAACATATAAAAAATACAGAACAACATCATAATAAGCCTTTAGCCTGACTAGATCGCCTCGTAGGCCTTCAGCCTATCTGGACCGCTCTCCGAGCCTTCGGCATGTCTGGACCGCCTCGCAGGGCCTTCAGCCTATCCGCACCGCTCGTCGAGCCATCGGTCTGACTAGCATCCCTCCTGGCCTGCAGTCTATCCAGACCGCATCGGGTATGTTGGCCTTCAGCACAAAGTAGGACCGCCTCAACCCGACCCAAAAAAGCAATCATGTGCACATAAATAACATACGCTAGCATATATAACAGTCAAACCGATCTAACAGATCACAAGAATAACATTAAATCCTAAAACCAGGATACCGACCTAACCAGATCACTAAGCATAGCATATCACCATCCTAACTAGCAGGATGTAAATCAATAAACATATCATGTAATAATTCGGATAAGATCCATAAAGGGTCGGCCTTGGTGCCTTAGACCATGCTGATATAGTGAGGATAACTCACCTGGCGCTGCTGATGTCCCGCGGATGAAACTCTAGCTGTTGGTTGAAAAATTCCCAAACTGCCAACATCAAAAAATATCCAATTAATAATTGGGTTCCAAACCCAAGGTCCAACTCACACTCCAAAGGCTAATAGTCAAGTAATGGGACAAAACCCAACATATGACCCAATTTTCCAAATTGGGCCCAACCCTTCACATGGGCCTTACATTAAGGCCCAACCACCTATCCTGGTCCAAATACTTGGCATTCCAATGGTTCAATATCTCATAATCATAAAGGTCTAATTGTGGCCCATCTATGACCAAATTTTCCAAATTGGGCCCAAGACTCTCACATGGGCCTTATCCTAAAACCCATACAATTATTTAGTCCATTTACTTATTCTTGGAAAGCCCAATAATAGTAAAATCACCAAAGCCCAATAGAAAAGGCCTAATTCAAGGCCCAAGTGAAATTAGGGTTTTCACATGAAATGACGATTAGGGTTAAGTATTCCTACTTAATCCATTAAGTTCAATACTACATTAGGTTAATTTGCAAATGATTATTAATTTAATATTTTAAGTTTATTAATTAATTCCAATGCGGGTCCCGATCTATGCCCAAAATTAGGGTTTCAGGACATTAGGGTTTTCCAAACCCTAATTAGGGTTTCAAACCCAATACTAGCCCATTAGTCATATGGTTGAGCTTTTAGGTCAATTTAGGCTTCATTGGGCCCATTAGGGTTTCATTGGTCGGGCACCACCCACTACCACCTCAGGTAGTGGTGGTCAATGGCGGCTCGCGGCGGCGGCAACCACCTAACGGTGGTGGTGACAGATTTTTCTTACTATTTCGGTCGATTACAATGTTACAACACGATATCCAAATAAAATCAGACACACACAAGAACATATACACACACCACCCTTATGGCAGCAGACGGTAGTTGGAGGTGGCAGCCACCACCTCACGGTGGTGGCGGTGGCCTTTCCGTGAATTCTGGTTACACAACATACACACACACACTTAACACAATAAAGCAACAATACACATACACACACCAAAATACATAGCAAAACTCTCACACAGCCACCTTCCACGGTGGCTGGTGGCGGCGAAAGGACCAACGAACAGCTACAGCGGTGAGGTGGAGAAGGAGGGTGGTGGCGGCTGAAGTTTGTGTCTAGGGTTAGGGTTAAACGAGGCAATGGAATAGTTTAATACCGCCTACTTCAAACTTTCCCCATAATGATACATTTAGTCCTTCCTTATCCTTCTTCTTTTAATTTTGATCCAGAAATTACCATTGCTACCCTGCCTTTTACAATCCTTACAAAATAAGCCCGATATTTACTATTTAACCCCTGCTTCCATAATTTCTTTTGTATTAAGCCCAAATGATACCAAATAGCCCCTCATCTACAAAACCTTTTCAAAATAAGTGCCGAAATTACGCTTTAACCCCCGAAACTAACATCCTGCTAATTATTATCTGAATTTGGGCTATAATAATATGAGATAATAATAAAAATTACTTCTCGGGGTTCCGGGTTTATTATTTAATTATTCTATTTTTAAACGGGATGTTACAAATCTCCCCCACTTAAATTTGATTTCGTCCTCGAAATTGTTTCTTATCATTCCCTACACACCAGACAACTTGAACTACATGGCCATAACTACAAGGATACTCCAGCCTTTCGAAGGAAACCATATCCAACCTTTGTAGGGTCCGGAAACCTGATGATAAATGAATTCCTTGAAATATGATCACTTTTTCTCCATCCGAAATCTGAAGTCTCGAGATGGTCTGACTCTCTGACAGACCGCCCACACTGAATCATTGCCGAATTTGTTGCACTTATCTCTCAACTAGCGACTCAACTTCTGATAATCTAAGGTTCCTACAAGAAGATAGAGTCACAGACTAAAATTCCCTATAATACACTTATATTTGACAGGAAAACTCATCTGGAATACCGGATTCCTACCCGGTTGTTGAACCAACGAGCAATCTTACAGTCGCTCTGCGTGACCTTCGAAGGAAACCTCGACTTGCAATAACTGTCCTAGCTATATTGCCACTCAAGGCTCCATCAATCCTTCAAATCCATCCGATCATAACAACCTGGAAATCTGTCACTATCAAATCAAACTCTAAAAGTGAACTCTACCAGAATAATTGTAGTCTTACATTATGCCTGGTCTCTAACGACCTATCGTTTCCTGATTCCAATCATGTTGTGGTCTACTCACAATCTTGAGAATTGACCCACCCTGGCCTAATCATCTGAAAGAATTTGTGAATGCTACAAATCATCAGGCAATCTTACAACACTTTTGCTCTAACACAACCACAACCCATTACCTTAACCTCAATCTATCAATTCAAAAACCCTCAGAGTCGAGAACACACTCAACCGAGTACCTGAACAGAGCTCAATTCATGACTAGAATCCCAACCCGGTTCCCTAAGTTCTGCTAGCAAGCACTGAGAAGACACTATTCACATGTTGGGGAGTTTTACCGAACTCCCACTCACAAAACCGTCAAACCAAATAGCAACTTGGGTCTCTTTTCTCCCTGACGGAAATGCAAAACTTATACCATTTTCAATACCGATCCTGCTTCTGCATTCTGGGTCGATTCTCCCCCACTTAGATTCGCCTAAGTCTTTAGAATACATGGAAATTTGAGAATTCTCAATCCTTCTTACTTCCTAACGATCGATCTGGTGACAACTAGACCTTTCCAACTAGTACTCCTTTACTAGTCAACCCCAAATGATTACATTCTTCTAATAACTAGATGGACATTTCCTGAATCCCAGGGAAACCAACTGTCACTAATGCTCAAATGATCCCATGTCCAACTTGAAGTCCAAAGATAGATGCTCCAACTAATGTCTTAACAACGAGCTACTTCCCTTGGCGCTTTCCTCCGCCAATCAATAACAGTTACTAAAACCAATGAATCCTGACAATGTTGAATAACCATCCTGTGGGAGCCTGTCCGCAGACCTCCCGTATAACACCCTTCATCCCAAAATGCTCCAGCAAATCTCCCGCTCTCAGCTCTAGAAATCATATCATTCAGGGTCTTGCACCCTGACTCACTCGCCAGCTTGATCATCCACAGTTGAACTGATGTACCTGAAACCACCTCCGCCCTAAACCAGCCACAAACTACTCCCAAAACATAGTCTCCAATCCCCAGAAGTGCAATAGATCGTACAATGAATCCTTACCATCAGATGCAAGAGATCTAAGGTGAATCGGATCTTAGCTTTTATGGGTCAGAACGGTAATCGTGTACGCCTCACAAGATACTCATGCCACATCAACCCACTTGCGCTCACCAGCGCTGAAATACTGTCGCCAATCCCTGTGACTAACTGAACCGAGCTGGAACACAACTTGATCCTGGGGTCCCAAGTCTGATCACTCCTTCGAGCTCAAAAACTAAAAGGGCACAATCATTGCCCTATAAAACAACATTCCAATCCATCAATTAACCATTGTACTTCCATCTACAAAACTCCACCTGAACATAATCATCACTCCCATCCGGAGTCCCCACGACTCACATTTTGGCCTCAAGCAAAACCCCTGAAGCCTCAATTCCCAAAACTTCTGTGATAACCACTCCCGCTCAGCCCGTGGAACGTAACAAGTACATAATATATCCCTTGTCCCAAGTAACTGCAACCCTCTGCTCATCATTAGAATATGTTCCAGTAACAAGTCCCGGTACTGGAAAGCTCGACCAAATCCTCTCATTATCGTCAGTACAACTGATATAGCTGCTACGACATCTGTCTTGGCAGTAGATGCATAGCGCTCGTCGAAATACTCAACCATGGCGGTCTTAATAGACCCAAACATCTCCGAAAACTGTTCCCCGACAACCCCGATCACCTCCTCCCGGATGAACTCACTGGCACGATCCTCTGACAATGCGGGCCTATCCTGGCTGCCAGCTCCCGATCCTAACCCGGACCCTATCTCAAGACGTCTCGTAACCACCATTCTAGTAATACACCAGAAAGATCTCTGATAATCCATATAATGATAGGGGACCAACTCCCAACCCAACCCTAGGGGTTGTGACTTCCTTAATACACGTATGGGTCATGTGCTTTTAATAGTACGAGTCCATACTACCTTCCGCACCTACCGATATTTGTCTCAAGTATCATCACAACGCCTAACTGTATACATAACATGGCAAGCGCTTAATCCTCACTCCTAGAGGAATGCTAAATATCTCATACTGACCTCCCGGCCTCACACAACCCGCCTATCCATGAAACTTTCACCAACTCTGCAGCACTAGTGTATGCTAGTCATACACTACGCTGGAACCTATAGACTTTCGAATATCCGATCGTACCCTAAGCCCCCAATCAAACAAGAACAGAACATAAGGCCAAACCAAACATTCTCATGCTATAAGATCTTAATTATGTACAGCTATAATGCATACACAAGTAACTACAGTAATGATGTCAATCTCATATAAGGAAAACCCTAGTCTAGCAGGCATCATGTAATCAGGCAATTCTATCATGCAATTCCTGAAGATCCCTAGCCTAGTACTAGCGTGTTGTTCTAACATATCACATAATCAAATAATTGTATGGTATTTTGGGGTCAACTTATTGGCTCCGACTGATCGTACACCCTGCATCCTCCTTTACTTATTTTGAAAACCATTTAGAACCCATTTTGAAAAGACTAAACTACAAATTTGGTCCCATTGGTTTATCAAAAAAATGTGGATAGAGTCCAAAATCTTTTCAACTCTCACCATCGGTCCAAAATCAGATCTTTTTTGTGGATATGGTCCCTGTCCAAAATCAGATCCATTTTGACGATTATACCATTTTAATTTATTTTTTTTACATTTTTTTTATGTTTCAGGCTTTATTTTAATATTTTGATAATTAAAAAAAATAAGAAAAACCCACCTTACCCCCATTTTACAGAACCCCCTTCCCCCCTCTCTCTCTATCACTCTCTCATACATACACACAACTCCTATTCATCGTCTTCTCCAAACCCAAACCCCCTGTTTCCCTCCTGTTAGAAACGTCCCCCATAATGCACACTAAACCTAGGTACATCTTTCCTTCCCTTAACTTTGAATCTCTCCAGCATCGTGACCCACCTCCAAGCCCCTTTTTTCTCCCCTCCTTTTTGTTGATGCATCAAAGATTGAAAGAAAAGAATGACAAACGATTGAATGAGTCAAGAGATAAAGATCAAGTCAGGGAAAATGATGGAAGGCAGCAGCTATGTTGCTGCTGTCGAAGATATAGAGGAACGAAGGCAACGAGGATGCCATTGACGGAGGCAATGGTGGCCGGAGAAAAAGGTGATGATGGAGTTCAAGCCTGGACATAACACATGTCTCTCGTCCAGCAACATAAATCGACCTTCTTGCTCTTGTTCTTTTATTCTGAATACTGGTTCACACTTAATTGGTATCCCTCCAAGAAACGCAACCCCCTTTTTCTTCCTTAAAATCAATCACTATTCTGCACTAGGTTTGTTCCTTCTTGTCTAAAAATCGATTACATAAAAAAATACAACCTCCCCTGACGTTCCTTTTCCCTACTCAAAAATTGATTAGTAGCTTTCCTTCTTCTCTAAATCGATTAATCATCAGATTTTTTCTTTTTCCCTCCTTGGTTCGATCAAACTGATTTATGGTGGTTAACAGAGGTATAAGGTGGATGATAGTGATGGTATTGGTTATGTTTTGGTGCGTTATAGTGGCGATAAAAAGGAGGCATAAGGGTGGGTTGTTGTGGTTAAGGTTAGGTTGTAATGGTGGGATTACAGTTAAGGCTGAAGATAAGTCAAAGAGGCGAAGGTCAATGATCGTGTTCTTGGGTGTCTCCGATGGTGACTGGTGGCTTATTTGGGATATGGTAGTGATGGGTGGTTTTTGACTTTGGATTTGGAGAAAGGGATGAGGCTGTGAAGGGAGTGATGGAAGCTTCATCCATGGATAGAGAGAGAGAGAGAGAGAGAGAGAGAGAGAGAGAGAGAGACGGTGGGGTGGGATGGCGTAGGTAGGTATTTTTTTTAATTATTCTAATATTAGGGAAAAATAAAAAAAAAATGTAAAAAACAAATTAAAAGGGTATAATCATCATTTTAAGTTTCATAGGGACCATATCCACAAAAAAGATCTGATTTTGGATCGATGGTGCAAGTTGAAAAGATTTTGGACTCTATCCACATTTTTTTGATAACCACAGGGACCAAATTTGCAGTTTAGTCTTTTGAAAATCTTTCCTTGATTTGAGACTGGATTCACACGAATGTTCCTCCAAATCACTCAAACCACTGCTTTGATACCGACTTGTAACACCCATAAAATGCAAGCCAATTTAAAACTTTTTTAAACATTTAAAACCATTAAGTCATTACAATTTGTTTTCAAAATAGTTTAAGCATCATAGTGTCCCCAGAATCAAACCATGAAAATATGGGGAGGTACACGATCATGCCTTCGCCTTCTCCCGATCATCAGAAGTACCTGAAACAAAATCAACAACTGTAAGCCCGAAGCTTAGTGAGTTTCCCCAAAATACCAACACCATACATATATAACCACAACATATAACAAATATAGAACAACATGCATAATGAGCCTTCAGCCTGACTGGACCGCCTCGCAGGCCTTCAGCCTATCTGGACTGTCTCGCAGGGCCTTCAGCCTATCCGGACCGCTCGTCAGGTCTTCAGTCTGACTAGCATCCCTCCTGGGCCTACAGTCTATATGGACCGCCCCGGGTATGTTGGCCTTCAGCACAAAGCAGGACCGCCTCAACCCAACCCCAAACAAACAATCATGTGACATAAATAACATACACTAGCATATATAACAGTCAAAGCGATATAATAGATCACAAGCATAACAACAATCCTAAAACCAGGATACCGACCTAACCAGGTCACTACGCATAACATATCACAATCCTAACTATAAGGATGTAAATCAATAAACATATCATGTAATAATCTGGATAGGATCCATAAAGGGCCGCCTTGGTGCCTTAGACCCTGTGATATAGTGAAGATAACTCACCTGGCACTGCTGAAATCCCGCGGATGAAACTGTAGTTGCTGGTTGACATATTCTAGAACTGCCAACATCAAATAATACCCAATTATAAATTGGGTTCCAAACCTAAGGTCCAACTCACACTCCAAAGGCCAATAGTTAAGTAATGGGCCAAAACCTAACATATGGCCCGATTTTCCAAATTGGCCCCAACCCTTCACATAGGCCTTACCTTAAGGCCTAACCACCTATCCATGTCCAAATACTTGGAATTCCAATGGTCCAATATCTCATAATCATAAAGGCCTAATTATGGCCCATCTATGGCCCAATTATCCAAATTGGGCCCAAGACTCTCACATGGGCCTTATCCTAAAACCCATACAATTATTTAGTCCATTTACTTATTCTTGGAAAGCCCATTAATAGTCCAATTGTAACGCCTTAATTCTCAGGTATTGATATTATGACTTTAAATTTCAAGTTTCAATGTCTACTCGATGAGGGGATGTCCTGACTCGTCGAGTAGGAGCGGGATTGGGCCACGTATTTAAGTAACCGACTCGCTGAGTCGGAAGAGTGACTCGACGAGTTGGAGCTGGACGGTGAAACCCTAATCCCCGGGGTTTTGCACCCTATTTTAAGGGCCCTTTTCCCCTTAGCCTCCCCTTACAGCCCCTGTGAGTCCAGAAACCCTAAATCTCCATTCTCTCTTCATACTTGTGTGTTTAAGTTTGAAAGGTGGATCTTGGTGAAGAAATGCTTGAAGATCAAGAAGCTTTGAGCAAGGAACAGTTGGGGATCTGAAGTCTACCTCGGTTTATCATCACTTGAAGGTATCAAGTCATCACCTTGAGCTTCTTCTAGCTAGATCCCTTTTATATTTGAGTTTTGGGACCATTTTAGGCATTTGGTGTTGCATTTCGAGAGAGGAACCAAGATCTAAAGTTGCAACTTCAGATCTAGGCTCATCTTGGCTCTCATCATCATAAAGTCTCAGTCTTTAGCATGTTGGTGAAGCTCTTTTGCATAGAACCTCTTCTTTAGCTTGATTTAAGTCATTAGCACCTTTCATGCACGTAAAGTTTGCAACTTTACGTGATAAACATGCCCTAGGAGCTTGGATCTGCAGTATGGAGCCTTAGCATGGCGTAAATGGCATATGTTTGGATGAAGGACTGAAGGGACTCGGCGAGTGGCATGGCCAACTCGGCGAGTCCGATGAAGATTGTCATAGACTTGGCGAGTCGTATGAACGTCTCAGCGAGTCCGATGAAGATTGCCTAGGGCTCCGCATGTCAAGCGAGTGACTCGACGAGTGGGCAAGTTATGCAAGGAACTCGGCGAGTAGCTGAGGGTACTCGACGAGTTGAGGTCAACATGGACTGTTGACCTTGACAGTTGAGTTTGACTTTGACCCAAGGTTGACCAGTTGACTTCGGACGGTTTTTGGTAAATGGGATTTTGATAGTAAAGGACATTGGTGAATATAGGTATTGGAGTTGGAGCTACATTTGGAGGAGTTTGACACTACCTTTCGAGATACTTACTAGGCGAGTTATCCTCACTATACTAAGGGGTCTAAGGCACCAAGGCTGGCCCATTGGATATGTTATCCTAGTTGTATTAGATGTTGAGTATGAGTTAGTGTTGCATGCTAGTGGTTTTGTTAGTTAGGTAGATCTGTAGGACTACCTGTGTAGTTATATGATTATCTGCATGCTCCGTAGTTATGTTATATGTGATATATTATGTGGATGGGTTGAGGTGATACTGCTCCGTGCGGTAACCAACAAACCCGGGAGCACTCCAGATACGAGCTGAGGGAGACTCGTACTGTGGGCTCGGTGGCAAGCCATATGTGAGCTGTGGACCCGGAAGGCAATCCAGACTCACATTATGGGCCCAGGGGTAATCCAGTCGTTGGAGCATTCCAGATACGAGCTAAGGGAGTCTCATACTGTGGGCTCAGTGGCAAGCCATATGTGAGCTGTGGGCCTAGAAGGCAATACAGACTCACACTGTGGGCCCAGGGGTAATCTAGTCGGTGGAGCATTCTAGATACGAGCTGAGGGAGACTCATACTGTGGGCTCGGTGGCAAACAGATGTGAGCTGTGGGCCCGGAATGCAATCCAGACTCACACTGTGGGCCCAAGGGTAATCCAGTCTATAAATTTGTAGGCCCAGTACATGTTGTTATTTATGTGTATGTGTTATGTGAAGTGTATCAGTATTTTGGGGGAACTCACTAAGCTTTCGGGCTTACAATTCCAGTTTATTATTTCAGGTACATCAGGGGATCGCGGCAAGGCGAAGTCATGATCGTACAGCTCCTCCTGTTTGGCTATGGTTTTGGGAAAACTATGATATGATACATTTTGAAAACACATTTATAATAATTTGATGATTTTGAAATGGCCTTTAAAAGTTTAAATTTGTCATGAATTTTATGGGTGTTACAAGTTGGTATCAGAGCCTTGGTTTGAGTGAATTGGAGGAACACTCGTGTGAATCCAGTCTCAAATCAAGGAAAGATTTTCAAAATGATTTCTAAATGGTTTTCAAAATAAGTGAAGGAGGATGCAGGGTTTACGATCAGCTAGAGCCAGTAAGTAGACCCCGAAATACCATACAGTTATTTGATTACGTGATATGTTAGAACAACATGCTAGAGCTAGGCTAGGGGTCTTCAGGAATTGCATGATAGAATTGCATGATTAAATGATGTCTGCTAGCTTAGGGTTCCTTTATGTGAAATTGGCATCATTATTGTAGTTGCTTAGAGTATGCGTCACGGTTATACATAATTAAGATCTTATAGCCTGAGAATGTTTCATTTGGCCTTATGTTCTGTTCTTGTTTGATTGGGAGCTTAGGGTAGGATTGGGTATTCGAGAGTCTATAGGGTCCAACGTTATGTGTGGCTAGCATACACTAGTGTTTCAGGGTTGGTGGAAGTTTCATGGATGGGTGGGTCGTGAGAGGCCGTGAGGCCAGTTATGAGATTGTTTATCATTCCTCTAGGAGTAAAGATTGAGCACATGTCAGTTTATGTATATAGTTAGGGCGTTACAATGATACTTGAAAAAAATATGGGTAGGTGTGGAAGGTAGTATGGGCTCGTACTACTAAAAGCACAAGACCCATACGCGTAGAAAGGAAGTCATAACCCCTAGAGTTAGTTAGATGTTGGTCTCCTGTTGTTATGCAGATTATCTGACATCTTCGTGGTATGTTTTCAGAATGGTGGTTACTCGACGCTTTGTGAGTAGATCCGGGTCAGGATCAGGATCAAGAGACAGAGGCCAGTAGGGGCCAGCAGCACCCGAGATTGTGGTGCAGATGGGTACAGACGAGTTGGATGCCAGGATTCAAGAGATCCTACATGATCAGGTTGCTGCTATGTTCCGTGCACAACTGCTGGAGATGTTTGGGTCGATTAAGACCGCCATGGTTGAGTACTTTGATGAGCGCTACGCAGCCCTTACAAAGACGGCTACCGCAACAGCTGCATCAGTTGTATCCGCGTCAGGGGGAGGAGCCAGTAGGGGCTTCCAGTATCGGGACTTCGATAACACGATGCCACTGACATTTGATGGTACCCAGGATCCTATTCGAGCCATGAGGTGGTTATCTGATGTGGAGGGCTGTTTCTTCACGTGTTCATGTCCTACCGACCAGAAGGTCAGATGCGCCCTGAACATCTTGAGGCTCGGGGCCAAGGACTGGTGGAGGCTAACGACAAAGTCATACACTGATGAGCAGAGAGCGGATGTTACTTGGGAGCAGTTATGGGACTTGTTCCATGCCCGTTACATTCTGCGGGTCGAGTGGGAACATTTAGCACATGATTTTTTGAGTTTGAGACAGTATGGGGAGTCAGTGACGGAGATCACCTATATGTTCATGGAGAGGGCGATGTTCTTCCCGGAGTTTGCTTCTGAGCAGGCCCAAATGCCACGTTATCTGAGCATGCTTAAGACTGACATTCGACAGTTTGTTGCCACACAACGATGTGATCCTCTATTAGAGTTATAGGAGGCCGCTAGGCGGCGTGATTTGGAGATTGAGCTGCAGTTGAGGGAGCAGCGGTCGGCCCCGACACAGTCGCAGCCGGCGCCGAAGCGGTCTAAGACCGTTGATTCTAGGACCGGGAGTCAGTAGAGTCGCACTTGTGGAAAGTGTGGAAAGGGTCATTCTGGGGTTTGTCGAGCTGATAGTGGGTGCCACGGGTGTGGCAAGGAGGGGCATTATGCGAAAGATTGTCGCCAATCCGCCCCGGTTCCGAGTATGAGGTTGTGTTATCACTGTGATCAGGTTGGCCACTTGAAGGCCAACTGTCTGTTACTGTTCGCTAAGCCGGCACAAGCTCACACGCCGGCTACACTGAGGATTACTGATGGGAGGCAGGGTAGAGCAGAGCCCCGAAGGCTCAGGGGCGTGCATTTCATCTTACGGCCGAAGAGTCCAAGGCAGCACCAGATGTGGTTGCTGGTATGTTTCTATTCTCTACCTCATTATTTATTTGTGTTATGCTTATCTGTTGTACCTGTGATTAGGTATGTTTTTAGTGAACTCCTTGCCTGCATTAGTTTTATTTGATGCGGGGGCGAGTCGGTCCTTCTTTTCTCAGACATTTAGTGGGGCGTTTAGTGTGCCAGCTGGCGAGCTAGAGTGTCCGTTGCGAGTCTCTATCGCCAACAAACACGGGGTTTCTGCTTCTTCGGTCTACCAAGGATGTGATTTGGAGATCTTTGGGGTGTCTTTCCTGATAGACTTGATTCCTATTCCCATGAGGGAGGTGTGCGTGATCGTGGGAATGGATTGGCTTAGTCGATCTGGTGTATGATAGATTGCGAAGGCCAGCGAGTGGTAGTTCAAACCCCAAGTGGGGGAGAACTGGTTGTATATGGCTAGGGCACCAGAGTGGGATCAGGGTTTTGTTCGGCCGCCAGGGCTCGAGAGTATCTTCAGCACGGGTGTGCGGGTTACCTAGCATACGTGTTGGATACGCGGGTTAGGGATCGGATTTCAGTTGCAGAGGTTCCAGTTGTTAGAGATTTTTTTGATGTGTTCCCGGAGGAGTTGCCAGGGATACCTCCAGAGAGGCAAGTCGAGTTCCGGATCAACCTGATGTCAGGTGTGGCCCCTATCGCCAAGGCGTCGTATCGGTTGGCGCCACCTGAGATGCAGGAGTTGTCATCATAGCTATAGGAACTACTGGGCAAGCAGTTTATCCGACCTAGCAGTTCCCCGTGGGGAGCACCGATCCTTTTCGTCAGGAAGAAGGACGGTTCGCACCAGAAGTGCATTTATTATAGGGAGTTGAACAAGTCGACGGTGAAGAACCGTTATCCACTCCCAAGGATAGATGATCTTTTTGATCAGTTATAGGGTGCAACTTGGTTCTCCAAGATTGATTTGAGGTCGAGGTATCATCTGGTCCGAGTCAGAGAGGAGAACGTGGAGAAGACCGTGTTTCAGACTCGTTATAGTCATTACGAGTTCGTGGTGATGCCGTTCGGGCTCACCAACGCGCCATCAGTATTCATGGACCTGATGAATCGGGTATGCAGACCGATGCTTGATCGCTCGGTCATCATGTTCATAGATGATATATTCGTGTATTCCAAGACCCGTGATCAGCACGAGGAGCACCTCAGGGAGTTGTTGGGAGTTATGAGATGAGAACGGTTGTATGCCAAGTTCTCGAAGTGCGAGTTTTGGTTACGAGAGGTCCAGTTCCTCGGACATCTCGTTAACCAGGAAGGGATTTTGGTCAACCCGGCCAAAATTGAGGCAGTCATGCAGTGGGAGGTGTCGAGCTCTCCTTCGGATATCAAGAGTTTTCAGGGATTGGCAGCGTATTACTGGGGATTCATTCGAGATTTCTCCAAGATTGCAGTACCCCTCACTCGTCTGACGAGGAAGGGAGTGGATTTCCGGTGGGGCCCTAAGCAGTAGAGGGCGTTTAAGACCCTCCGTCAGCGGTTGTGTGAGGCCCCAGTCTTGACACTCCCGAAGGGAGTTGAGGATTTTTTGGTATTCTGTGATGCATCCATCACAGGATTGGGGGCGGTCCTCATGAAGAGAGGATGAGTGATAGCCTATGCATCGCGGCAGCTGAAGGCGCATGAGATGAGATATCCTACTCATGATTTAGAGCTGGGAGCGGTGGTGTTCGCTCTCAAGATATGGAGACATTACCTATATGGGGTCCGTTGTACCATATACACAGATCTCAAGAGCTTGAGACACATCATGGATCAGCCGAACCTGAACATGAGGCAGCGCAGGTGGCTAGATGTAGTCAAGGACTACAATTTTGAGATCCTTTACCACCTCGGTCAAGGGAATGTGGTTGCGGAAGCTTTGAGCCGCAAGTCAGGTGGGTCTTCCACCCCAGTGGTATGTATGAGGATAGTGGTTGATTCTCTACTTGTGAGCTTGATCAGAGATGCCCAGGTCGAGGGCATGTGGCCAGAGAACTGGAAGTTGGAAAGGACCAGGGGTGAGAGCACCTAGTTTGTGTAGGATAGCTGGGGATTATTAACCCGATGCGGTCGGGTATGAGTTCCGATGTCTGGTGGGGTCAGACCGACAGTCATGGAGGAGGCTCATAAGTCTCACTTCTCTATTCGCCCGGGGCCACCAAGATGTACAGGGATCTGAGTTTGAGTTACTGGTGGCCATGTATAAAGTGAGAAATCGCTTGGTACGTCGAGAGGTGCTTGACCTGTAGGATGGTCAAGGACGAGCATCAGAGGCCGCATGGCAAGCTGTAACCCCTGGAGATTCCCATGTGGAAATAGGAATAGATCACGATGGATTTTATTACCAAGTTTCCGAGGAAGGCGAAGGGATGTGATGCTATATGGGTAATTATGGATCGATTGACCAAGAGTGCCCATTTCTTGGCAATAAGGGAGATTTCGTCGGACGAGAAGTTGGCCGATGTGTATGTCTGTGAGATCGTTGCTCGCCACGGGGTCCCAGTGTCCATTGTCTCCGATCGAGATGTTAGATTTCCCTCCCCTTTCTGGCAGAAGTTCTATGAGGAACTAGGCACGCGCAGACCGACGGTCAGAGTGAACGGACCATCCAGAACCTTGAGGACATGTTGAGGGCGTGTGTTATTGACTTCGGTGGGAGTTGGGATTCCCACCTACCCCTTGCAGAGTTCGCCTACAACAACAACTATCGTTCCAGCATTGGCGCTCCGCCTTTCGAGTTGTTGTATGAGCGGAGATATCACATCCCAGTTTGTTGGGGTGAGGTCGGACACAAGATGATGGGTCAGACGTAGGTAGTCTTGCAGACTACCGAGAAGATTCAACAGATTAGGCAGTGGCTGCAGACCACTCAGAGTCGGCAGAAGAGTTACGCTGATCGGCGCCGATTCGAGTTAGAGTTTTTGGTAGGTGATATGGTACTTCTGAAGGTCTCGCCCTGGAAGGGTGTGATCCGCTTCAGGAAGAGGGGAAAATTGGGTCCCCGATATATTGGGCCATTCAGGATTGTTGCCAGAATTGGCAAGGTGGCATATAGGCTAGATCTACCGGAGAAGCTTAGTCGGATTCACAATACCTTCCACGTTTCGCAATTACGAAAGTGTGTTATGGACCAGGAGGCGGTGGTATCCTTGGATGACATTCAGGTCGATGAGCGCTTAAACTATGTTAAGAGGCCCATAGCCATACTAGAGAGGAAGGTGAAGATTTTACAGAACAAGGAGATACCTATGGTGAAGGTACAGTGGGAGCATCGGAGGGGATCCGAATGGACGTGAGAGCCGAAGGCTGAGATGCGGGAGAACTATCCGAAGTTGTTCACCGCAGCGGACTTCGAGGACTAAGTCTAGTTCAAGTGGGGGAGAATTGTAACTCCCCGACTAAGTCTAGAAGCGGGATTGGGCCACGTATTTAAGTAACCGACTCAGAAGAGTGACTCGATGAGTTGGAGTTGGATGGTGAAACCCTAATCCCGGGGGTTTTGCACCCTATTTAAAGGGCCCTTTGCCCCTTAGCCTCCCCTCACAGCCCCTGTGAGTCCAAAAACCCTAAATCTCCATTCTCTCTTCATACTTGTGTGTTTAAGTTTGAAAGGTGGATCTTGGTGAAGAAATGCTTGAAGATCAAGAATCTTTGAGCAAGGAACAGTTGGGGATCTAAAGTCTACCTCGATTTACCATCATTTGAAGGTATCAAGTCATCACCTTGATCTTCTACTAGCTAGATCCCTTTTATATTTGAATTTTGGGACCATTTTAGGCATTCGGTGTTGCATTTCGAGAGAGGAACCAAGATCTAAAGTTGCAACTTCAGATCTAGGCTCATCTTGGCTCTCATCATCATAAAGTCTCAGTCTTTAGCATGTTGGTGAAGCTCTTTTGCATAGAACCTCTTCTTTAGCTTGATTTAAGTCATTAGTACCTTTCATGCACGTAAAGTTTGCAACTTTACGTGATAAACATGCCCTACGAGCTTAGATCTGTAGTATGGAGCCTTAGCATGGCGTAAATGGCATCTGTTTGGATGAAGGACTGAAAGGACTCGGCGAGTGGCATGGCCAACTCAGCGAGTCCGATGAAGATTGTCATAGACTTGGAGAGTCGTATGAACGACTCGGCGAGTCCGGTGAAGATTGCCTTGGGCTCAGCGTGTCAAGCGAGTGACTCGGCGAATGTGCAAGTTATGCAAGGAACTCGGCGAGTAGCTGAGGGTACTTGACGAGTTGAGGTCAACATGGACTGTTGACCTTGACAGTTGACTTTGACTTTGACCCAGGGTTGACCAGTTGACTTCGGAGGGTTTTTGGTAAATGGGATTTTGATAGCAAAGGACATTGGTGAATATAGGTATTGGAGTTGGAGCTACATTTGGAGGAGTTTGACACTACCTTTCGAGCTACTTACTAGGTGAGTTATCCTCACTATACTAAGGGGTCTAAGGCACCAAGGCCGGCTTATTGGATATGTTATCCTAGTTGTATTAGATATTGAGTATGAGTTAGTGTTGCATGCTAGTGGTTTTGCCAGTTAGGTAGATCCGTAGGACTACCTATGTAGTTATATGATTATATGCATGCTAGTGGTTTTTCCAGGCTCACATTGTGGGCCCAGGGGTAATCCAGTCGGTGGAGCATTCCAGATACGAGCTGAGGGAGACTCGTACTATGGGCTCGGTGGCAAGCCAGATGTGAGCTGTGGGCCCAAAAGGCAATCCAGACTTAGACTGTGGGCCCAACGGTAATCCATTCTATAAAGCTGTGGTCCAGTACATGCTGTTATTAATGTGTATGTGTTATGTGAAGTGTATTGGTATTTTGGGGGGACTCACTAAGCTTTCGGGCTTACAGTTTCAGTTTATTGTTTCAGGTACATCAGGGGATCGCGAAAAGGCGAAGGCATCATCGTATAGCTCCTCTTGTTTTGTCTATGGTTCTGGGAAAATTTTGATATGATACATTTTGAAAACACGTTTCTAATAATTTGATGATTTTGAAATGGATTTTAAAAGTTTACATTTGTCATGAATTTTATGGGTGTTACACCAATCACCAAAGCCCAATAGAAAGGCCCAACTCAAGGCCCAAGTGAAATTAGGGTTTTCACATGAAATGACGATTAGGGTTAAGTGTTCTTACTTAACCCATTAAGGACTTAATCCATTAATTCCAATATTACCTTAGGTTAATTTGCAAATGATAATTAATTTAATATTTGAAGTTTATTAATTAATTCCAATGCGGGTCCTAATCAATCCCCAAAAATAGGGATTCAAGACATTAGGGTTTTCAAAACCCTAATTAGGGTTTCCAACCCAATACTAGCCCATTAGTCATATGGTTAGGCTTTTAGGTCAATTTGGGCTTCATTGGGCCCATTAGGGTTTCATTGGTCGGGCAACACCCACTACCACCTCGGGTAGTGGTGGTCAACGGTGGTGGTGACAAATTTTTCTTACTATTCCGATCGATTACATTGTGACAACACGATATCCAAATAAAATCACACACACACACACAAGAGCACATACACACGCCCAACCACCCTTGTGGTGGCAGGCGGTGGTTGGAGATGGCAGCCACCACCTCACGGTGGTGGCAGTGGCCTTTCCGGGAATTCCGGTTACATTACATACACACACACACTTAACACAATAAATCAACATTACACACACACACACACCTAAATACATAGCAAAACTCGCACACATCCACCTTTCACGATGGTTGGTGACGGCGAAAGGACCGATGAACAGCTACAACAGCGACGCGACGACGGTGGTTGGTGGTTTACAGCCCCAACAATAACATATATTCATTCACTACATGAGACCGCCGTTGCAAACCATCGACTAGGCTGCAGGCGGCGCGTTCACAGATGACGTTGGCGGAATGGTCGTGGCTGACGACGGGACAACAGAAGAAGCGAAAAGCAACACTAGGAGGCAACCACTGCAACGGTTCATAACTGCAACAACGGCCTAACGTTCGGCGATGACTGGGTCTTCAACGACAATGGCAGCGATGGTGGTATCAATGCAACAGTGGAGTGAGAACGGCGGAGGGCAACCGTAGCTCAGGAAATAGTTGCTCGAACAGCAGCGGCTCCACCATGACGTCCGCTAGACAGATGGTGGCGATGGGCGACGATAGCTCCAACAGAAAGGAACGAAGACAAGGGCTCACAGTCTCTGGTGGATGTGATGTCGGCAACAGTTGACGATTACGTTGCAACTTCAGCATGGTGGCAATGCCGGTGGTTGGTGCTCGAACTCAACAAGGCGACATCGGCCGACGATGGGGATACAAGGTCGGCGGCGGAGGTGGAGAAGAATGGTGGTGGCGGCTGAACTTTGTGTCTAGGGTTAGGGTTAAATGAGGCAATGCAATAGTTAAATGCCGCCTCCTTCAAACTTTCCCCATAATGACACCTTTAGTCCTTCCTTATCCTTCTTCTTTCAATTTTGATCCAGAAATTACCATTGCTACCCAGCCTTCTACAATCCTTACAAAATAAGCCTGATATTTACTCTTTAACCCCTGCTTCCATAATTTCTTTTGTATTAAGCCCAAATAATACCAAATAGCCCCTCTACAAAACATTTTCAAAATAAGTTCCAAAATTACACTTTAACCCCCGAAACAAACATCTCGCTAATTATTATTTGACTTTGGGCTATAATAATATGAAATGATAATAAAAATTAATTCTCGGGGTTCCGGGTTTATTATATAATTATTCTATTTTTAAACGGGATGTTACAATACTAGGCGAATGCCTACGCGTTGCGCAGAAAGATCTATATAGTTGAAATCTTTATAAATATATGTTTTTTTTAAATATAACAGTAACATTGTTGATAAATTTAGTATAATAATTTGTATACTAAAATGATATAATATATTGATTATTTTGAATTATATGATAATATATACATCTATTATAACTGTATAATCTCAATCGTTTGAATGACTTCTACCCGCAAGTTACTCATGAATAAAATTAAATATAACATATGGTTTAATGTTATTTAAAGTTGTTTTTATTGTTAATTAATTTTTTAAAATTTATTTGCTTAAAGTTTTAGTTTCTATCATTATAACTATTTAAACCATCAAATATTATTTATTTATTTTTTTATTTTAAAGGTAACAATATAATCATATATGAAGAGTTATTTTAAGCTACCTATGTTTAAATTTTTAGCGATTATAAAAATATCTTTATAAAATATTTTACTTAAACTGATATTACAGTTTAGTTTTTGCATTTAACACTACAATTTATCATTTTTAAATATTCATAAAATATTCATTGGGTTATTCAAGTGAAATTGAAATTTATATTTAAGTTGACATTGTAATGTATTTAAATTAACAATTTAAGTAGTTTGTCCAAACTGCTCAAAAGTTGTAGCTTTAAACTCATAATGGTTTACATATAACAACATAATAAATCTAATAGATTAAGTATAATATGTTAAAAGTTAAAGAGAAAACTTTATAAGTTAAAGTAAAGATATTATTTTAATATTGAAATTTAGTTTATTTATATTTACACTTTAGTTTTGATATTTATTTAACTTTATTAACCAACTTATAATCATTACTAGAAAGACACTATAATTTATCACTTGTAACAATTTACAAAATATTTTTTGGTTTAACTAAGTTAAACTAAAATTTATATTTAAGTTGACCCTATAATGTTATATTTAAATTAATAATTGAAGTATTTTATACAAATTATTCAAAAGTTGTAGCTTTAAAATGATAATTGTTTACATCCAACAATATATTGAAACTGGTAAATTGAGTATAATATGTTAAAAGTTAAAAAAACATAACTTCATAAATAGAAGTAAATATATTTTTTTAATATTGAAATTTAGTTTATGTATGATTGCACTTTAAGTTTGATATTTATTTAACCTTATTAACCAACTTATAATATATATATATATATATATATATATATATATATATATATATATATATATATATATATATATATATATATATATATATACTAAAAGAACCACAAAAAATTATAATTAATTGCTTTCCACAAATAACGACAACCACTACAACTCCTCATTTTTCTTCCGGAACAGTTTTATCGCCCACGTCTGCAACTCTTCTTCTTCTCCTTCATATTTCAAAACCTATCCCTCATAACTGTCTCTTTTACTAAACAAACATTAATTGCATTATTTACTTCAAATACATCAACAACTGTATCCGATTCTGGCAGTATATGTGAGGATTTTATGTGACCCGTGATGTATTTTGAAGAAAATCGGTAACTGTTGAACTAAGATCTATTTATTAACACAAAAGTATGACTTATATGATCAAAATTCTGTTGTACAAACATTTGGTTTTTTGGTGAAGGAGATAAATATGTCTAAATAAAATAAGAAACATAAACAAGAACCAGAAAGAAGGCTACTTAAGCTCGCAAAGCTGCCGGGTGAGCCACAAGTGCAAATCTGTTGGGTGACAAAGTTTAGCCTTCACTTCCAGCTGGTTTGTGTGCATTTTTTATTTATGCGATAAGAAAAGAGTTTTAGGGATAAAAAGTACCTAAATTAGGGGCCATCCTCCTGTATGCAAGACTTACTATGAGACAAGAGCTTTGAAGTACAACTTATCTGATGAAAAGAAATTGATTAAAAATGATTGCATAAAATTAAAACATCAATCCTTTATAAGCAAAACACTACCATTTAGTTATTATCAGCTTTATATTAGAAGTAGTACATAAGAATGACATCTTACCTTTGAAATTGGCGCCTTCTTCACATAGATAACCGTAACTTAGTTGATCCATTTCAAGGTTAGGCAACAAAATTCGCCATTTGCTTAGGATGTATTCTCCGGTGGTTGATTGAAATCCAATGAGATCTCCACCAATAATATGATTCCATGACTTGTAATAACCCAACAAATCTTCTTCTTTTTCTTCTCCATCATCATACACAAAACTCACCCCACATTCCTTTGTATAAGCAAAATCATCTGGTCTCTCCCTCAGGATAGTAATATTAACATGGTCACCACATACCATCTCATTCATCCCAAACATCCAATGGCTTAATGTCAAAAACTTCCCGCCTATATTGACTTTTTCAATGTAATGGTCGTATATCCAGGTGAGGTTCTTTGTTATATTACTAATTTTGATCAGAGGCAAATAAAAGAACTTATAATAAGGAAATGGAGATGTCAGCAAACAACAAAAATTTAATCCGATGAGGTTGTTAGGAGATGATGGGACTGTAAATGATATTGATGGCTCCATGCTTTTATCCATAATCCAATCCGGCATCTCTTCGCCTTCATAAATTGTGCTGAATATTCCAAATTCATAATACATCTGCCAAAATACAACCACCTTCATTAATCACCACATTAATTATATATACATACATATCCACACAAAGAAAAATAGTTAACTAGACCAAACCTGGATTTCAGATTCCTTTAATGTTGCATTACCAGTAGAAGTAACGACGAGTCTTCTGTTAAGGAAATCTACTTTAGTCCAGCCTAGACAATGTAATAACTTTTCCTCAACACCTGACATTGGTTGGATTTTCAGCATACCTTCAAATTCAGACGATGAAGGCGCCATCATCCTCCATCCTACTGAGAGCTTGAGTGGGGACATTTGTGGATCAAATATAACTTTTCGTAGCAAATGCTTATTAGGTTTAGAATAGAGGTTCATAACTGTTAATGTATGTGGAGGATGCTCGACTGATGTCAGCATATTACAATCTCTCATACTAAGTGTCTCAAGTCTA
Organism: Lactuca sativa; assembly: GCF_002870075.4. Classification (NCBI taxonomy): domain Eukaryota; kingdom Viridiplantae; phylum Streptophyta; class Magnoliopsida; order Asterales; family Asteraceae; genus Lactuca; species Lactuca sativa. The sequence continues at coordinate 151,698,954 of NC_056623.2, read as the reverse complement.
GGAAGGGTTCTCACACAACTGGGCAGGGAAACAATAGGATTTTCATCTAGATATAATTCCTTTAACATGGTTAGGCAACTCATGTCCAAAGGAAAAGATTCAGTGGACAAATTATTATTCTTAAGTGACAAGCTTACTAAAAATCTCGGTAAAGAAATCACAGAGAACTTTGAATAACTTGGCATAGCATGGATAACAGTGGAGGAACAGGTTGTTGTGTTTATGTGAATATTGTTAGCCTTGACTATTTCTGATGATTTCTTATCCCTAACATTTATTCGAGATTCACTGAGATAACAACCATTTAGAAGTAGTGTTTTAACTTTCTTTAGTTTGCCTAAGCTTCTTGGAAGTTTTTCAAGCTTGTCGCAGTAGCTTAGATCGATGTGTACAAGTTCAAAACACTGCTCAATTGATTCACAAACCTCAAGCAAACCAATGCAACCTTTAAGTATCAACCTCTCGAGTTTAGGGAGGTGGTCAAAGCCACCAAGAATACTAAGTTGTTCACAGAAACTTAAATTAAGAATCTTCAACGATCCAAGCAACTTTTTAGCTTTTGAGCATGATCCAGTTAATTGCTGAAACTGAGATACGTTAGAAAAGTAGTGAACTTTATCAAATCGACCTAGAAGAGTAATAAATGGAGGTAAGTTACCTTTAGCCTCTTAAGAAGTCGTTGTGGATAGCTACAAGAAATCCCAAATGATTCAATCTTGCTATATGACAAGTCAAGAGCAACTACATTCTCCAAAGGTAAGTTTAAAGGTACATACTTCAAAGGGAACCCATGCATAGACAACCATATTAGTTTTTTTGGAAAATCCTTGCAAGAGCCGGTTATTTGCACATAATTAAGTTGAAGAAGCATCAACCTATCCATCTTACTCAATGCATCTATTTTCAACTCGATTGATCCATGTAATTGCTCTTTCTCAAGCATCCTCATGTCAAGAGTGAGGCCTAGAACATTTTCTGTACCCTACGAAGAAAGTGGATGCAAACATATTTTTAAAATGTTAGATATGTATACAGAAATATAAAATGCTTTAAAGAAGTATACATAGCATCTTACTTTTTCGTCTTTCAACACTTTGAATGACTCATGACCCCATATTCGACTTCGTTCCCATGGCTTGTAAAGTGATTCTTCACGTACCACAAATCTTCCCATCTCTTGAACCAATTGATGCATCGTTAATTCTTTATTCCATTTGTTACTAAGAAGACCTCTGTCAATAAGATTCGTGATCCCTGATCTTGTCTCTATATCACATGCCTCTAATATTGTTACACTAAAGTCTATATCCATTCCAACAAAAATACAGGCAATATGCTTAAATAACTCCTTGTCATTATCTGATGGCAAAGAGTCAAAACTCATTCTCAAGACCGTATTTATAGGGGAATCATTTTCTTTCTTTAGTCGGTCTATGTATCCCTCCCAATAAGTTATATCTCGATCATGTAAAGACCTTCCTAAAATTTTAAGCGCCATTGGATGTCCTTCACAATAATTCACTAGCTTTCTTGACACCTCTTCATAACCTGCCTTGGGATCGTTGCACATGAATGCATGAAAACACAAAAGCTTTTGTGATTCGGTCTTAAATAAGCCCTTAAGCGTGTACGTTGCATGCTTGGGTTTAACATTCTTTTTGAATAGTGCGCAACTCTTAGTCAACCATGTGTCCCTTGTTGTTATTATGATTTTGGATCCCGGATGAAGACCTTTACTTCCAAGTAACACATCTAACTGATCCACACTACCAATATCATCAAGAACTAGAAACACCTTTTTACGGGCTAATGCATTCTCTATCATTGAGGTGTATATAGAACCATCAAGAACTTGAACTGAATTTGGTTTTGAAATGTCATTATAGAGTTGTCCTTGTACACCAAGCATCCCATTTGATTTTTCATCAAATTTCCTACCGATATCTTCAATGAAGCTGCATGAGTCAAATTCATGAGAATGTAATGCATAGACATATTTGGTTAAAGATGTCTTTCCGATCCCACCCATACCCAAAATAGTGAGTATATCTGTTGTATGTGATGATGCATCTTTCAACCATGAATTGACGAATTTAATGGAATCTTCCATCCCAATAAGTTGTGGTAGTGGAAACCTTGAAGATATGTGTAATCTACGGAAGATGTCCTTGACAATTTCATCAATAAACTCCACCTCTAGCCTGGAATTTGATTTTAGTAAGAACAAGAAAACATAATCAAAACAACTAACATCTTATACCGGAGGTTTAATTTTTCCAATGATCCAAACAAAAATTATATCACATTAAGCTATTATATAATTAATTTTTTCGTATCATAACTATTATTGTATTTGCACTTCTAACCATGTCCGCATCTAATTAATGTGCAAGGTCAGAATTATCATCTATAATAGTTAAGTTAACCTTTAATAGTTACAACTAAAAGCATTGTAATATCACAATAAAAGATGATATAGTTTAATTGTTTGAAGGTAAAATGATATAAAAGATAGTACATGCATTACGACTGTTCAAATTTTGGTTTAGTAGTTAAAAGCATATAAAATCATTGAAATGATTTATCTACATGAACTAATCTATGATAAGATAAAAAAAAATGCATAGAAAAAATGTTCAAGTTAGCATGATGGTTTAACTGGCCAATATGATTTAATTTTTGAGATCACATAATTGCAAAAGTTGGACTCAATTTCAAGCATATCTTTGTCCAAATCTAAATGCATAAAAAATATGCCTATTTGTTAAATATGAAGACACGTATTGAAATGCATGGATAAGGAGAAGATTATGCTGAATTTGAATGTGTTGATTAAACAATATTAAAGGAGAATGGAAATATGGGTAAGAAAGTGGCTACCTGTCCTTAACATCATTCCCTTTTAAATCAGCAACTTCTATAAGCGCTTTATTCCATTTTTCAATCTTTTGAGCCAATTTACTTCTATTATTTGCATCTGTCTCTGCCTCTATCATCTGTCTATGTTTAGCCATTGCATCTCCAAAGCTACTTTTTTCCTTCCTGACATGGGCGGGCTCAACATGATAAAAGATTGGTATAACAATATGGTTGCATGCCTTATGTTGCTCAAGGATCAACACCAGTTCATCAAGACACCATGTGGAAGTAGCATAATTTTTTGACAACACGATAATAGAAGCCCTAGATGCTTTAATGGCACTCTCCAATTCTGGTTTCAGATCTTCCCCGGTTTCAATCTCTTCATCATCCAAGAAAGTAGTGATATTGGAATGAATGAGGGCATTATAAAGGTGATTAGTGAAACCATGACGAGTGTCATCACCTCTGAAATTTAAAAATACGTCATATGTATGACATTTATGAGTTGATGAAGAAGATGAAGATCCTTCAGAAAGTTCAGATAGAACAACCATTATGAGGTATGGTTGAATCCCACGCTTTCCTTAATTGTGTCTGTAGAAAAAAAATCCAAATTTTTAATACCTTATGCAAACTTAAGTCTCATCAAAAAATATATCAACAATAATACACTATAATCTTCAAAATTAAAAATTTTAAATGACTAAAACATATACATATGCACCTCCAACTTTTCCATATAGATCAGTATGCTTCAGAAATAACCAATAATTTTGATTAACCTACAAAACCTTTACTTTAATCTGATTAACCCACTACAAATATCCCTAATTTTGCCTAAACAATTTCCTTATAGAGTTAAGTTAAACAATCCTCAAACAAATCAACACCAAATAAGCCATTCTACAAACAACATCAGGATCTAGTATTACATCTTAAGAAAGGAATTGCAGAAACGTATTGGCAATTCCCAAATTTCACTAGATATGAACAAACAATTAAAAGATCCAAACGCAAGAAAGAATTAGTTTCTTGACGTGGTTGTTTATAGATCCCTGATATTCGCAAGAACAATCTTTTCAAATTTGAATTTATCCATCCAAATTAATGATATGAATATTAAACTAGAGTCACACCTCTTCAAAGATTTTGGTTACAAAGTCTGATTCATAGAATATAACACTAAAAGTTCTTACAATCTGGGTTTAACAGCTCAGCAAGTTCACCACGCAATTTTGGATTATTAAAATCGCATATTAAAACATGTTCATTTATGGGAGTTTAGCTAACTGTTAAGATTCAAAAATACTCATATGTAAAAAATCGTGTTTGTGAATTGGAAAATAGAGAGGAGTTAAGGAAGTACATATTCGAGTCTGTGGAACCCTAACTGATATACAAAATTCAGCAAAAGTAATTGAAATCACAGTCACCTTTTATTAATGAACAACCAAATGATTATTATCTGATTTTATGATTGATAAGATAAATGGCGACGTACCGCGAAGGATGACAGGTGAAAAGTACAGCGCGAGCGGAGGTGAGCCGGCAGGTAAATGGCGAGTGTCAACGATGAAGGAAGGTAGACGGCGAGAGATGGGAGACGAAATCTGACTGAGTAAAACAGAATCAGAGAAGAAAGGAATAGCTATTGCACTGAATACTTCCTGCTTTATTAAAGGTCCAGAAATAAAAGTCAACGACCAATTTGCACATTGTTTATTAAAAATAAATAAATAAATAAGAACTTAAAGAAAAAGAAGAATTAGTCTTGCGGAAAAGTAAAACCCTAATTCCCTACTTTAAACTAATTATAATAATAGTATGCTTTTGGATTGATGAATTGTTTTATGGGATTTTGTATATGTTTTGAATTTAGATGGATTAAAAATCCATTCTTTTATAATCTTTTGGAATGTATTTATCCTAAATAACATAAATGATTTTTTAGTTTTCTTATGTATTTGCTTATTTTATGAAGACAAAATTACACAAATGGCCCATGTGTTTTGTAAAAAGTCACTACTATTTAAGTTTTTAACCTTTTTCTTCTTGAGGAGGATTATCTTTATGGTCTCAATTTATTGTATATTCTCTCCATAGTCCCAAACCCATGATTTGGTACCGGCTTTATTGCATGTTGCAGATTTTTGACCATGTACATATATGAAAAAAGCAATTCTTATAGAAACCAGAAGATGGAGAAGGGCAGCGGGAGAGAGAAATTAAAGGATGAGATATTAAATATCCTCCTATATTTTGTTCCTATTTGTCTTCCTATCCATTTAAGATGATGACAAGTGTATAAATTTATCATCTTAATCAAATTTAAGTTAAATTGAAAGGCACTTGTCACCATCTAAAATAGGTAGGAAGATAATAGAAACAAAAAGCAATAGAATATTTAATTTCTCTTGAAGGATAGAGAAATCAATGAATGACGAAAGACAACTGACCTACTAAAGCTTCTTCCATTAATGTCAATGATGATACTTAGAGAGCCAATAGGGAAAGATGCTTAGAGAAATGGGTGGGGGTTATTTATCTATTTATTTGTTTTTAATTAAAGTTATTTTAATAAAAATATATAAAATACATTAAAAAGGGTTTAAAAGTTATTTTTATATTGGTTAGAAACCAACAACATATAAAATAGAAACAATAGAGACCATTCATGTACCAAAAACAAATGTTAGGAACGAAACATACAAATTTGAAAAACTATTTAATTATGTCTACAAATAATAATTGAGTAAAATACATTTTGGTCCCTATGTGTACCCGTCCTAATTTTTACTATTTTTTTTTTCCATTTTTAATATGATAGAATACCCCAATTTCATTCACCATAATATCCAAAAACCATTTGTTCAATAATTAAAATCTCAAAATTGGAGTGGAACATAATTAACGTGAAATCACAAAATATGAAAGTTGTCGAAGAGTGTGTATAGTCATGCATTTGCATTCTCACGATCAAACGAAGTGCCTAAAACATTTAATCCACAATTGTAAGCCAAAGTTTAGTGAGTTCCTAAAGTATCACATACATTACAAACTACTAATCATAGCATTAATGGCCTATGTCGGCCAACGACCAAGTTTAGCCTATGGCCTGTTTCAGCCCATAGCTTGTTTCAGACTACGACCTGTTTCAACTAATGGCGTGTTTCATCCCATGACATATTTCAGCCAACAAGCATGCAGTCATACAAACAACAAGCAAGACCCACCAATCTAACATACAATCGTGTCATAGTAACATTGGTAACACACTGAGAAACTCACCTGAATCGCTAAGTTGAAAGATCAACACTCTACGTCTCGTTGAGACAGCTACACGACCCTCCTAACCTGGCAGAGGTCAAACCTCAATCAACTATTCCAAATCATCAGCTTAACAAAAAGTCAAATTGTTCAAAATTTTAATATCCAATGGTCAACCCTCACTGATCACCGCGCTGTGACCAACTCCTTGGTCGCACCACATTCACTAATTGAAAAAACAGCCATGTTGGGAACTTGCGAACCACATCACGACCTACTTACTACCACGACGAGTTAACATGAAAAATAGCTTAATACATGAAACTCCTAACCTTAAAATCCATCTCCCATGCACCATTTCTCTAGATCTAAAATCCTAACTCCTCTAAGGGACCAAAGTGAAGCAAAACTAATGCATGAATGGGAAAATACATCAAGCTTCTAATTTTATGGGTACAAAAGGTCAACAAAACATCCAATCTCAAGTAAGAGTCCCGAAGTTACTTTCACTCCAATAATCTCTCATCAAAAGACTAGCAGAAGGGATGAAAGCAATAATAAACCAACATTATGCCAAAAGATATACATTTGATACCTTCTAAGGATCTAGAAGTTTGAATGCAAAGACCTCACCTAGAACAACTCCAAAAGCTCCAAAAAAGCCTTCTTCTTCATCAAAGAATGCTTCAAGGCTAAGGATGTCTCATACACACTCATAAAATACACACACACACACACCAAATTAGCGTTTTCTTTCAAGAGATGGAGGCTACATTAAAGAGAAACCCTAAGGATTAGCACCTTATATAGGGCTCAACGCCTAAGATTTGGGGTTTTGAGCCCAGCCACCACCACACCACGGTCACGCTCATGACAGCGTCACTATACAAATGACATGGTTATGTCGTAGTGGTTCCCATCACTGCATTGCGACCAGGAAAAACCCCAACATCAAAATAAATTAGAAATAATCTTAAATAAATACATAACAAGAAACTGATGAAATTTAGTGAAAGTTAAATTTTAGTCAAATATTGACCAAAAGGGTAAAATGGTCAATTATGAGAAAGAGATGAGCTTCTAAAGTTATGACTTCATGAAAATGTCTAATAAGAGTTTAAGTCACTTAGAAGAGGTTAGATGGGCAAGTTCAAGAGAAATAATGCATGATAAGATGTATTTTTCCCACAAGGGTAAAATGGGAAATTTTATGTTTTTGGGTCATCTTTATGACTTAACAAATTAAGACCCGTATTATGTCGTTGAGATACAACTTAATAGAGTTGTAGAGTATGTTCCCACCTTAATGTGGGTATAAATAACATCGAACACGGGTTAGTAACGAAGAAGTTATTGATGGGTTTTCTAGGTTATAAAATATTTACATGTGGCGGAAAAAACACTTAACCCTTAAGTTCACATGCAACCTAGATTGGATCTATGTTTTCTCTATTGATAGCAACTAACTATGAATATCAAGATACTCCAGGAGAGAGACTATGAAATTGAAATTCATATAAAATTAGGGTTACATACCTTCTGATTATTATTGCAAATAATCAAAGCAGAATCCTTCTTCTAGATCTTGGAAAGCTAGCAATAAAGGAATGGGTGCCTTTAATGGCTTGTAACCAAAACCCTAGTAGCAAGAAGACTTGAAGAGAGACGATGCTAGAGAAAAATTTCGGCTCTTGTATGTGTGTATGTGGTGGGTGAAAATATGATGGGGGAAGGAACATACTTATAGCTAATAGGAAAATTCTAGCAACCCTAATTTGAAATAAAATAATATTATTTTAAATCCGAAATTATCTAATTTCCTAATTATCCATAAGGAATACTCCAAACAGCTTAAAAACACTCCTTAATTTCGTTTAAGGGGTTGGAAGGTTCTGGAATACTTTCTTGTACAACTATTAAACAATTACAGTTTTAACCCTTGCTCTTTTAATTAATCCAATTAAACCCAAAATTAATTGTAATTAATTTCTGATTAATTATTAATTAAATAATAATATTTCTAATTAATATATTAATCTCATAATATTTTAACAAATCATTAATTTTTATTTCTAATCAATTTATTAATCATATAAAAAATTAACATATCAACCTCTACCTCCAAAAGTCATTTTATCCAAATACTAGTTTTGAGGGCAACCCAAAAATGATTTTGCTTCTAATTCAAGAATATACCAATTTATTTATTGGTTTAGACACCTTAATCCAACAGTCTTCCACTTGGGTAAGTCTGTAAATATAATTGCAAGTATAGACCTTGAAATAAACAACAAAGAGTGATATTCAAAGCCACTGCCAAACTCTTATTCAAATCCGTTATTGGCCCTAAAGTAAGTGATCACCTATTCCTTCCTTAATCAGTATATCGTATGGAAATGAGAAAGGGATCAAAATCAATCTCATTGTACAAGATTCTATTTCACGATTTCCCAATTTGTAAAGACTTTATTGGACTTCAAATTAAGCACATCAATTAGTCATGACTGGACCCATCACTATACATAGTCAACATCAAATCATTGAGGGACCCAATGATATCACTTTTCATTTTAGGGCAAAAGGAACGAATTACATTGACTACACAGCCATACAATTCACACATCAAATCACATATGGAATTACCGTTTATATCATCCAGTTACGAGATGTGTTTAAGTAAACCAATGCATAACTGATAGTTTTATTTTATTTACTTATTTTTATAGTTTATTTTAGTATATTTCATTCATATTTTAGTTAATTTCCATGCACATTTTCCTTTTTGATATTTTATGACCACTTGCGGGTACTTTCGAATTTCGTGAGCATAATTGCGGGTTTTTGGAGTTTAGCGGAGCGGGAATGTTTGGGACGTAGGGAAAGCGGTTGGACCTGGAGGACAACAAGGATCTTGGGATTAATATCTAATGGAGGTGATTCAGAAATAGGCTTTAGATGGATGGAGCATCGAAGAAGATGGTCACTTAATTAAATGAAGATGGAAGAATTTTTCAAGCATGCGAGAATTGATGATTTGGTGATTACGATAGCTATGGGTGATTTGGAGAAGACAAATTGGCCTCAAAATGAAGAAAATGACATAATAGCTGATCAGGCTCAAAATGGGCCAATGGACTAAGTTGTGGAGGCCTAACAAGTGAAGAAGATCCATACACTGTTAATTCATGTGGCTCGGGTGGAATCCTTACACGGCCCACATGGATTTCTGTTGGGGCAATTTCGAAAATTCAATTGGAAGTCTATATGGGGAAGGTTGGTGTGCCACTTTTCTAAACACTCGCACATCCTATTTTGGAGCACTTTCTCTGGAGTTTTTGGAGTCTTTGAAGGCCAAGAACCTTGAAGAACATCATCTTTTCATCTCTAAATCTTAATTCATGCTTGGTACATTTTACTTTAGCTTTAGTTTCTTGAGTTTAGCCATGCTAGGCTAAATAAAATTTGGTTGACTTTTGTGCAATCCTTTGAATTTTTTTTGAATGTTGAAGACTCCATGAACTTGTTCTAGAATCCTTATGAGAATGTTTTTTGTTTCAACATCTTATTACTACTTGTATGTTTTTATTCATGAGTTTAAATGTGTCTTTGGTGATTAGTTGGCTAATTTATTGATTAAGTAAAGGATCCTCAAATTAGCAAGCAACAAATGATTTTTGTGTTGTTTTTTCCTCACACAATGATAAAAACATTTTCTCCAACATAGTAGTGAAAGCATTTGACTCCTGTTGGATTTGGTAACTTTTTCGTTCTTAATGCTAGTTGACTTTCACTAAGTACATGCTTAATGGAAATTGTGACTTTGACTAAGGAAATTGTTATGAGATTCTCTAACCATTTTAACAACTAAGAAAAGTATAGGTAATCTCAAGCATCTTGGATTACTATAGCCAAATTACGGCTTTAAAACAAGTATTGCACAATTGGATTCTAATGATATGTTCATCAAAAGTCAAAGTGAGGAAACCTTAAGTCAACCATTTTTCCCTTATTGATTTTACATCAAACTCTTATTTTTGTTGAATTGTCCATTTAAATCTTAGTTTAGTTCTAATTTTATTTCAAGTATTTTAAATAAACCAAAATCCCCATTTTTACTTTTATTGTCATTTTACAAGTATTTTTACAAAGAGATTTTTCATCGAGTTATAAAATTCAATCAATCTCCGTGGATTCGACCCCTTTACCCCTATACAATATTTTAGTGTAAAACATTTAAGTTTATTAATTTTGTGGGCCTCGTCAACCACCAAATTTTGGCACCGCTGTCGGGGATTGGTTTATTTTTAATCAATTTGTTTCTCTATGCCTAGATCTCAACGTACATATGCTTTGATTTATAATCCGAAAATTAAAAAAGAAACAAGGCGTTTGGCGAAGGAAAAGAGAATAGAACGTGGTCAAACTTCCAACCCTCATGGGGACCTGGAGGTTGAAACCGCTTCTTCTAGTGACACTGAACCCGATTCTAGTCCCGATCCTCGCCAAGAAATCCCCGAAACACCACCCCTACAACAAAGTCCACCCATCATAAACCCAATTTCAATGGGGGATGGAGGATAATCTCCCGAAAGAACCTTGAGGAAAATGATGGAAACTGATGTCACACAAACTCCAACCGATATCAATTGCCCATTTTGGAAGGAGGTTCAGAATTGAAGTCAACTTTAGTTCATCACCTTCCAACTTTTCATGGATTAGAGAATGAAGACCCTCATAATAATTTGAAGATGTTCTACATTATTTGCACTAGTATGAAGCCGCAAGGGTCAACCGATGACCAAATCAAATTAAGGGAATTCCCCTTTTCATTGGCTGATAGAGCAAAGGATTGGTTATTTTATCTTCCACCGGGGTCGATCAACTCATGGACCGATATGAAAAGAGCTTTCTTGATAAGTTCTATCCCACTTCAAGAGTCTCAAGGCTTAGAAATGAGATTTGTGGAATCCGCCAAGGTTAAAATTGGACTTTTCATGATTATTGGGAGAGGTTCAACAACTTATGTTATAGTTGTTCATACCATCAAATTCTGGAACAACTCCCCATTCAACACTTCTATGAGGGATTGTTGCCAATCAAGAGAATACTAGTTGATGCCTCAAGTAGTGGAGATGTATTTAGCAAAACTCCACAATAAACAAGACAACTCTTCAACACCGTAGCTGTAAACTCGCAACACTTTGGCCCGCACCAAGACAGGGAGAGAGACACACAACAAAAAGTCAACGAAGTGGGGACGTCAATCTTAGAGTCTCAAATCAAAGATTCAATATCCATTTCCCAAAAGTTAGCCATGAGACAAACTCCACAAGTTATTATTTGTGGAATATGTGCAACAATAGGACATCCTATGGATAGGTGTCTCATTCTTCAAGAAGATGTGGAACATGTAAATGCCAAGGGAGAGTTCCAACACTACCATAACAAGCCATCCGGTTACCAAAATACATATAATTCAAGTTGGAAGCTAAATCCCAATATGAGCTACAACCCAAGACTATTGCCTCAGAATGCATTGGTTAGACCAACCTACCCACCACAACAACCCCACTACCAACAGCCACAACCACGTTATCAACCCAAACCACACCCTTCACATCATCACTAACAACCTTCTCAATCCCAACCGAGTAGCTCCGAAATGTCTCCTAAAGACATTATCTAATCCCTAGCCACTAGCACTCAACAATTCCAAAAGGAGACAAGGACTATTATCTCCAACCTTGAAGAACAAATGGGATATATAGTTACATCTATAAGTAAGTTGGATTCCCGTGGAAAACTACCTTCTCAAACTGAAAAGAACCCAAATGTCAATGTAGTGACTTTGAGAAGTGGTAAACAAACTGGAGAGAGTATTTCAAAGAAGAAATCAAGGGAAGATGAGGAAGAAATAGAGATCACTCCCATTGAGGATCCTATTGTCAAGAATGATGCACAAGTCGGAGTTCCAAAGAACAATATTCCTCTAGCGATGCCAATAGCCACTCAACCGCCATTCCCCTCCCGGCATGCAACCTCAAAGAAGAATGCGGAGGAGAAGGAGATCTTGGACACCTTCCGAAAGGTGGAAGTAAACATCCCATTTCTTGATGTCGTCAAACAAATCCCTAGATATGAAAAATTCTTGAAAGAACTTTGCACCGACAAGAGAAAATTAAAGGGAAATGAAAAGATCTCGATGAACGAGAATGCATCCTCGGTCTTACAACGAAAACTTCCACCTAAGTGCAAAGATCCGGGAATGTGTACGGTTCCTTGAAAGAAAGGGGATGTCACTTTTAGTAGCACTATGCTCGATCCTGGTGCTTCTATTAATGTCATGCCCTATTTGGTGTATGAATCATTGAATGTCAGGACTTTAAGTGAAACCGGTGTCATAATTTCACTTGTGGATAAATCAAATGTTTTTCCTAGAGGTATTTTAGAAGATGCTTTGGTGCAAGTGAACCAATTGGTATTCCCGACGGATTTCTATGTAATTGATTTTGAAGAACAAGTCTCCTCTAAATCGGCTATAATTTTACTTGTGAGACCGTTTTTGAAGACGGCTAGGACGAAAATAAACGTGTGTGCAAGAAGTTTAACAATGGAGTTTGATGGTGAAAAAATAAGTTTTTATATCTACGATGCTATGAGATATCCTAGTGATGTTTCATCCTTGTATTTTGTTGATGTTGTTTAACCACTAACCGAAGAATTATTCGAGTTGTCCAATGGTGATATGTTGGAGATAATTCTAAGCAAGGGGTTTGATTGTGGGATGCTAGCTAAATAATTAAAGCTTTATTCTTTTGATCCAAAGGTTGAGAAGTTGGTAAATAAATTGGAGGTGAAGAAATCCACAAGATTTGACATAAAGCAAATTGAGTTGCCCCCAACCCATACAAAGTTGTCACCATCCCTTGTACAACCACCGGAATCGGAATTGAAAGTCCTACATCAACACTTAAAGTATGCATATTTGGGAAAGAATGAAACTCTTCCGGTTATCATTTCAACTCACTTAACCGAAATTGAAGAAGAGCATCTCCTCAAGGTGTTGAAGGAAAACAAGGAAGCCATGTGTTAGACAATTACGGATACCAAGGGATTGAGCCCCTCCACTTGTATGCACAAGATTTTGATGGAGGATGAATGCAAGCCAAGCCGAGATGCACAAAGAAGATTAAATCCGCCAGGATCGAGCATAGCGTTCAAGATTGAATCCGCCAGGACCGAGCCCCTCCACTTGGATAGATCATCCCTGCCAAGCCGAGATGCGCAAAGAAGATATTAAAGCTCCTTGATGCAGGGATGATCTATCCAATCTCGGATAACATATGGGTGAGCCCGGTGCAAGTGGTCCCGAAGAAGACTGGAATCACCGTGGTAAAGAACAACAAGGGTATGATGGTCCCCACCCGTGTGCAAAATGGGTGGAGAGTATGTATTGACTACCGCAAACTCAATACAAGCACTTTTGCAAAGAGAGTTTTCATTGAGTTATAAAATTAAACAATCTCCGCGGATTCGACCCTTTTACCACTATACACTATTTTAGTGTAGAAGATTTAGGGTTTTTAATTTTGTTGGCCTTGACAACCACCAAAATTTTTTCATTGATCAAATGTTAGAAAGGTTGTCCGAGAAATCTCATTATTGTTGTCTAGACGGGTATTCTAGTTTTCACCAAATCCCAGTGGCACCGGAAGACCAAGAAAAGACAACCTTTACATGTCCATTTGGCAATTTTCCACACCGCAGAATGTCATTTGGATTGTGTAATGCCCTAACCACTTTCCAACGTTGTATGGTTATTATTTTCTCGGAATATGTTGAGAACATAATTGAAGTTTTCAAGGATGATTTTATGGTATATGGCAACTCATTTCAGGAATGTTTTACCAATCTCACCAAAAATTTGAAAAGATGCATTGAAACAGATTTGGTTCTAAATTTTGAAAAATGTCATTTTATGGTGAGTCACGGTCTTATTTTCGGTCACATTGTGTCAAAAAAAGGAATCGAGGTAGATAAGGATAAAATTGATGTTATTTAAAGCTTACCTTACCCGACTTGTGTTCAGGAAGTTTGTTCTTTTTAGGTCATGCGGGTTTCTATTGAAGATTCATCAAGGACTTTTCAAAGATAACAAGACTAATTAGTCAACTCTTGCAAAAAGGATATCGATTTTGAATTCAAGGACGTGTGCAAAGAGGCTTTCCACAAGCTAAAGGAGTTGCTTACATCCGCCCCCATCATCCAAGCACCAAATTGGGATCTCCCATTTGAGATCATATGTGATGCAAGCCACTACGCTATAGACACCATTTTGGGTCAAAAGAATGGAAGAGCCTCCCATGTGATCTACTATGCATCAAGAACACTAGAAAATGCTCAGAGAATCTACTCTACCATGGAGAAGGAGTTGTTGGCGATAATGTTTGCTTTGGAGAAGTTTAGGCAATACCTACTAGGCACCAAAGTCATAGTGTATTCAGATCATGTGGCTCTCAAGTACTTGACGACAAAGAAATATGCAAAGCTAAGACTCATTCGGTGGATCTTATTATTGCAATAATTTGATTTGGAGATTCGGGACAAGAGTGGTTGCGAGAATCTTGTTGCCGACCACCTAAGAGGGATCACTTCAAATGAAACTCCTCTCTCGTTGCGGGATGAGTTTCCGGATGAGCATCACTTTTCCCTTTCTCAATATATTCCTTGTTATGCCGACATCATTAACTTTTTGGTCACGAAAAGGTATCCCGACACATTCACATGTGCTCAAAAAGACAAATTAAAAAGTGATGCAAAATACTATGTGTGGGATGAACCTTATTTGTGGAAACATTGTCCCGATACAATTATTAGGCGATGTGTGCCCCAACAAGAAAATCAATCCATTTTGCAATTTTGTCATAAATTTGCTTGTGGGGGACACTTCGTACCTAACTGAGCTTTGAGAAAAGTTATTGAGTGTGGATTATTTTCGTCAACCATGTCACGCGATTGTTATTTGTTTTGTAAAACTTGTGAACGGTTCCAAAGGACGGGGAACATTTCACAAAAGAACCAAATTTCACAAAATCCGATCCTTGTTTGTGAAGTTTTTGACGTATGGGGAATTGATTTTATGGGCCCATTTTCCGTCTCATTTAGCAACATTTATATCTTGCTCGCGGTTGAGTATATCTCTAAGTGGGTTGAGGCCAAAGCCACAAGATCAGATGATGCTAAAACGGTTATTAAGTTTTTAAAATCCAATATTTTTGTGAGATTTGGTGTGCCTAGGGCTTTGATTAGTGATAGAGGGACACATTTTAGAAACAAGGTGTTGGAGGCTTTATTAAGGAAGTACAACATGACCCACCGTGTCTCTACCGCTTAACACCCTCAAAAGAACGGTTAAGCGGAGGTTTCAAATCGTGAAGTGAAATCTACCCTTGAGAAAACGGTGAACCCAACAAGAAAAGATTGGAGTTTAAGGCTTGTCGATGCCTTATGGTCCTACCGGACCTCTTACAAAACCCTGATAAGCATGTCTCCATTTAGGTTGGTCTTTGGAAAGCCATGTCATCTTCCTGTGGAATTAGAGCACCGCGCATTTTGGGCGGTCAAGCAATGCAATTTCAATGTTGGTGAGGCGGGAAGACATAAGAAGCTTCAACTTCAAGAGTTAGAAGAATTGAGAAATGACTCTTATGAAAACTCGAGAATTTACAAGGAGAAAACAAAGCTTTTCCATGACAAGTCCATCACCCGGAAGCATTTTGAACAGGAACATAAGGTCTTACTTTACCACTCACGATTAGAGTTATTTTCGGGCAAGTTAAGATCAAGATTGGGCCTTTTGTTGTGATAAAAACTTTTGACCGTGGAGCGATAGAAATCCAAAGCGAAAAGACGGGATGAATTTTCAAAGTCAATGTTCATCATTTAAAGCCATTCTATGAAGGTTTCAATGCAAATTCTTTTGAAAGTATCCATTTGGATGTCCCGATGTGTTGAAGCAAGCTAGGAGGACGTCTCGCCAAAGACATTAAAGAAGGGCATTTTTGGAAAGCATTGTGCTTTTATCTTTACCAATTTCAATAAATTGCTTTAAAAGCGCTTTTGGGATTTTGAAATTGATATTTTTTGAAAGATTTCACCCTTCATTCCCGTTTTTGTTCCAAACATTTATTAAATTTTCGAAACCGTGTGTTATGGGAATTGATGAGATTAAAACGTTAATATATGAAGATCGATTAGATCTTAAACAGGTAAATAATTATTAAAACTGTAAGAACACAAAAATAAGAACGAGACAAGAGTGAATCAAACGTGTCGAATGATTAAACAAAATCCTCAGAAGAGCTCGATTAAGAACATCAACTGTAGAGGATTGGTAGGTTACAAGAATGGTTAAAGAAATCTGTAAATACTATCGTTATGCTCTAGATGAATCGCTAAAATCATTAACCTAATATGCATGCAAGCATATACTTATATAATAAACAAAATGGGCTCTCGGTTGGACAGGCCCAAACCGGAATATAAATAAAGTAAATAAATAACCGAGCCCAAATGACGCAATCTTCAAAATAATCTTCAGCCCAACAATCTCCCCCTTTGCGTCAATTGGAGCGAGATCTTCACTTGTTACTTGGGCCAGCAGCTGAAGCAGGTACCTTCTTCTTCACGGTGTTAAACAGACACTTGGTGAGAGCGAGAATTGTCTGTCTAAACCGGATGTACCATTGGATCATGTCGTTGAAGTACTTGATGTCATCAACTGAATTCTCTTTACACCTTTTGATGATCGATAACACATGCTCCAGACAAGCAGTGGTGTAAAGGTGTTTGTCAGCTAAAGCAAAGAGACATTTCTGTCCTTCAGCTCTAGTGAACATAACCGAGTTGCATCTCGGGTCGATCCTGCCCATTTGCATTTGGTTGAGATCACTGGCCGATCCCATAGGAGCTATCTTCGGTTTCTTCTTGAAGACTGTGGCAACCTCCATGATGTAACAGACTAACATCCTTTTGATATGGTCTATAATGGAACCATATTCGGCTTCATTACTCAAAAGGATACTATGCAAGACAATCCAATCATGAGGATTTAAGTTCGGTAGATCTGCCAGAGAGATATGATGAGCAGTTTTTGCAGATCCTCGAATCACCTTGAACCGAACGTTTATGAACCTTCCTTCGGTGTAAGGCTTTAAGACCCGAACGTTTACTATCTTCTGGGCGCTCCAAGTTAGATACTGAGGACGAGCAGCCTTCAGATAGAAGTCGATGAGCTCCCTGTCAAGCTCAGCGTTCGGATGAGGGACTTCAAAGATATTTGAGAAGGCGTGGAAGATAAACGCCTTTCGAGTCAACGGCATGTCGAACTGCGAGTCGACAGTGTTATTGCAGTCGAACGAGATCACCGGCTCGAGCCATAAGATGCTGGGAGTATCTATGGCCTCTTTAATCAAGCGCTCCCGAGTCCAGGCAGGGAAGAGAGTCTTCCTGCTCTCGAGGAGATCGTGGGCTTCCTTCTGCTTGCGTTCGGCTTCTTTAGCCTCTCGCGCCACACGATTTACATCTTCATCAACATTGCGACTGTTCTTTCGTTTCAACATGTCAGCAATGGTTTCATCATCTTCATCTTCATCTTCTTCCTCAGCTATATTTTTCCCTTTGTCCTTCACACCCGAACCCGAAGCTTGACCAGTCGGAGTTGGTTCAGTTGTGTGAGTAGCTTTGGAGGAAGGAGGTGGTTTCGATCCGGTCTTCTTCTCTTCTCCCCCTTGTTTCGGAATGGACACGAAACTCGGTAAGCCTTTTATTTTGCTGAGAAGGTCCATGGCTGGAGAAAGCTTTTCAGCAAGGGTTCGCCTCACTGAATGGTTGAGAATGGGATCGTGCGTTTCAAGGATGTTTGATAAGGCAGCGTGTACATCCGAAACACAAGTCTTGATAACCTTCCTTTCGGATCGAAGAGCTTCAAGTTGTTGTTGTGAGTTTGAAAGCTGCATGCTCTTGATCTTGAGGGCGGTTGTTTTGCTCGCCAGAACGTCCATCAATGAATTTTCAGCTGCGAGATCCTCCTGAAGCTTAGCGAGGCGCTCGTCGATGGAGGCACGAAGGGCCGAGTTGTCGTCGCTTAGGGATTGGCGATGTGTAGCGAACGAGGTCAACTCCGTAGAATCAAACTTTGCCAATTGCTGAACAATCGGTTCCAAAGTTGTCTTTGTGGCGTCGGCGCTTTCCTGTAAGGATTTCAACAGGATGGAAGCGTCGGAGAATAGTTTATCGACTTTTTCGGTCGCAACCTCACAGGCTTTGGTTGAGGCGTCTATGGCAGCAGTGGCTGAGGCTACCGAATCATGTTGAGCCCTGGAGAAGGCATCAACAATCTTCTGAAGTGCAGCTTTAGAGAGAGAGGACTGTTGGTTGGAAGATGAGGTGAGAAGTAGGTCAACCTTTTCCTTAAGCTCCTTAAGATGCTTCTTTGTCACTGGAGCATCATCCTCTTCGTCACTCTGAAC
The DNA here is from genome assembly GCF_002870075.4 of Lactuca sativa. Classification (NCBI taxonomy): domain Eukaryota; kingdom Viridiplantae; phylum Streptophyta; class Magnoliopsida; order Asterales; family Asteraceae; genus Lactuca; species Lactuca sativa. The sequence continues at coordinate 151,680,295 of NC_056623.2, read as the reverse complement.
TTGAAACGGACTGTAATAGACCGAATCGAAGTTCATGTTATCACCGCCAAGAAACGGGTTATCTCCATCAGAGGCATCATCTGGAGATTGTGGAGGAGCTGAAGCTGGGGGTGTGGTGGTTTTGGTAGGTTCAGGTTGAGTGGGTGTGGGGTTAGTTTCGGGTGGTGGTTGATTGGAGGTAGGTTCGGTTGTATACTGGGTTTCGGTTTGAGGTGGTTCGGTTACAGGTGGGGTTTCGGTTACTGGTGGTGTTTCGGTTGCAGTTGTGAAAATGGGTGGTGGTATAGGGAACGATGTTGGTGGAATAGTGGTATTGGGGATTATGGTCGGAATGGAAGTAGGAATGGTTGGAGGAGGAGAAGGAACTGGTGAATTATGAAGTTCCATCTCTGGGGTAGGTGACTGAGGTGGTGTGTTGCCTTGTTGAAGGGTTTCGCCTCCTTGAGAGCCGTCCGAACCCGAACTCTCGTTTTCTGAGTCACTCGAAGAAGAGGGAATAACAAGCTTTCGCTTCGGTTGAGTCTTCCTCCTCTTCGGTTGTGGTGACTGTGCAGCTTTAGTCTGTTTCCTCTTCTTGGGAGAAGGACCCTTAGGAGCTTTGGTCGCTTGCTTCCCTTTGTCCGCCTTTTTGCCCCTGGCAACCGGTTTGTCAGCATCATGGATTGACTTTAGCATTTCCGGTGTAAGTTCCCTAGGACCAGTTGCCCTGAATTCCTTGATCGTCCGGATTAGTTTGCTGTCAGATGGAACTGCGCCATACATTGTCTCCGGAATAGAGCCAATAAAGGAGAATTTAGATGCATCCGATACGATGATTTTCTTGGTATGAAACGTACCAATGGAAGACATCGATGCACCTGCAGGAGTGGGAATGTCGAACTTGTCCATCGCCCACTTAGTGATTAGAATCCAGAACCGGGCCAATGACACCTCAGAGTGTCGTGATGATGAAGAAAGGCTCTGGATGAGCTGTTGCCAGAGGACCAACCCAAAATCCAAGTTGACCCCGTAGACTGCATACATGATCGACAAGAAAAGTCGACTAGCACCGTCGGACCCTGAGCTCCGTTCCGACAAGCCCTTGAAGAGGACTGTGAACATGCCGTTCCACTGTGGCGGCAAGCAGGACTTCTTGAATTTTGCGACGGAGGTGAGAACCTCCGTGTATCCCATATTGTAAAACATGTTATACAGATACCCAACCGGAATCGTCTCCGGATTTATTCTCGATGGGTCAACAGCCAACCCTAGCATTGTGCAGAAACGTTGTCGAGAAACAGAGGTCTTGTGTTCAGCAATCTCGAAGAACACCCGCTCGACTGCTTTGTCGTAATAGGCAGTCGCATAAACCTGCGAGAGAGATGCCATGGGCACGGACTCGATCCTGGAGAGAGCCGTAGCGATTTGGGAGTACTTCAGGCACCCGATGATCGGCGACATGTAGGAGTCGTACGCCAAAGGATTGAGATCGATCACCAGGCATTGTTGTGGACGAATAGGAAGGATTTGTGATGTAGCATGGACTGAGGATGATTCCGCCATTGTTGAATGTAGTAGAAGAAGAAGATGAACAGTGAAGCTTTTGGAAGTTTTTGCTCTCTAGAAAATCCGGAAGCAGTAAAAAGGTAAATGAGAGTTTAGACTGCCTTTTATAGTGAGGGATTAGAGAGAGAAAAATCGTTTCAAATCTTCTATGCGATGATCACGTAGGAGAGAGAGTGTCAGATTCCTAGGATCACGCCACCCAACAAGCGCCGTTTCAGAAGAAAAATGGTTCAAATCCTCACGCGCCTTTAAATGCCAGAGGGATGTCGCTTGGATTTCGCACACGCGTCCCTGATGTCAGTAAAAGTATGGGCGTTTCAAATTCACACGCGCCCCATTTTTACCGTCGTTTGAATTTTAATCCGTTTAACTCCCGCCAAGTCAGCAACCTTTCGTCTTATCTTATTAAATGGCATCTTTTGAATTAAATACCCACGTGGATTGTTTTTGACCACAGCTTCATAATTAACCACCAAAGTAATAATACAACCTGTAATAATTAGTAACGGAGTTTTGGAAAATCAAAGATTTTCGTGCAAAGAGTGTAAAAGGAAAAGAAATAAAGCAACTCTTTTAAGGATTTTCTGTGATGTCAATAATGACACGAAACTGATGATCCCGGGCACGAATCTCTTCCTTCAAGGTCAAGAGAGACCTTAAAGTGTTAGTGTGGATTCCCGTTGAATTACGATCAAACACTTATTAATAAATGTTGAAAGGCTTCTTTTAATTAGACTAAATAAGGGTGGCTTTCGCTTTGATTCAGCAATTCTAATCTTGAAATAAGAAAGAAAGTGAACAAAGTACTTGTGAGACCGGTGTAGCCTGTTGAACAAGTAGGTAGGTATTAATTTTAAATTGGCTTGGAAAAATATAAAATCCCAGAAAAAAAATTAAAAACTGGATCCCAAGGGAAGAAATGTTATGGTGTTTAACAATTTCATAGGAATCACACAAAATAAGATTTGAGATTTCATGAAGGTACATTCGTCAATTCTTTGGTGAAAACTTGAGCAAATTAATTGTTCACCGTGAATTCATTAGGTGTTGAATTTTGGGTTTCACTCAGCTCGTAGTGACACGAAACTAAGATCATAAACACAGATATTGTGTAACCATAAATCTCAGTGGGAATGTCTGAGAGTCTCAAGGGTTACGTTGATGAAACGAATGTAATGGAGAAATGTAATGGAAATGGTGTAAGAAAACATAGTACCTCTGCTGCGAAAATAAGGACCAAGCAGGAAACTCTTAACTCACGTGAGAAGAGAGTGAGGTAGCTCACGATTAAAATAAATGTGTTAGCCTTATTGGGAAGACAAGGTTTGTGTATACCAGGTCATGAAGGCCATTATTCAAAATCTTATGAGGCTTGGGACGCATACAGCAACATGCTTCTAGGGACACTTAAGTAATTCATCAATTATATCCCCATAAACGAACGAACACACAAAAAAAATTAAAATAATAAAAAATATTTTTGGAGTTTTTGAGATTTATTAAAAAAAATAAAATAAAAAAAATAAGTTAAAAAGAATAAGTAAGAAAAAAAAGAAGACTTAAAAAAAACTTGGAAAAAAAAATAAAAAACCGAACCCGAATGTTCGGTTGGTTTCGGTTGGGAAAAAGTTGAAAAACCGAACCCGAGCGTTCGGTTGGTTTCGGTTCCAGAAAATTTTGAAAAACCGAACCCGAGCGTTCGGTTGGTTTCGGTTCAACAAAATTTTGAAAACCCTAACCCAAACCTTCGGTAGGTTTCGGTTTTGGAAAATTTTGAGAAACCGAACCCGAACCTTCGGTAGGTTTCGGTTTTAGAAAATTTTACGAAACCAAGGAATTTAAACATGCAATTGGAAAATACTTTTAACACTAAAAAAAATTTTGTACAAGAAATATACAACTTAGAAAGACTACCTTTGAAGTGATGAGCGAGTCAGATGGTTTAACCGAACCCGAACGTTCGGTTGGTTTCACTTCTTACGTTTGAGGTTGAGAGGTAGTGTGAGGTACTGACTCTGATTCCATCATACCTAGCCCTTGCAGTATTCTATTGAATGATGCTTCAGGAAGAGCTTTTGTAAAGACATCAGCCAGTTGATCAGTGGTTCTTACGAAGTGAACTTCGACGTTTTCCATCTTCCACATGATCTTTGATGAAGTGATACCTCAGTGCTATGTGTTTGGTTTTAGAGTGTTGCACTGGGTTATGACAGATCCTAATTGCACTTTCAGAGTCACAATATAGTGGGATCTTCTTCATATTGAGTCCATAGTCTCGAAGTTGACTCTAGATCCAAATCACTTGGGATGTGCAGGATGCAGCAGCAATGTATTCCGCTTCGGCAGTAGACAACGACACACACGTTTGTTTCTTGGATTGCCAGCTGACCAACTTCCCGTCAAGGAATTGACAGCCACCAGTTGTACTTTTTCTGTCGAGTCCACATCCTCCAAGGTCAGCATCAGAATAGGCTTGAACGAAGAAGCCTGAGTTGGAAGGATACCATAGACCTAAGGAGGTGGTTCGCTTGAGATAGCGTAAGATGTTCTTCACTGCAAGCATGTAAGGTTCGCGTGGGTTCGCCTGAAATCGAGCACAATAACACACAGAAAACATGATGTCAGGCCTGCTAGCAGTAAGAGACATTAGTGAGCCTATCATTTGACGATAGAGCGTGATATCGACAGCCGGTTTGTCTAGGGATGGGGTTAGCTTGGTGCCGAATGCCATTGGGACTTTGACTTTGGAGTCTCCCATCATGCCAAACTTTGCTAGGAGAGTCTTCGTGTAAGCTTCCTGATTGATAAAGATGCCTTCGGGTCCCTGTCTTATATTTAAACCAAGGAAAAAGTTAATAGGACCCATTGAGCTCATTTCAAACTTAGTCTCCATCAGCTTTCTGAATTCAGCTGTTAGGCTGGGATTCGTTGAGCCAAAGATGATGTCATCGACATAAATTTGAACTATCATAAGGTGGTTACCTTCCTTTTTGCGAAATAAGGTTGGGTCAACCGAACCTTGTTTGAATTTACACATCTTTAAAAATTTTGTTAGCGTTTCATACCAGGCTCTCGGAGCTTGTTTAAGGCCGTACACAGCTTTATCCAGAATGTAGCAATGATTTGGATATTTTTCGTTCACGAACCCAGGAGGTTGCTCCACATACACGGTTTCTTCGAGTTCTCCATTGAGAAATGCACACTTGACGTCCATTTGGAAAACTTCAAAGTTTTTGTGAGCAGCATAAGCCAGAAATATTCTAACAGATTCTAGCCTAGCTACTGGAGCAAAAGTCTCTTCATAATCAATGCCTTCCTCCTGACAATATCCCTTTACCACCAGACGAGCCTTGTTCCTTATAACATTACCTTCCTTGTCCATTTTGTTCCTAAAGACCCATTTGAGACCAACAACCGAAGCATCTGGAGGAGTTGGAATGAGGCGCCAGACTTTGTTCCTTTCAAATTCGTTCAGTTCGTCTTGCATTGCTTGAACCCAATCAGAGTGATCGAGGGCAGTGTTAACTGTCTTCGGTTCAACTTTTGATACGAATGAGTTAAACATACAAAACTCAACCTTTGAAAATAAGGATGTCTGTTTTGCCTTCAGTTGTGATCGGGTCAGAACCTTTTCAGAGACATCACCAACTACTTGAGAGATAGGATGATCTCTGGTCCATTTGGTAAGAGGAGGGTAGTTTGGATCAAAGGTTGGGTCTAGTTCAGCATTGATCATTTCTTCTGGCTCGGATTGGCTATCATAGTCAAGCGTCATATCATCATGCTCCCCCTCGATTGATGAGCTTTGAGAAACTTGAGGTTCAGAGGTTTCTTGTGGTGCTGGACTTTCAGGCGTTGAAGCGCCTTCGGTTGGAGATGCACCTTTGGTTGGAGAAGCACCTTCGGTTGGAGTTGTAGAGCTTGGTTCCCCCTCGACATTTGAGCTTGTCTCCCCCTCGACTGAAGCGTTGTTGGATGGAGGGTCATCAGTAGTCGATCCTCCTTCATTCATTCTCCTGGCAGCTTCTTCGACAATCTGCTTCATGTGGTCAACCTTGTTGTCTGCTGCACCTGCTTCTGAGAGAGAAGCTTTCTCTGGTTCATCAAAGAGCTCCAGAAATTTCTCGTAGAGATTAGCGATCGAGACTGTGACTTGGACAGTTTGAGGAAAGATTTCCCCAACGATGTCTTCTTTGGCCTGTAGCTTTTTGACATAGCCATTGTCAAAGGTCACGTAATATGTCTCTTCAAATTTTCTCGAACGCTTGTTTAGGACTCTGTATGCCTTGGATGTGAGAGAGTATCCCAGAAAGATTCCCTCGTCGGCCTTGACGTCGAACTTATTGCGGTGTTCTTTAGAATTAAAGATGAAACACCGTGAGCCGAACACGTGGAAAAATTTCACATTAGGCTTTCTATTATTGAGAATCTCGTATGGTGTGAGCGTGAATCGTTTGTTGAGATAAGACCTGTTCTGTGTAAAACAAGCAGCAGAAATAGCGCCAGCCCAAAAATAAAGAGGTAAGGAAGCGAAACTTAGCATAGTTCGGGCAGCTTCACACAAAGATCGGTTTCGTCTTTCGACAATTCCGTTCTGTTGTGGTGTGTAGGGAGCTGAGAAGTTATGACTTATTCCCTTTTCTGCAAGAAATTCTTCAAACTCCCTGTTCTTGAATTCAAGACCATTGTCGCTTCTGATGTTGCGAACGACCTTCTTGAGCTGTACTTCAATCTGCTTGATGAACAATTTCAGCTTATGAGTCGCTTCAGATTTGAGCTTTAGAAAGAACACCCATGTAAATCGTGAAAAGTCATCAACAATAACAAGAATATACTTTCTACCACTGATGCTTTCGATAGATGAAGGACCACACAAATCGATATGAAGTAATTCGAGTGGTTCAACAACTTTTGTGTTAATTACAGATGGGTGACTTTGACGACTCTGCTTCCCCATTTCGCATGCAGCACACAAATGATCTCTATCGAACTTGAGTAATGGAAGACCCCTAACATGACCTCCAGTGACAAGTCGGTTGATATCTTTAAAGTTGAGATGAGAGAGTCTTCGGTGCCACAACCAGCTTTCGTCAGATTGAGCTTTTGATAACAGGCATATAGCTGGGTTTCCTTTGATGGGTTTAAGGTTTAGAGGAAACATTTCACCCTTTCGCTCCGACTTGAGAATTACTTTCTTTGTCTTTTTCTCAATAATTTCAGAACCTTCATCATCGAATGAGACTTTGAGACCTGTACCTCCAACAAGCTGAGATACACTGATGAGGTTGTGTTGGAGTCCTTCTACATAAGCCACCTTCCTTATAGTAAAGTCACCATTTGTTATCATCCCGTATCCCTTTATGGTGCCGAAAGAATTATTTCCAAACTTGACATTGCCACCATTTGCAAGAGATCTGTATTCCCTGAGCTCCTCTTTCCTCCCTGTCATGTGATGTGAGCAGCCACTATCGATGTACCATTCTTCATCGAACTGCTCGTCACTTATAACCTGCAAAAATTAAGCAGATTTAGGAACCCAAAGTTTCTTGGGTCCACGTGAGCTTTTCATGGGAACATGAAAAGTAAGAGAGATGTCAACTAGATATGTTCGTTTTATCAGTGTTGTTTCATCTTTCTTTTTAATGGTAAAAACTTTTATCTTATTAGGATTGGGTGCGGTTGGTTTGGACTCTGGTTTGGATTCATTGACCTTCTGTTTGCCCTTTTGTTCAGCTGACGAATGAGATTTTTGAGAACGAACAGAATTAGCTTTAGAGCAAGATGGAGATGAATTGGTGGAAGTAGAAGAATTAGATGAACTAGAAGGAGTGGCTTTAGATTGAGAGGACTTTTTGGTTGGAGACTCTAGGTGACCATTTTGCTTTTGATCATTGGAGGGACTGACCTTTGAGTTTTGATCTCTTCTTACTGCCGAACCGAACCTTTGCTTTCGGTTGGAATCGTTCTCTGAACCGAACCTTTGCTTTCGGTTGGTATTTTCTTGTGAACCGAACCTTGGCTTTTGGTTGGTATTCTCTTGAGAACCGAACCTTGGCTTTCGGTTATTGTGACTCTCAGGTTTTCCGACAGGATTGTTTTCATACTTCAGATTCTTGTCTTGATGTGAGAAGTATGCATTCTGGGATTGCCAGAATTGTCTCCTTTCAGAGAGATTCTTCCTGTATCTTTGGTTCCTTTCTCGCTTCTTATTCCTCATCTGCTTTGGTTGATGATGAATATTTGCCTTCATTTTCGGTTTTTCCTTGGCTGATTCCTTTTGAATTGAAGGAGTTTCACTTTGAGCTGAGGGAGTAGAGGGAACGTCTTCTTTTGCCAAACTTTCATCCTCCTTAGGAATGTCTTTCGTACCACTGGTGCTTGGCTCATCGAAATTATCTGGCTTATTCAAGGGTTCAGGTATGTATCTTCCTTTACTCATCCAGGAGGTTCTTTCAGATAAGCCAACCGTTTCGTTTGCATTATCTATTGGTGCTGACCAGAAGTACTCATCGCAGCCATCAGCATTATCTTCGTTTACAATAGAGCGAACTCCAGTGACCTTGTATACTTGATTCGGAGTGGTCCTGACCTTTTGATACACAACTGCTTTCTCTGCTAAGATCGGGGACTTTTGTTGGGACAATCGAGCGAACTCCACTGAATTTTTAGAAATTAGATTCTTGTGGTTTTCAGGTTCGTTTTTTACAAATTCTGAGCAGTCAACCGTGTCCTCTACAGAAATTTCACTCATGTTGTCGTCCTCGTTAAGCTCAGATGCATTTTCAACATCAATTCTGTTTTCTGAGCTTACGTTGGCATTCAAAGAGTCAAATTTTTGTATGGTTTCGGTTCTCAGTTTAAGTCTATCATTTTCATCCAAAAGGTTTTTAAGCATATCCTTGTGGTCCTTGGATTTAATGAAAGATTCAATTTTGTCCAGTCCATACATGTAGGTCGGATTGACATCATCAGATGATATCACACTCTCACAGTTATAAGCTTCGGCATCAATTTCATCCTCCTTAAACTCCAGGAAGGGCAAAATCATGCGATGGATCTTTTGGCCTATTTCACAGTCTAAGTGAAGTTGAGTAATATTAGAATATAGACGTTTTGCAATTAAACTAAAAACATTCCGCTGTTTTAACAACTTTAAATTGTCTCTTTGTAAATAAATGTTTTCGTCTTTTATTTTAACCAATTCAGACTCCTTCAACTCAATCCACATCCGCCGCTCCTCACTCTTCGACGCCGCCCTGCTTAATTGATCAGTTAGGTTAGAATTGGTGACTCGAGTTTCAGTTAAGCTACTATCTAGATGAGAAATTCTTGTATTAACATTTTTTAGTTCTTTCTCATATGAGGATTGTGGTACTTTAAATGAAATGAAAACCGATTGTACCTTCTTTATCAGTTCATCAAGTTCATTGAACTGCTGGCTGAGTGGTTTGGCCGTAAAGCACATGTCCTCCTGCACCTTCGGTTCATTGCTTCCACTATCGGTGTTGTATCCCCTCATCTGAGATACATCAGACACCATGAAGCATCTTCCTCCACTGCTCTCTTCCTTTGCCACATAAGCCTTTCCATGAGTAGGCTTCCTCACTTCATCGTCTTCTGAGTCGGTAGACCAAACTTCCACTCTACCGAACTCGTCATCAGCAACCGAACCCTGCACAATAAGAGCATTCATAGAAGGGTTAGCGGTAGACTTCTTCTTTCTCATCTCATCCAGCCTTTTCTGCAGCACAGCTTCCTCATCCTTTTCATCATCCTTTTCAGCCATCTTCTTAAGGACACAATCTTTCGCATAATGGTTTTTCCAACCACAGTAGTAACAACTTACTCCAGAATCACCATCCACCTTCGGTTCCTTCTTGGGCTCTTCAACCTTCGGTTCATTGTTAACTTTTTATGAACTATAACTCCCCTGCCAGTTTCGGTTTTTATTGCTGGGGAATCTCTTCTTTATGAACCTCTTGGGGTTAGACACCATCATAGCGTAATCCTCAGACGTGAGGTCATACTCCTCCAAGTTAAGGTCTTCATCCTCCACCGCAGCTTTAATTTTTGACAGGAGGGCCAACGAACCAAGGCTTGAAACAACGTTTTTCTCCTGCAGTACAATCTTCTCCTGGGACTTGAGAATACCCACCAGTTTCGCCAAAGAATATGATTTAAACTGCTCATGGGCTTTGACTGTAGACACCACTGCTCTCCATTCAGACCTCAGACCATTTAAGAAAGTAACCTTCTGCTCGATAAGCTTCCTTTCAATGTCATGTTTGATCATCTTGCTGAGAAGATGATTGAATCGATCGAACGTCTGGGTCACCGTTTCTTCGGCTCCTTGCCTGAATTCTCCAAACTCAGATAAGAGCAAGGTTTGGATAGAATGTTCAAGATCCTCGTCTGTAGAATACAGTTCGCGAAGTCTATCCCAAACTTCCTTTGCCGTCGTGCATGAGCTGACCAACCTAAAGGTGTCGGACTGAAGGGCAAATCTTATCAATCTTAACGCCTTGATATTGCACTGGAATTTATCCTTTTCATCTTGTGCAATATCTTTAACATCCTTCAGCAGATCATTGTACTCCTTTTGAGTTTTGATAATCCTGGACGTTGCAGAATGAGAAAAAGGTCCATTAATGATAGCTTCCCATATGAGGTACCCATTATCCTCAGATCCTATCACGTAGTCTTCGAAGTGATGCGCCCAGACTTCATAGTCATGGGTATATAGGATTGGAATCTTTGTCGTCGAACCGATGCTGTTGGAAATATTAATAGGATTTGATTGCGACTCGTCCATTATGATCGAAAAACCTGTTCAAAGATCAGACTTGTAATAAAGTGGATTAGGGCAAAACAATAAATATCAAGATACGTCAATAATGAGATGACGGCTCAATAAATATCGGTAGTTGCGGAAAAACCCTAATTGAAACCTTTTCACAGAAAAGATGTGTATCGATTACACAGCCTCCTGCTCTGATACCAATTGATGAGATTAAAACGTTAATCTATGAAGATCGATTAGATCTTAAACAGGTAAATAATTATTAAAACTGTAAGAACACGAAAATAAGAACGAGACAAGAGTGAATCAAACGTGTCGAATGATTAAACAAAATCCTCAGAAGAGCTCGATTAAGAACATCAACTGTAGAGGATTGGTAGGTTACAAGAACGATTAAAGAAATCTGTAAATACTATCGTTATGCTCTAGATGAATCGCTAAAATCATTAACCTAATATGCAAGCAAGCATATACTTATATAATAAACAAAATGGGCTCTCGGTTGGACAGGCCCAAACCGGAATATAAATAAAGTAAATAAATAACCGAGCCCAAATGACGCAATCTTCAAAATAATCTTCAGCCCAACAGGAATCATTTTGGCCAAGAAATCAAGTTTTTAAAAAATCAAATTTTGTTGATGTGCAGGAAGTTCATGTTGCCCGCACAAGGTTTTACTCTACAGTTCGTGCGGCCCGCGTGGGGTGCTATGCGTGGAAGAATGTCCCCCAAATCTGTTCAGTATATGTGGGTTGTACGCGGCCCACAGCTTGCCTGCGCAGATCTTCCAACATTTGGTGAATTTTTCGAGTTCAGCTAACGTGGCCTCCTTGCGGGTTCTATGCGGCCCGCGTAAGTCAATAAACAAGGATCAGAAGGTTCAGTGGGCTCGAGAGCAAACTAGACGTGGCCTATCTGCGGCCCGCGCCACACCTGCGTATAACACATTCACCAGATTTTTAATGATTTGACTTCGGTTGACCTACTTTGACCTATCTTGAATATCTTGACCAAATGGATTAAATGGAATCCACTTTCCACTACCATAGATCGGTTCTTCTTCTTCTTCCCTAAGTCTCCTTCTCTCTCTCTCTCTCTCTCTCTCTCTCTCAAGAACACACAACTCCATTGAAGCCCACACCAAAACTTGATTTACTGGAGTTCTACTGGTCGGAATCCCACAAAACCACCGCCATTCTTCACCATTTTCTCCCCACTACAAAACCACCCAAAAATCGCTCCGATCCGTGGGCGGAATAGTGGGTGCCACCACCACCCTCCGCTGCTTTCTTCCACGTTTTCTGGCCAACTTCGGCCACCTTTGGAACTTCTGAGCACGAAGTTTTGTTTCTCTTCCCAAGGGCTTTCCAACCATACCAATCTTCACTCAAAAGCTCACTACAATTTTTCGCCGGATTTTAAGTGCCGCCACTCTAGTCGCCGGAAAATATTTTTGAACCAAGTCTTGGGGGTCGTTTCAACAGTTCATATGTTAAATTCGAAGCAAACACATAATCTTGGGGTGTGCTTTGGAGAATCCCGTTGGTGGTTTTCATTTTGCTTCCATAATCCGTCCCGGTTATGAACAAAATGGGTACACTCGTTCCTTTAACTTGATTATATGCATGTTAAATACCCGTTTGTTGTTGGAATTATGTTGTCACTCGTGTGGTATTTAGTGTGATTTGAGAGCCATTATTGTGAAATTTTTGTCCCGAATCAAATGTCCAAGCGTGCAAAAGCATAAACCGGACCTACTTCATCTAAAGGCGGGTCAAAAGGCAAATCCAAGGACCCCCCCCCCCCCCCATTTCGTTTGTTAAACCGTGAAAACCGCAAAACATATGAATTTCTCACTTCCAACAAACAGCAAATCAAATCAACAAAAATCCTCCATAGAGAATCTTTTGAAGATCTCGGGGTGCTCGAAGGAGTTCAAGCACTATTTGACAACATTGGTTGGGGTCAATTCCTTCATAATCGTGTAGCCACCTACATTGAACCAACCTTAGAATTCCTTTCCACATTCAAACCTGATGATGAAGTGAAAACCGTAACTTTCCAAATGCTAGGTGAAAATCGTTCATTGCCATTTAGGGTTGTGAATGCTCTCATGGGCACCCCGGTGGACCATATGTATTCCTAACAGGATCCTTGGCCCGCAACCTTTAACGAGCACCACTTTTGGCAAAAAATTACCCACAAACCACAGTAGTCATCGTCTTCATCCAAGTCTTCCTCAATTATTCATCCATGTTTGCATCTAGCCCACGAAGTCCTTACATGTACCAATTTTGCCTGCTCCAAAGTGGGACAAATTTCTAAAGCTGAACTATTTTTTCTTTGGTGCATGACTTATGAAAATGGATCCCGACCGGATTTTGCATCATTCTTCTTCACCAAATGTTACAATCTCACCACCATGGACACCGAGGACATTTTTATTATAGACTTGATCACCCTCATTGCGTCTAGACCCCTACTTCTGCTACATTTTCCACCCTTCTATTTGAAAAGGCATATGGCCCTTCTCGTCTTGACATCAATGCACTCTGACGAATGCAAATCATCCGCGACTCGATCGATGGTCACATATGGAATCTTTATGATCAGCCATACCTCATTCTCCCTCATGATTATATCGAGTCCTTTGAACCAACCGACCCCAAGCAATGGCTAATTCCACTCTATTACCTTCCGCCTATAGATCATGTTGACCAACCTCCTATGCAGCAACCGATGTATCAGCATGGCTATTTTCTGCCTCCTCCAGAACATTTTGACCAGCCCTAATATCCGCCGCAACAGGATGAGCGACACGAGATCCCATCATGGATGTTCTCCACTATTCAACGCATCGACACTCAGACGCAGGAGAACAGTCGAGCCATTCAGGATGTGGTGACCCGCATTGATAGGCTGGAGAAGGCATTCCCATCCACTTCTCTTCAGGTCTAGGACATGTGGGACTACCATTACTGCCACTGACACTTTTCGCCGCCCGACCCTCCGATTTAGGTCATTTCCGCCCTTCCCTTAAGCATTGAGGACAATTCTTATCGAAAGCACCTTCGCATGTAAATCCCAGTCAATGTTCGCATTGCTGCTCTCACAGTCCAAGGGACTCTCAGCAAAAGGGTACTCCAAAACCCGTCTTCACAAAGAAACCAATGGAGAGACCAAAGCCTTATCACTCTCAATCCACGAAGGCTACACCCAAGGATATCAAAGGCAAGGGAAAACTAGTTTCAGAGCCGAAAGTTCCAACCAAGACAATGAATGATAACCCTAAGGAAGCTAAAAAGAAACCCGTTAAGAATCAAGCTAACACCAAGCACAAATCTTCTGATTCTGAAGAAACGAACTTAAAAGATTACAAAATCAAAGTTTTTACCATCAAACGAAAAGATAAAACCACACTCATTAAACAAACATATATGGTTAATCTTGACATTACTTTTCCTCTTTTTGTGAAAGGCTCACAAGGACCCAAGAAACTTTGGGTTCCTAAATCTGATTAACTTTTGCAGGTAATTTGTGATGAACAGTTCGACACTGAATGGTACATTGACAGTGGTTGTTCGCATCACATGACAGGAAGGAAGGAGGAGCTACGAGAGTTCATGGCTCTTAGAGATGGTGGTAATGTAAAATATGGGAATAATTCTTTTGGAAGCATAAAAGGCTATGGAATGATAACGATTGGATACTTCTCAATTTGCAAAGTTGCTTATGTTGAAGGCTTGCAGCACAACCTTATTAGTGTCTCATAATTGGTTGTCGGAACAGGATTGAAGGTGTCATTTGATGACGAAGGATCAGAATTCATTGAAAAGAAAACCAAGACTGTTTTTGTGAAATCACAAAGAAATGGTGAAATGTATCCATTAAATCTAAACCCAATACGAGGGAAGCCAGCCATTTGCCTACTTACGAAAGCTCATTTAGACGAAAGCTAGTAATGACATAGGCGACTTTCGCACTTGAACTTCAAAGACATCAACAAGCTCGTTCTTGGTGATCATGTGCGAGGACTTCCTCTATTGAAATTCGACAAGGATCATTTGTGTGCGGCCTGTGAGATGGGAAAGCAAAATAGAAAAAGTTATCTAACTATCATGAACACGAAAGTCATCGAACCTTTGGAATTTCTACACATCGACCTTTATGGACCTTCTGCTATTGGAAGCGTTGGTGGTAGTAAGTATATTCTAGTAACTGTAGATGATTTTTCACGTTTAACTTAGGTATTCTTTGTTAGACAGAAATCTGAAGCAACACCAAAGCTCAAGGATTTCATCAAGCAAATCGAGCTTCAACTGCGAAAGTTGGTTCGCAGCGACAACAAGCTAGAATTCAAAAACCAAGCGTTTGAAGAATTTCTTGCTAAAAAGGGAGTCACACACAACTTCTCTGCTCCCTACACTCCACAACAGAATGGTGTAGTTGAAACACAAAACCATTCCTTGTGTGAAGCTGCACGAACCATGCTAACATTTGCATGTCTGCCACTCTACTTCTGGGCAGATGCGATCGCTACCGCTTGCTTTACCCAAAACAAATCCATCTTGAATAAGCGATTTTCTATTACTCCATATGAAATTTTAAATAATCGCAAACCTAATGTCAAGTTTTTCCACGTTTTTTGTTCCAAGTGTTTCATCTTCAACTCTAAGGAACAACGGAACAAGTTCGATGCGAAAGCTGATGAGGGAATATTCTTGGGGTGCTCACTGACCTCTAAGGCATATAGGGTTCTCAACAAACGATCAAAGAAAATCTAAGAAACCTATTATGTCATGTTTGATGACAACTATCTAAAGAGAATTCTGTAACGCCCAGTTCTAAAATATTCATTTATGGATTTCAGAGGCCAAGGAAAAGGGGGTTCTGGTCTTTTATGATTTTTGAGTTGCAATTCGAGAAGGTTTTGGGTCGGAGTGTTTAATAGAAGCGTATGGCTTCTCGCCACCTTTTCGTGGATAGAAAGTTCGTTGAAAACGGACTTAGAATGAAGGAGTTATGACACTTTGAAGATATTGGCAATAATAGCCCTTATGGAGAAAAGTTCGCATGAAAGGCCACGCATGCATTTTGGAACACACGTGGGTACGCCCAACGTAAACTGGGTTACGCCCAGCGTAGTGGACCAAGTGATCACGAGTTTTTAAGGCGTAAGCCCAGCGTATGCTAAAAGCCTTTAAACCCTATTTTTTGGGAATGCCACTATATAAAGAACATAATGGCTTCAACCCTAGCCCCCATATCAGCCTCCCCAACTTCAGAAGAAACCCTAGAATGCCCCAAACTTTGTTTTGTGAGATCTTGACCTTGGGAAGCTTAGTTTGGTGGTTTTAAGCTTGGAAGAGAAAAGAATTGAGGCCAGAGCTTATAGATCTGAGATAGCATCATCTTCTGGAACACTTTGAAGGTATAAAGCTCACAACTTTACTTATGGGTGCTTAGATCTACTATGGTTTAGTTATGGGTAGTTTTTAGTCCAAAGGTGAAAGCCTTATAGCTTTAATCCGATTTCCAGACCATGGGTTGCCTCCCTTGGTGCTAAATGACTCCCTAGAACAGAAAGTTGATATCTTGAAGGTCCAAATGAGTTCATGCAAAAATTAAGACCTTTTTCGATGGAAATAGATTATGGTTTTTGTAGTTGGAGCTTATGTGAGTCATAGAAGCCATAAAGTAAGCAACTTTATGGTTTAAGACATGAAATAAGACTTGGATCTGAGTTTGTAGCTTCTGAATCGGGGTATTGAGCACTTAATAGAATGTTGGATTATCAGGGCTGTACGTTGGGCGTACAAGGAGGTACGCACGGCGTACAAGCCATCAGCCGGTACGCTCAGCGTACCTAGAGGTACGCCCCGCGTACGCTGCCAGTTGGGTTTCGAGAATTTGGGCCTTGGTGTGGGCTGTGCTTTGGACTTTGGGTCTTTGGTCCTTAGTGGGCCATCAGGAGTCAGTGAATATAGGCCAAGTTTAGGTGTTAGACTTAGAGTAAGGCCCAATAAAGAGATTTGGGCCTAATGTAGAAAATTGGTCATTAGCGGGCCTTTAGTGAGCCACTGATGGGCTTTGAAGGAATTAAGGGTTTGAGACATGTTTTTGACCCACACCATAGTAGGGGTAAAATAGTCATTTTACTCATAGAAGAATCCCTATTCTGATTAAGTATTTTATTTGACCATGATAGTGGGGGAGAAGCCAGAGCAGCAGTCTGGGATTCTTTGTTCAGGTGTTCAGTAATCAGCATTACGAGGTGAGTTTCCTTCCAGTAGCGGTGGGTCTACGACCACAATGACGACACATCAGTAGGAGTTGTATAATTAGATGATTGTCACTTTGATATTCATCTAGGTTTGCTACTACCTGATATGTTTATGTGCTAGTATGGTATGATGTTATGTGCTAGTGACAACAGGGTAGATAGTCCCCAGATTACCAGTCGATAGGGCCGAATGGGTAGTCATACCTAACCATGCTAGATAGATTATGTGATATGTGTTATGTGGTAGTAGTAGTGGGGTGAAATAGTCCCCAGTATCTGGTAGAGAGGACCGAAGGGGAGACCAGCACCCAACTATGCTAGTCAGTATCCGGTCGAGAGGACCGAAGGGGAGGCCAGCACCTAGGTATGCTAGTCAGTATCCGGTCGAGAGGACCGAAGGGGAGGCCAGCATCTAGGTATGTGTTACAAGTTGATATCAGAGCCCTGGTTTGAGGGATTCGGACACACCCTCAGGGGTGTCTGGACTCAAACCGAGGGATTAAAAGATTTTTACAAAGAAAATGATTTTTCTAAAAGCTATGTTAAAGAGTTTTAAGAAAGATCAAGGTGTGTGATGTGCGTGACTGGCCGAGCTCAAGTAAGTACCCCAAAATACCCATACAAGTATATGTTATGATTATCAGTTAGTAGAACAACATACTAGATTAGGACTAAGGATCTAGGAAGGATGCCTTATGTGCATGTTATATGTGCTTTAGAGCTGCATGATAGCATTGGTTAGACAGTAGTAGGATAGCCTGTTTAGGTTATGCCTGAGATTATGAGCTTATGTCGCATGCTAGTGCAGATTCTTGTTAAGTGAATACGATTGCTTGATTATGTTATGGTTAGAATTTCCTTTCTCTGAATGTTGCTTGCTCGGTGCTTTGTGGGATTCTGAGTGATGGGAGTTAGCTGTTAGGTGAATATGTTAAGTCATATGTAATCAGGGTTGAATAATCTTAGAGTATTAGATTTAACCCTATTGCGTAGCTCTCGTTTGAGTCTTAACGGTTGTAGGGATGAGTCCCTTACTCGAAGGATTATCCGAGCCTCGTTACATGTGATGGTATTCAGGTGATGGCTAATTGGCATTACGAGGAGACCTACAGCAGCTAAGGATGGGTTTGGGTTGGAGGTTTCCCTAGGGTAGGCCTAGGATGAGAGTAGCAGAGATCAGTAGCAGTAGAAGGGACCTGGTGGATTCGAGTCAGTTCTTGAGGAAAGTACGGATATATGTGGAAGGTAGTATGGGCCTATACTACTGAAAGCAGAGGATCCATACTCGATTCAAGAGGGGCCAAGACAAAACAAGGAAACTTGTAGGGTGTGTGTGCGATCCCTCAACAGTGATATGTGTTTTGATGGTTGTTATGGCATGGTTGTAGCATGGTGACATTGCGTGAGAGACCAGTGGGCGGATCAGGCGCCGGAGAGGGATCATGCTCGGGTTCAGGAGCCGAGCAGCTCGAGGAGCATGTGATAGAGTTGATATCAGTGGAGATTACACGTAGTATCATTGACCGGACTCCTGTGATCTTCGGTTCGATCAAGGAGGGGATTTTGGAGCTTTTGGATAGTCGCCTCGAAGCCTTTAGGGCCGAGATCTCTACGGAGCAGTTAGGGGCTCATCTGGGGCCCAATGTTTATGGATCTCGGGGATCTTTCAAGAGGGAGGATCTTGTTAGTAGCTCTTGTCATCAAGGATCAGAGGTGGGTTACACTCCTTGCCTCCAAGGGAGTTCACTACATGATTGGATAGATATAGAAGTTTCGCGAGGAGTTACCTAACATCATCGAGAGAGTCACAGACAGGCTGACCACTAAGTTCCAGGGTCACACAGCGGCTATCCAGTTGGTTGATGGGTTAGTCGGGGTAACTCGGGAGCAGGAGATTG
This sequence comes from Lactuca sativa, assembly GCF_002870075.4. Taxonomy (NCBI): domain Eukaryota; kingdom Viridiplantae; phylum Streptophyta; class Magnoliopsida; order Asterales; family Asteraceae; genus Lactuca; species Lactuca sativa. Next base: position 151,661,769 of record NC_056623.2, on the reverse strand, counting down.
GTTTAGATGGGCAGCTCGGAAAAAGGAAGAGAGCACTTATTTTAGGACAACTGGGAAGAAGTGAGGAGTCATACTCAGCTGACTTGGGTGCTGGAAGTCGGGAGGACCTTGAGGTGTGTGGTAAGTGTGGAGAGACTCATGGGTTTTCATGTCAGAGGTTCAGGTGTTTCAAGTGCGGGGAAAGGGGGCATGTGCATCGGGATTGTAAGAAGGATCAGGTATGTTTTCATTGTCATCAGCCGGGACATTACAAGTCTCGCAGTCCTGTTTTGGTGGCGAAGAGAGTTCAGGTTCAGGTGCCCATCGTCCTACAGGAAGTCAAGATCGAGCCACACTAGATCGTAGGTATGTCGTTTGAATCCTCCTTCTGTAAAGACTCTATTATTTGGTTATGCATCAGTAATGAAAATGCTATTTTGGAATTTTATGGACTACTTGTGTTTGAGTTATATGCCATCTGCATACCTTGGATAGAATGATAGTTGAGCGCGTCCCCTGTAGAGCAGGTTACATCGGATGCAGTAACTGTAGCATGTATGTGTAAGACCTGGTAGTGTCTCACTACTTACGGGAAGGTGTCATTTGGGTATAGATTGGTTATATCCCCAGCAGGGGTAAGCTTGAGTTTCCAGCGGAGTAGCCAGAGGACAGTAGGATTAGTAGGACGAAGATGGTGATGTCAGTTGTCGGTGTTAGATGCAGAAGTAGTTGGTCCTTGGATGTTCAAGAGAATTGAATTTCTTGCATGAGTGTTCGGGCCTTGGAGGTTCGAGAAAAATGCACTTTCACATGGGTGTGATTATTTGGAGTTCAGTTATGATTCAAGATTGGAAGTGGGAATGAGGATTCGTCAACCAGAGTGAAGGTTAAGACCTTCAGTTGATAGCAAGGTAGATGGACTGAGGTGTCCTACTTTACCAGATTCAAGATTCCTCTTAAAGATTTCAGAGGATGGGCGGTCATAAGATTTGACTGGTAATTGATCATTGGCATTGGTAAGCTCAAATTGTCGGCGGTGGACTATCAGGAAGTGAGAAGGATTAGGAATCCTTCAGCTCTCACAAGTAGTAAAGACTTAGTCGAATCTAATTGGGGGAGAGACTTTTTGTAAAGTTCTCCAAATGTGCGTTTTGGTTGCACGAGGTGCAATCTCTTGGGCACCTTGTCAACCAGAAGGGTATTCTGGTCGATCCGGGCATGTTAGAGGTCGTGGTATAGTGGGAGATTCCGAGGTCTCCATCTGAGATTCAGAGTTTCCTGGGTCTAGCGGGTTATTATCGGAAAATTTATGCGAGACATCTCTGAGATTGTAGATCCTTTGACCCGACTGACCAAGAAGTCGGTGGCCTTACGTTGGGGGATTGAGTAGTAAGCAGCCTTCGAGACTCTCAGACAACGGTTGTGTGAGACACTGATTCTCACCCTGCCTGAGGGTGTAGATGATTTCGTGGTTTACTGTGACGCTTTGATCACGAGCACGGGTGCGGTACTAATTTATTGGGGTCACGTGATAGCAAGTTTTGAGAACCAGATTAGAGTTCCGGTTAGGACTCAAGTGCAGTGGTGTGTTAGGTCGAGTGCATGCTCGACCCAGTTTGGAAAGTGTTGTAAGACTACGGGGGTAGCCGTAGCATTCACTATTGGTCAGTTAGCATGGGAAGTGTTGTAAGTATGAGGGTATAGTCCTAGCATTCACTAGCAGCCAGATAGTGATAGAGTGTTGTAAGTCTGCGGGTGTAGTCATAGCATTCACTAGGTTGGTAGATAGCATGAGCGCTTTGTTAGGATGCGGGAGGAATAGTAGTACCCACCAGTTTGGGTGTAGCAGTGAGGATATGGAAATCCACGGATTGGATTTCGGGATGACCCAAATGGATTAGATATGGTTGAGCCAACGATACGACTGTGGAACATCACTACAGTTATGAGATTAGAGAAGCAATGGACTGCTTAGGTTCTTTTATGATATAAGGCTATCGTTGGTCATGGAGCCATCACTTTTAGTCTTGGATTGAATGATGACAGGATTCGACGTATGGACCTGATCGGTTGGATCGGGAGGTTGTTAGAGCCACAGTGGCATGATAAATAGTGGCAACTAGTTCCAGAGAGGGAATTCGTTCAAAAGTCGTGTGAGACAACTATGTGGGAGCCCTTTTAGCTCAGCGACCGGGCTGGAACCCGGTAAATTCAGATGACTGGCGAATGAATTGAGACCAGGAAGGTCTCGATAGATTTTGGGAAGCAGCTATGTGGCAGCATATTGCTTCAGGCAACATCAATAATTGTGTTTTGGGCTGCGGGGTAAGCGAACTGTTGCAAGGGACTCGTTTCATCTTTGGGTTTTAGAACCCTGCGGAGTTGGTCTTAGTTGCCATGGAGAGGATGGGTATGCATGTAGAGGCGACCATGTCGTTCAAGTTGTTGGGTGGTGCTAAGTTGCTCACCACGGAATTAGGTAATCTCAGAGCGGTTGAATTGTCTATGTTGCGTAGTTCTCTTTGAGTCTTGACAGTAGCATAGAAGGATCTGCTTCTCAAAGGATTGTCTGAATTCTCGTGCCGATTGGAGATGCCAGAATTGTAGCTCAGCGGAGGATTGAAGGATATTGGAAAGATTGTTGCTTGTGGAAAGTTTCCTTCGAAAGGCCAGTGGCGGTGTAGGGTAAAGGGGAAAACCCCTTGTGTGTATCAGCTGTCTGTGTACACAAAGTACCGGTGGGATTTCCGGTTGGGTTAAAGTGTTGTACTGGAGGATAGTAATGATCAGATTATTCGGGAGAAGACATTTTCAATAATTCGATCGGATGGGCGAATTGCATAGCTTGTGGTAAAACTGTAAGTGGTTTTTGAGATAGTTGGTCATAGCAGACTTCGAGGACGAAGTCTAGTTTAAGTGGGGGAGAGTTGTAACACCCTGTTCTAAAATATTCATTTATGGAATTCAGAGGCCAACACAAAGGGAGTTTTGGTCTTTTACGATTTTTGATTTGCTATTAGAAATGTTTTGGGTCAGAGTGTGTCGCTAGAAGCGTAGGGCTTCTTGCCACCTTTTCGTGGATATAAAGTTCGTCAGAAACGGACATAGAATGAAGGAGTTATGAAACTTTGAAGATATTGGCAATAATGGCCCGTATGGAGAAAAGGTCGCATGAAAGGCATGCATGAATTTTGGAACACGCGTGGGTACGCCCAACGTAAGCTGGGTTACGTCCAGCGTAGTGGAGAAAGTGATCACGAGTTTTAAAGGCGTACTCCCAGCGTACGAGAAGTATGCCCAACGTACGCTAAAACCCTTTAAACCTTATTTTTTGGGAGTGCCAATATATAAAGAACATAATGGCTTCAACCCTAGCCCCCATATCAGCCTCCCCAACTTCAGAAGAAACCCTAGAACGCCCCAACCTTGATTTTGTGAGATCTTGACCTTAGGAAGCTTAGTTTGGTGGTTTTAAGCTTGTAAGAGAAAAGAAGAAGAGTGGCAAGGAGGAACCTTGGAGGCCAGAGATTATACATCTAAGATAACATCATCTTCTGGAACACTATGAAGGTATAAAGCTCACAACTTTACTTATGGGTGCTTAGATCTACTATGGTTTAGTTATGGGTAGTTTGTAGTCTAAAGGTGAAAGCTTTATAGCTTTAATCCGATTTCCAGACCAAGGGTTGCCTCCCTTGGTTCTAAATGACTCCCTAGAACAGAAAGTTGATATCTTGAAGGTCCAAATGAGTTCATGCAAAAATTAAGACCTTTTTCCATGGAAATAGATTATGGTTTTTGGAGTTGGAGCATATGTGAGTCATAGAAGCCATAAAGTAAGCAACTTTATGGTTTAAGACATGAAATGAGACTTGGATCTGAGTTTGTAGCTTCTGAATCGGTGTATTGAGCACTTAATAAAATGTTGGATTATCAGGGCTATACGTTGGGCGTACAAGCCATCAGCCGGTACGCTCAGCGTACTTAGAGGTACGCCCCGCGTACGCTGCCAGTTGGGTTTCGAGAATTTGGGCCTTGGTGTGGGCTGTGCTTTGGACTTTGGGTCTTTGGGCCTTATTGGGCCATCAGGAGTCAGTGAATATGTGCCAAGTTTAAGTGTTGGACTTAGGGTAAGGCCCAATAAAGAGGTTTTGGCCCAATGTAGAAAATTTGTCATTAGCAGGCCTTTAGTGCGCCATTGATGGGCTTAGAAGGAATTAAGGGTTTGGGCCATGTTTGTGACCCACACCATAGCAGGGGTAAAATAGTCATTTTACTCATAGAAGAATCCTTATTCTGATTAAGTATTTTATTTGACCATGATAGTCGGGGAGCAGCCGGAGCAGCAGTCAGAGATTCTTTGTTCAGGTGTTCAGCAGTCAGCATTACGGGGTGAGTTTCCTTCCACTAGTGGTGGGTCTACGGCCACAATGACGACCCTTGAGTAGGAGTTGTATGATTAGATTATTGTCTCTGTGATATTCATCTAGGTTTGCTACTACCTGATATGTTTAATTGCTAGTATGATATGATGCTATGTGCTAGTGACAGTAGGGGAGATCGTCCCCAGAATACCGGTCGATAGGGCTGAAGGGGTAGTCATACCCAGCCATGCTAGACATATTATGTGATATGTGTTATGTGGTAGTAGTAGGGGGTGAAATAGTCCCCAGTATCCGGTCGAGAAGACCGAGGGAGAGACCAGCATCCATATATGCTAGTCATTATCCGGTCGAGAGGACCGAAGGGGAGGCCAACACCTAGGTATGCTAGTCAGTATCCGGTCGAGAAGACCGAAGGGGAGGCCAACACCCAGGTATGCTAGGCAGTATCCGGTCGAGAGGACCGAAGGGGCAGGTCGGGCACCCAGATATGCCTGACAGTATATGTATGTTATGTGATTGTATGGTATGTGGTACAATGGTGCAACTCAGTAAGCTTCGTGCTTATAGTTTTCAGTATTGTTTTAGGCACCTCTTCATCGAAGGGGAAGGAGTTGGCATGGTAGCTGCACATCACATGTAACACCCATAAAATTAAAGCCAATTTAAAACTTTTTCAAACACTGAAAATCCATTAGTTATTACAAAATGTTTTCAAAATAGTATAATATCAAAGTATCCCAGAAACAAAGTCATAAAAAGTGAGGAGCAGTACGATCACGCCTTTTCCTTGCCACGATCCCCTGATGTATCTGAAACAAAATATTAAACTATAAGCCTGAAAGCTTAGTGATTTACCACAAAATATCAACGTCATACAAATATAACCATATCATATAACAAATACAGAACAACATGTATAATGAGCCTTCAGCATGACTGGACCACCTCCTCAGAACCTACAGCCTATTTGGACCGCTCCTGAGCCTTCGACATGACTGGACCGCCTCCACAGGGCCTACAGCCTATCCGGACCGCTCATCAGGCCTTCGGCCTGACTGGACCGCCTCATCAGGGCCTACAGCCTATCCGAACCGCCCTGGGTATGTTAGCCTACAGCTCGAAGCAGGACCGCCTCAACCCAACCCCCAAACAAGCAATAATGTGCACATGGATAACATACACCAATAGCATGCATATAACAGCCAAACCAATCTAACAGATCTCTAACCATAGCAACATCCTGTAAACATCATACCGGTCTAACAGGTCACTAACATAGCATCATCCTATATACCAGGAATACCGACCTAACTAGATCACTGAGCATAGCATATCACCATCCAAACAACCAGGATGTAAATCAATAATCATATCATACGATAATCCGATTACAATCCATAAGGTTCGGCCTTGGTGCAATAGACCCTATTGATATGGTGAGGATAACTCACCTGGCATTGCTGAAGTCCCGCAGATAAAACTACAGCTGCTGGTTGACAGGTTCCCAAGCTGTCAACATCAACCAACACCCAATTAATAATTGAGTTACAAGCCCAAGGTCCAAATCACACTACAAAATCCAAAAAGTCAAATAATGAGCCAAAGCGCAACATATGGCCCAATTTTCCAAATTAGGCCCAGACCTCTTCGTGGACTTCCCTTAAGGCCCATCCAATTATTCCAATCTAATTCCCATGGCCCAATATTAAATAATCATAAAGGCCCAAACTATGGCCAAGTTATGGCCTAATTTTCTAAATTGGTCCCCAGTCCTCACATGGGCCTTATCTTAAAGCCCATCTAATTATTTTGGTCAATTACTTGTTCTTGGATAGCCCATCAATAGTCCAATCGCCAAAGCCCAATAGGAAGGCCCAACTTAAGGCCCATGTGAAATTAAGGTTTTCACATGAAATGACGATTAGGGTTAAGTGTTTCTACTTAACCCATTAAGGGCTTAATCCACTAAGGACTTAATCCATTAAGTCCATTTTGCCTTAGGTGAATTTACCAATGATTATAATTTAATATTTCAAGTTATTAAATAATCTCGTGTGTCCTATAATTTCTCAAAAATTAGGGTGTTATGTCATTAGGGTTTTCCAAATTCTAATTAGGGTTTCCAACCCAATTACTAGCCCATTTATCAATTCGTAGGGCTTTCAGGTAATTTAATGCTTTATTGGGCCTATTAGGCCCACTAGAATATAATTAAGCCCATTAGGGTTTATTGAGTCAATTAGGGTTTCATTGGGCCCATTACGGCTTCATTGGGTCCACATTGTCCAAACATCCCCAAAACGAGGGCCAAACGTAATCAAACCAGATCGCCACTCGACACGGCATCCGGAGGCGGCAGCTGGAGGTAGTTCATTGTGAGGGTGGCGGCTGGAGGATGAAGTGGAGGTGGGGTGGCGGCCGATGCATGATACTAGGGTTAGGGTTAGAGACAATGGAGCATTTTAGGCTATATACCCGCTTCCTTGAAACATTAACTCATATTTACACAACTAGTCCCTCCTTTCCTATTTCTTTCAAAATAAATCCTTAATTTACCATTTTAACCCTTGCTGCCATAATTCTTTTCAATGATAAGTCCAACAGATACAAAACAACCCCTCCTCTACAAATTATTCTCAACTAAGATCCATACATTACCATTTCTACCCTGGCTTCAAGAATCCTTCTCAGAATAAGTCCGATATTTACTCTTTTACCTTTGGAAATCAAAAGTATATCATTTGGTATCCCGAAATCAACACCCCACTGATTATTATTTGATTTTGGGACAATAATAATATAGAATAATAATAAAATTACTTCTTAGGGTCCTGGGTTTGTTATTTTAAATTATTCTATTTTTAATTGGGATGTTACAACTCTCCCCCACTTAAATTTGATTTCGTCCTCGAAATCGTTTCTAGTTATTCCTTATACATCAGACAACTTAAGCATCATAACGACAACTACAAGCATAGCCCCAGCCTTTCCAAGGCAACCGTAACCAACCCTCGCAGGGTTCTAAAAACTGAAAATAAACGAAGCCCTTACAATATGATCACATTTACTCGACCCGAAACCAGAAGTCTCGTGATTGTCGGGCTCTCTGACAGGCCTCTCATACCAAATCATTATTGTTGAACCTAATCCGCTTGCCTATCATCAAACTATTCAACTCCTGATATATGGGGTGTTCCAACATCGAGATACTTCTCATACACCTGAAGACCCAATTTGTCAATACCGCTTGAAAAACAGAAACTGTCAGAACACTGATCTGCCTGAAGCAGTATGCTGCCACATGGTTGCTTTCCAAAATCTACACAGACCTCCCTGGTCTCATTTCATTCTCCAATCATATGACATACCGGGTTCCGGCCCGGTCGCGGGGCTAAAGGACTCCCACATAGTTGCCTCACACGACTTCCAAACGAAATCCTTCCCCAGATCTAGTTGCCACTAGTTATCATGCCACTACGACTCTAACAATCTCCTGATCCAACCAATCGGATCCATGCGCTGAATATCATCGTTACCAAATCCACGGCTAAAAGTGATTGCTACACGACCAATGGTAGCTTTACATCACAAGCAACCTTATGCAATCCATTTCTTCCTTGACCTCATAACTATAGTGGCGTTCCTACAGTCTTATCACTAGCTTAACCATGTCCAATCCCTCTTGGGAAACCCATAAACCCACTCGTGGATTTCCATATCCTCAAGAATACACCCGAACTGGTGATTACTATTGTCCCTTATGCGTCCTAACAACGCGCTCATGCTATTTACCAACCTAGTGAATGATGCGGCTACACCCACAAACTTACATTACTCTAGCACTATCTGCTAACCCGGTGAATGCTATAGCTACACCCACAGACTTACAACACTTCCCATACTACATGATCGCTAATGAATGCTACGGCTACCCCCCGCATTCTTACAACACTTCCCATACTAACTGATCGCAAGTGAATGCTACGGCTACTCCCGCAATCTTACAACACTTTTCATACCAATTGATTGCTAGTGAATGCTACGGCTACCCCCGTAGTCTTAAAACACTTTTCATACTGGTTGAACACGCACTCAGCCTAACACACAACTAAACTTAATTCATGGCTAGAATCCCAACCTGATTTCCCCAAGATTTTCTATCAAGCACCGAGAAGACACGATTCACATGCTGGGGAGCTTTACCGAACTCCCAACTCACACAACACTCAAACCAAGCTGCAACTTGGGTTGTCTTCCTTCCTGACAACAAAGCGATACTTATCCCATTTTCAAAACAAATCATGCTTCTGCATTCCAGGTCGATTCTCCCCCACTCAGATTCAACTAAGTCTTCACAATACATGAAAATTGGAGAATTTCCAATTCATCTCATTTTCTAATGATCAATCCGATGACAACCAACTCTTTCCAACTAGTGCTCTATTACTAGTCGCTCCAAATGATCACACGATTCTAATAACTAGATGAACCCTTCCTGAATCCCTAGGGAACCAACAGTCCCTAATGCTCGGATGATCCCACACCCAGATCTTGAAGTCCAAAGATAGATGCTCCAACTAATGTTTCAACAACGAGCTACTTCCCTTGGCGCTTTCCTCCGCCAATCAATAACGATTACTAAAACCATTGAATCCTGAGAATGCTGAATAACCATCCTGCGGGACTCTATCCGAAGACTTCCCATCTAATACCCTTCTTCCAATGTGCTCCAAACAATCTCCCGCTCTCGGCTCTAGAAATCAAATCATTCAGGGTCTCGCACCCTTACTCGCTCACCAACTCAATCGCCTACAGCTGAACTGTAGTAGTTGAAACCATCTCCGCCCTAAACCGGGCTATAACTACTCCCAAGACATAGTCTACAATCCCAAAAGTGCAATAGATCGTACAATCAATCCTTGCCCTAGAAAATGACATTCCAATGATATTAATTAACCAGTCTACTTCCAGCTGCGAAACCCCAGTTGAACATAATCATCACTCCTTTCCGGAGTCCATGCGACTTACTTCCGGCCTCTAGCAAAACCCCCGAAGCCTCAACTCTAGAAACTCATGTACTCCCGCTCAACCCGCGGAATGTAACAAGTACAGAAAATCTCCATGATCCCAAGTAACTGCAGTCCTCTACTCATCAGAATATGTCCCAATAACAAGTCCCGGTACTAGAAAGCTCGGCCAACTCTTCCCCTGCCGTCGTTATAGCTACTAAAGCTGTTGCGGCAGCTGTCTCGGCAATGGTTGTGTAGCGCTCGTCGAAATACTCAACCATGACTGTCTATATAGACCCAAACATCTTCGGTAATTGTCCCTGGACAAAACTCGATCACCTCCTCCCGGATGATCTCACTGACACGTTCCTCTAACAATGTTGGCCTATCCTGACTGCCAGCTCCCGATCCTAACCAGGATCTGGTCAAGACGTCTCATAACCACCATTCTGGTAAGACAACATAAGGATCTCTGATAACCCATATAATGACAAAGAACCAATTCCCAACCAAATCCCTAGGGGTTGTGACTTCCTTGCTACGCATATGGGTCCTGTGCTTTCAGTAGTACGAGCCCTTACTACCTTCCACACCTACCCATATTTGTCTCAAGTATCAACACAACGCCCTAACTGAATACACAACATGGCGAGCGCTCAATCCTCACTCCTAGAGGAAAGCTAAATATCTCGTAACTGGCCTCCCAGCCTCACACAACCCACCCATCCATGAAACTTCCACCAACACTGCAACATTAGTGTATGCTAGCCATACATAACGTTGGACCCTATAGACTTTCGAATATCCAATCCTACCCTAAGCTCCCAATCAAACAAGAACAGAACATAAGGCCAAATCAAACATTCTCAGGCTATAAGATCTTAATTATGTATAACTGTGATGCATACACTAAGCAATAGCAACTACAGTAATGATGTCAATCTCATATAAAGGAAACCCTAGGCTTGCAAGCATCATGTAAACAGGCAATTCTATCATGCAATTCATGAAGATCACTAACCTAGTACTAGCATGTTGTTCTAACATATCACATAATCAAATAACTATATGGTATTTTGGGGTCTACTTACTGGCTCCGACTGATCGTACACTTTGCATCCTCTTTTACTTATTTTGAAAACCATTTAAAATTATTTTGAAAATCCTTCCTTGATTTGAGACTGGATTCACACGAGTGTTCCTCTAATTCACTCAAACCAAGGCTCTGATACTAACTTGTAAAACCCATAAAATTCAAGCCAATTTAATGTTGGAGTAGTGTCTAAGTCCATAACTAATTTGGTATGTACTTGACCCGATGGTGCATGGTCCTTTTGGGTTGCCTTCACCAAAGCAACTTGATAGGATGAATTATGGAGAGAAAGGATTAAATATGATTTATTAATATATTATGAGAATAACATATTAAAGGAGAAATCATATTGTTTAATTAATATTAGTCAATAATTAATTGGTAATTAGTTTTGTGACTAAAAGAGATTAATTAAACTTAAGGGACTGGAATTGTAATTATAAGATAATTTCAATTTGGGCCATGGATTGTCTTAAATCAAGAGGTGGACGAATTCTTATGGGAAGCTCATAAGGAAATCGTCCAAGGGCTTGATTAAAGGAGTCTATGGGTTGCTTAGGGCTTAAGCAACCAAATTAGGGTTTCCTTGTTAGATAACCCTAATAGCCTTACTATATATAAGACCCTTATGACTCAAAAACGTGGGGGAACTTCTTTTCTAGGGTTAGAGCATGTTTTGGGCAGCCTCCATCCTCTCTCCTCTTCATCCTCTTGCTTATGGTGTTTGTGAGCCATTAGAGGAGTGACACTTGTGACTCTAAGCCTTCCAAAGTCAATTCAAGGAGGAATTGGGATTGTTATTACTACATAACAATCAAGGTAATATCTTAAACCTAATTATATGTTAATATGTATTTCCAAATGCTAGAATTAGGGTTTATAGTCTTGGATTCAAAGCATGTACAATAGAGAAACCTAGATCCAAGCATTAGGGTTTGTATGAGCACATAGGATGTCTTATGACCAAAACCCATCAGTGGTATCAGAGCCTTGATTGGTTTCTATTGTATTGATGCTTGTTGTAACTTAAAAATTCGATTTTTGATTTTCTGGAGGCTGGACTCGCCGAGTCCATGACTAAACTCGCCGAGTCCATGGCTGAACTCGCCGAGTCCATGGCTGAACTCGCCGAGTCCATGTAGACTCGACGAGTCCAAGGCTGACTCGACGAGTCAACTCGTCAGAAGGAGGGTACTGCGGGATTTCTTGCTGTTTTTGCTTATGGATAGTTACCTTATCATGTTAGATCAATATTAATCCAATTATATGATATATTTGAATATATTTTTGATCTAATTGAAGATATTTATCAATTAATAAGATAATTGTTTCCTTATAAGATAATTGATTAATTATTTTGACTAAATTGATAAATTGTTTTGCAAGAAATCATTAAACAAATTAATTATGGATAATTATGTGATTAAATGTTAATTTAAATTATTTGTTATTTGATCCTTGTTGTTATGAATAGTTTCATATTTTGCCCTTTTAGGTTTTATAGTTTAAATTTGAACCCAAAAGTTTTGTTGTTTTGAAATTTAAATAGTTGAAACCCTTATGTTTTGAAAAAGGTTTCAAAACTTGCCCTCAGGTTTTGGAATTTAAATTTTGATTAAATGGTTTAATTTTGATGTATATTTAAATTCTAAACCCTAATGTTTGAAATGTTTCAAAACTTGCCCTCAAGTTTTGGAGTTTAAAAGTTGATTAAAGGTTTAATTAGGAATGTTGAATTCTAAAACTCTAGTATAGTTTTGAAAAAGTTCAAATCACACCTTTATGGTTTTATTAATTAATTAAGGTGTATAATTAAAAGAAGTTTAATAAATCCATAAAGTTTTGGTTTACAATTTAATTGAATTAAAAGTATAATTGTTAAATTTAACCACCTAATATTTTAAAAGTGTAAAATACACCCTATGCTATATATAACATTAAAAGTCTAACATTATATATATGTAGGAGTAAAAGTCAGTCTTACCGTTAGTAGGCCTCATTCACGAAGCTAGTCTATAAGGGGTGTTTAAGGAAATTGCCTATAAAATGGCGATTGAATGGGTATCCACTCTTACCCACCGCACTCTTGACTAGTGGAGGGTCGTTAGCCGAATGGGTAGGATAGGACGAAACCTTCCATTATAAGTATAATGAATTATCAAAGTAACTAAATGTTTTCATAAAATTCCCAATCTTAGTTACTTAGGAAAAAGTGAATTGATGTAATTCCATGAAATTACACTTTGTGCCCTTGCGAAGACGTTAGTGGAGCGTGTGTGGTTTACCGGCACACTAAATGGGTCTAAGCAAAGGTAGCAAAGGGTGACTCAATGTTTGTCATAGTTCGGTGGAGCGTGTTTGGTTTACCGACACATCGAATAGGTGAATGTAACATGTGAGGGCACCATGTAAGTTTGCATGGTTATTCACACCCGCTTTGTGATCCTCGGCATCCCAGTCACAAACAAGAGGGGCATATCGAGATATAAACATGCCATTGAAAGTTCAATGTATCTCAAAGGATCTAGGAGTTTTCATAGATTTAAAACTTAAATTTCTTTTTCGTTTTTCACGGTGGAAATTAGTGAATCGTCATTCACTTACCTTCAAATGTTCTGCAATTTGGGTTACGGCATCCCTCTCCCGAGTTGTAGAATATTGTGTTGGGTCCTAGCCTTAGTATTCATTTGGGTGATTTACTAAGGACTCAATCAATCAACTAACTTGAATTCGTTTTCTCCCGTATTGTAGATGTCAAAGTTTGACAACTATGGTCGTCTCAAATCCCGTGGAACAAGCATTCCACATGAAGATGATATTCCACGATTCGATCGAGGAACAAGAAATCATGCTTCACTTCCTCCCCCTCCTCCAATTATTCTCCCTAACCCACAAGATTGTAAAATTGAAAGGTTCAATATCACTCAAGCCCTTTTTGGCAAGTAAACATAAAGAAGGAAAGTCGGTGTGTGCACACGTCCTAGGGATGAAGTCGCACATTGATAGACTAAGAATGTTGGGATCCGTTGTTTAAAAGGAAATAGCTGTTGATTGGGTTCTTCAGTCATTTCCCAACTCCTATAGTGAGTTCGTAAGAGAGTACTATATGATGAACCGCGACGTGACCCTTATAGATCTCACCTATATGCTTATTGCTGCTGAATTAGCAATGGTTTGGCGCAATAGAAAAGCAAAGTTGATTGGTGAATCTGCCTTCAAGACCTCTATGGATATAGACAATGGCAACGAAAGACATGCTATGATCGAAAAGTTTGATCATAAGAGAAAGACAATGTCTGAAGGAGTTCCATGTTTTGTTCCAAAAGAGTCAATTTGCTTTTATTGCCAAGAGAAAGGACATTGGAGACGAAGCTGCCCTATTTACCTAAGAGATCTAAGAGATGGGAGAGTCAAATGTATGGCTTTACTTTAGGTAAAATCCATTGACTAACTCTTTGAGCTTCTATTCTAGATTCTTAATACATAATGTGATAAGATTACAATTGATGTTTTGTAGGATCGAAGAAAAGAAAGGAAGCTTAAGGGAAGAAGTGAGTAGAATCTAACCGTGTAGGAATGGATTTCGATCGCATTTCTCGAAGATTAGATTCTTGAGCTACTACTTAGAGTTAGAATTAGATTGCTAAGAAAGATGTATTAGCATAAGTTTTTCAATGAGTTTCATTGTAAGGACAAATTTTTTCCGCAATAAAATAAATTTTGATTTTGAGTTTTATTTATTTATCCTTACAATGGCGTGTATGAAAAAATTGATGTTAAAATGTTAGCAATAATGGATTTGGTTCTTCTTATGTTATTTATGGAAAGTTGTGAATTTACCAAATAGGGAGAGTTTCTCATCGCCCAAAGTTTCAATTGGACATAAATTTGGAATCACGCAACTTGATTGCACGATGAATGAGAAATTTCATATTTGGAAATTAGACAAATTCATTGACAAAGTGTCAAGTGAAGGGCTAAGAGATCGAGCACACAATGTTGCGTGTTGATCAAGTCCACCATAAGAGTAACAATGATATTCATCATGATTTACTAAAGGTTTAGTAAATATGATTATACTTACAAGATTAAGTGTAATTCTGAATTGATTAAAGGATTTAGATCAATAGCAGAACGAATAAGAAGAATCAAGTAGGCAGAAAGATAAAAGTTTCTCCATTCTAAGAAGAAGGGAGAGTACCTTTTATGCTTTATGATAGGTCTTAATGATTAACAACCATATCTTAATTGATCCTCTAAATGAGTCTTAGTACAACTGCATGTCTAAGAAGAGGAATCAAGAATTGAAGAAATGGTTAAATCAATAAGTCAATCATACTTCATTCCAATAACAAGTCTTAAAGTTAAGATTGTGACATTGAGTGAAAGGTATTAAGAAGGTTTGTAACTTTCATTAAATGTGGAAAGTTGTGATGTCTTGGATAAGACAAAGACCAACTAGGACCAATTTATGAAGTGTTTTGATAAAAACTACACTAACTCTTGAATATTTGCTTGTCAAGAAATGTTTATTGACAAGAGAATCATATATGTCAAGGAGTCAGTGGGAGTCTTAATGGTCTTGAAAGGTTTCAAGAACAAATCAAATAAACCTTATTGATCATCACTAGCACACGAGTTGAGGTGTACAACCTATCGTGTTGACATTATTTTGATTCTGTGCCAATCCAATCAAGTTAATTATGCATGTGAGTTCTATGAGTTCTCATTTAGAACGCATAAAAGGCAAAGCACCTTAATAAATGAAAGGTACATTGATAGGAAAGGGTGAGTTGCTTAACTACTTGGAAGACATGGTGGGCAGCTGTGCTACCATAAAGGCAAGAAATCGAGATCAAGAAAGTTCGATCCATAAGAGTTTGAATTTGTCGTAAACTTTGGTTTTGACAAATTCACATGGATAGCAACAAATACACTGTTTAAATCTAAGTGTCATAAGATTTCCTCCTTCATGAAAATGATTGTGAGGAAATGCTTTCACTAAGACAAATTTTAAGAAGATAGTGATTGTAAAATTGCATTCTCGAATTCAATTATGGTTACGACATCCCTTTCCATAATTTGAATTGTGAGGTTTGGCAAGTAGTCTTAATTGTTTAGACACACATATGAACTATCGAAGGCAAATGTGTATAAGTTCAAGAAATCTTGATAAAAGATTATCAAAGCACTAAGTATTAGAAACATGAACTTAAGAAATTCAATAAGCATTGTTTTTCTGAAAGTGAAGATGTTTATGAATACATGTCGAAGCTAGTGGGAGCATAAGTGTTATGTTTTATAATAATCATCATGATAGTGGGAGCATAAATCTTATGATTGTATGATTATTAAGGAAAGTATTGCAAGTTGGCAATATTAATTATAGAAAACAAGAGTCATTCTTTGCAAAGTCGTAAGGAAGGAATAGTTGTTTTGCTATAATTAAGGGAGAGAATATTATGCTTCATTTCAAATCTAAAGGCTTAGGTTGAGAAATGTTAATAAACTTAGTCAAGGGTACATAGTGTGTTCTTAAAATTTCGATTATGATTACGGCATTCCTCTTCACAATTCGAATTTTGAGAACATAGCAAATAAAACATTATGCGTCGTGTCCCATACGCTTCGGGTATAGGATCGATTGCAAATGCTTCAATGTTTGACCATTCTAAAATTTTCCAAATGTCGAGCACATTTAGAGGGAAAAAGGACTAGAATCGGTTTAGACTAAAATAATTAAACAACTATCAAAGGACAATCCAAGTTTGACGAGGATTGGTCTCTTGTGAGTAGTTGGAAGTATAGTATTGGAAAATATGGAAATGTTTCCATATTGGATGGACCATATCGACATCATTACGAATAGATAAGATTTTATTAAGAATGAGTTGTCATATGGAACATATGGAAGTGTGTCCATATTGGGAATTGAATATTGAGAAATCTATGACTAGATTAGAAACTTCTATGCAAAAGGATGTTCAAAGAAAGTACTTTGAGTGAGAGACATCACATCTAAGGAATTGTCTTGTAACAATCTCCGATAGAAGACTTTGTAATATCATTGACAATAGTCTTTGTGACTTTGGTGCAGTGACATTACAAAAGAGATCATTGCATAAAATGTTAGAATCTAGCATGTTCTATAAGTAGCAAGAATTTGATATTTTTTCACTTATGAGAAGGATTTGGAGTTGTGAAATGAGAATGATTGGAAATGTGTTCAATGTGATCTATTTCACAAAGTAATAACCATAGGTAAACATTGTGTGCATGCTAGGAGCATGGGACAAGTGTTGTAATTCAAGTAAGAAAGTTGATTACCCGAAACGACAAATAATGAGTAATCGATATGGTGATAAATAAAAGGTGTTTTATTTATGCTCAAAGGTTTGAGACCGTATGGGATTAGTATTATTCTTGTGTTTCACATTTGCATGTTTTGACTTCCAGAATAATTGAGTTTATTAAGAATAATCGAATTATTCAAACGGGCCACAGTTGTTCATATGTTGGAAGTAGATATGAATGAAGATTGTCGTGAATTGGTGTGTGGATTGTCTAAAAGACTATTAGACATAAGCAAATGTTTGCTGCAACGTTCATGAGTGCTTATGAATGTGATTTGAGCATTGGATTAAGACCCACGCTCACTTGGATCACTCCATGAATTGTATCACGAGTGATTGGTGAGACGATAACATCTTATATTCTTGAAACCGAGATGTGTGAGTTGTATCTTGCAAATCGGTTGCACATTGATAATATGTAAACGCACTAGTAACTTGGTGTTATAAAACATATTGTTGTGTGTGATTCGGTGAGTGAGTGCAAGCAAGCATTGTATCAAAGTTTATCCGTTCCTTTTATCCAAAGTAGGATAAAATCGATATCTTTGGGCCCCTCGATGGTTTAGTGATGACAAACGTAAATGCTCGGCCGGGCTAGGGCTAATTTGATTTGTTCAATTAGTCAGTCGTCGTAAATCAGAAATCGAGAAGTAGTACAAAGAGAATGATTTGAAATCATATCTCATATGATATCTAGAATGGAGGAATATATGATCCCTTATCTAAGGACACGCGTATCTGATATGATCAGAGTTGACAGCGGCTTTGGAAAGCTACGATTGCAAATCGGGATCTGAAGTCATACGCAAAATAGTTGTTAGACTTATCCAAGTGGGAGACTGTTGGATTAGTGTCTAAGTCCATAACTAATTTGGTATGTAGTTGACCCGATGGTGCATGGTCCTTTTGGGTTGCCTTCACCAAAGCAACTTGATAGGATGAATTGTGGAGAGAAAGGATTAAATATGATTTATTAATATATTATGAGAATAACATATTAAAGGAGAAATCATATTGTTTAATTAAGATTAGTCAATAATTAATTGGTAATTAGTTTTGTGACTAAAAGAGATTAATTAAACTTAAGGGACTGGAATTGTAATTATAAGATAATTGCAATTTGGGCCATGGATTGTCTTAAATCAAGAGGTGGACGAATTCTTATGGGAAGCCCACAAGGAAATCGTCCAAGGGCTTGATTAAAGCAGTCTATGGGTTGCTTAGGGCTTAAGCAACCAAATTAGGGTTTCCTTGTTAGATAACCCTAATAGCCTTACTATATATAAGACCCTTATGACTCAAAAACGTGGGGGAACGTCTTTTCTAGAATTAGAACACGTTTTGGGAAGCCTCCATCCTCTCTCCTCTTCATCCTCTTGCTTATGGTGTTTGTGAGCCATTAGAGGAGTGACACTTGTGACTCTAAGCCTTCCAAAGTCAATTCAAGGAGCAATTGGGATTGTTATTACTACATAACAATCAAGGTAATATCTTAAACCTAATTATATGTTAATATTGATTTCCATATGCTAGAATTAGGGTTTATAGTCTTGGATTCAAAGCATGTACAATAGAGAAACCTAGATCCAAGCATTAGGGTTTGTATGAGCACATAGGATGTCTTATGACCAAAACCCATCATTTAATACTTTTTCAAACACCAAAAAGCCATTAGTTATTACAAAATGTTTTCGAAATAGTTTAATATCAGAGTATCCCAAAAACAAAATCATAAAAAGTGAGGAGCTGTACGATCATGCCTTTGCCTTGCCACGATCCCCTGATGTACCTAAAACAATAAACTTAAACTGTAAGCCCGAAAGCTTAGTGAGTTACCCCAAAATATCAACGCCATACAAATATAACCATATCATATAACAAATACAGAACAACATGTATAATGAGCCTTCAGCATGACTGGACCGCCTCCTCAGGGCCTACAGCCTATCTGGACCGCTCCCGAGCCTTCGGCATGACTGTACCGCCTTCTCAAGGCCTACATCCTATCCAGACCACCCTGGGTATGTTGACCTACAGCACGAAGCAGGACCGCCTCAACCCAACCACCAAACAAAAAATCATGTGCACATGGATAACATACAACCATAGGATGCATATAATAGTTAAACCAATCTAACAGATCTCTAACCATAGCAACATCTTGTAAACAGGATATTAGTCTAACAGGTCACTAACATAGCATCATCCTATATACCAGGAATACCAACCTAACCCGATCACTGAGCATAGCATATCACCATCCTAACTACCAGGATGTAAATCAATAAGAATATCATACGATAGTTCGCATACAATCCATAAGGGTCGGCCTTGGTGTCTTAGATCCTGTTGATATAGTGAGGATAACTTACCTGGCATTGCTAAAGTCCCGCAGATAAAACCCCCGTTGCTGGTTGACAGGTTCCCGAGTTGTCAACATCAAACAACAACCAATTAATAATTGAGTTAGAAGCCCAAGGTCCGACTCACACTACAAAAGCCCAAAAGTCAAATAATGGGCCAAAGCGCAACATATGGCCCAATTTTCCAAATTAGGCCCAGATCTCTTCATGGTCTTCCCTTAAGGCCCAACCAATTATTCCAATCCAATTCCCATGGCCTAATATTACATACTCATAAAGGCCCAAACTATGGCCCAATTTTCTAAATTGGGCCCCAGTCCTCACATAGGCCTTATCCTAAAGCCCATCTAATTATTTTGGTCAATTACTTGTTCTTGGATAGCTCATCAATAGTCCAATCGCCAAAGCCCAATAGGAAGGCCCAATTTAAGGCCCATGTGAAATTAGGGTTTTCACATGAAATGACAATTAGGGTTAAGTGTTTCTACTTAACCCATTAAGGGCTTAATCCACTAAGGACTTAATCCATTAAATCCATTATTGCCTTAGGTTAATTTACCAATGATTATAATTTAATATTTCAAGTTATTAAATAATCTCGTGTGTCCTATAAATTCACAAAAATTAGGGTGTTATGTCATTAGGGTTTTCCAAACTCTAATTAGGGTTTCCAGCTCAATTACTAGCCCATTTATCAATTTGTTGGGCTTTTAGGTCATTTAAGACACCCTAGAGGCCTAATGGGCCAAAAACTTTTAGTTGAACCTCATAAATTCGAGCATGGGCCCAAAATGACTCCTTTTCTCTCCCTTTTAGCCCAACTCGGACCAAATGAGAAAAAAAATAAGTAAAAGAAAAAGTGGAATTATGGGAGAAAGACACATCATTTTTACATCTTGGATATCCATGCTAGACTTCTCTCCTCCCCATGCATACATCACTTCATCTATTTCTCTTCCATTCTCCTTCTTATTCTCGGCCGTAAGCCTCAAACACACACACACATATACTCTTCCAAAATTCTCACCCCACCATCCCAAAGATCATCCTTCATCATCTTCCAAAAATCTAGAAAATTTTGCTAGAGTCTTGAGGATCTTTATCAAGTCATTCCAATATTTGGTAAGTTTTTGTCAAAATACAAGCATCTTCTTTCCACTTAACATGAACAACTCTTTCTTACATAGTTTTATTCCATGATCACACCTTTGAAGCTTCATAAGCTCGGGATCCACTCTAAGGTGTTGCTAGGATCAAAATCTACATCATCTTCTTCTTTTTCTTCTCAAAACCAAACCCACAAACCTCAAGGTGAGTTCATAGCCCTCTATTTTCGGTTTTCATAAGATTTATGAGGGAGAATACAAGTAAAATGTGTAGATCTATGCGTATTTGTATGTTATGTGTGCTTTCTTGTGTTTATGTGGTGAATATGTGCTAAAAATGAAAGATATTTCGAGATCTATAGTTCAAAAAGGAAAAATAAGTGATCTAGGATGTATTACACTTAACAAGTTAAGAGAAACTATCATATAAGGGGTTATAATAAGCATGTTACAACATAAAACTCATTAATGGACTATTTTAGTCAAATAAACAAAAGTTTGGGAAAAAGTTGTCATTCATGGTTTTTACAAGGATCAAAACGCCAAAACAGCTAAAATAAGAGTTTTTATTAATATTATGCTTTTCAAAGGACTAAAAATGTAAATTTTAGCCTAATGGGCTAAAATATGGGCTTTTCGGCTATTTAGGCCCAAATATGCGAAAAATAAAAGTTTAAGGGGCTGAAATGGAAATTTTTCTCAAAACAAGGGCTATAAACGTAAATGAACCTATTTCAGGGGTTAAAATGGCCTTATTTTCCAAAAAGGACCAAAAATACAAAGATTTTGGATTTTGGGTCAAAAATGTAAAATTTTCGAATTATTCGCCTAAACTGTGAAATTTTCGAATTATTCAAGGACAAAAATGTCACTTTTTGTCTAAAACGATTAAAAAGTCATTTAAAACGGGCTGAAATCGTAACTTTTAGTAAAGAATAGGTTGAAATGTTCAAATAAATACTTTGATCAAACATGTCAAGAATACAACAAATTCTATAACCTATGGATACATACATACATATATATATATATATATATATATATATATATATATATATATATATATATATATATATATATATATATATATATATATATATATAAACACATCGTCGTTATAAACCGAACATCGGGTGTTTTTGCTTCCTAATTAAATAAACAAAGTAAAACGAATCCTATGTTACTAATTATGTAGACAAACAATACATGATACCGTAATTGGGCCCATAGTTCCCTAGTTATGCTTATTAGGCCTTCGTGACCCAATGTCATAATCTCTTGGGCCCATTATAGTTAAAATATGTTTAACGGGCCTTGTGGGCCCAATTACATAATTGGTAGACCCTCATTAGCTTTTAAATACTATTGGGCCTCAGTGGCCCATTTGTATTACTAATGTGGTCCCAAATATTCATCACGAGCTTAATGGGCTTTAACGGGCCTGTCGTATGCTCGAAGGCCTAGAATAACATACATGACCTACGGTCCGTCATGGTCCACTCTCATGTTTGTTAGGCCCATTTCATATTCACAAAAACATTAAACAATTATGGACAATGTTATTCATATTCATAAACTATCAGCTTGGATTTAGTCAGAAACGTCATTCAGCACCAACGAGTGTTTAAGCGTAGCCTGTAGTTATAATCAGAGTCTTCAGGAGGGAAAGTGAGAGTTTGTGTATAGATCTATACAGGGGTGACTCCCCTACACTTAAGTTGTTCACTACTATTAGACTCGGCCAGTCTAGGGTGACAAAACCTTGATCAGATCCGGCATTTTCACAGATGCTAAAGCAGGCGAAATAGTCATCATCATGTATGGTTATAAGGACTCACATAGAGATCCGTTGCTCATTTCATCTTTTAGGAAAGCGAATTCATATATATGGAACGTACAATTGGTTATTCGATAATACAAAATCATCATACTATTAAAACGGAAAACATCGGGTTTTCCGGTGTTAACAATGAGATTCAATACGTTTACAGACACTTATCTACTATGCAATGAGCATATATGAAAGTTAATCATTTCAAGAATCCTACACACATACATTTATGGGATCTTCACAACATTTTTCATAAACTATTTTGCATCAAACATACTTATGAACTCATCAACATTATATATCTTGACCGTTTTCAAAATAACTTGTATTCTCAGGTAATCGTTAGATCAAGGAGGTAACGACCCAAAATACGACCCAAAAATTTTTGTTTTAATATTACTAAAAATCACATCATCGACTGTCATATATAATAAGAACCATGGAATGAATAACTCAAAAGTCATAGTAACTATGTCAAAACAAAACTATATCAATCATATCAAAATATCTGAATAAAACTCCCAGGATAAAACTGAAGTTATGGTGTGTGCGATGCCATCATCCTGAGCTCTTCCCTTTGCTAGCGGAAGTACCTGAAACCAAAACTGAAACTGTAAGCACGAAGCTTAGTGACCTCCCCCAAACTACCACATAACATACAATAAAATATAAACAACTATTGGGCCTTGCCCACTGTATCGGACCGAAGTCTGGAACTAACAAGGGCCTTGCCCTCTGCATCGGACCGAAGTCTGGAACTGACCGGGACTCCGTCCCCTGCATCAGACCGAAGTCCATAACTAACTACATCGGAATGAAGTGCGAAACTAACTGGGACCTTGTCCCCTGCATCGGACCGAAGTCTGGAAACCGACTGAACATAGCAAAGCATAAACATATCAACTAGCATGAACACATATACTGCATACCGCGTCGGACCACAGTCCAGAACACATAACACAAAACACGCTTTAATCACAAAGACATCAAGCACTCTAACTACTGCATCGGCCGAAGGTCCGGAACTACTGCTAACTAAACAGGTCGGAATTGTGGTCATAGACCCGTTACTACTGGAAGGAAAACTCACCTTGGAGAACTGACTGCTGAAAACCCGAGTGAAAGATCCCTGACTGTTGTCTCAGTTGCTCTCCGGCTATCATGAAAAATCAAACACTTAATCAAAATGAGGATCTTTCTATGGGTAAAATGACAATTTTACCCCTGCTATGGTGTGGGTCATAATCATAGCCCAAACCCTTTAATTCTTTCTAAGTCTACCACAGGCCCATTAAAGGCCCACTAATGGCCCAATTATTCTAAATTGGGCCTACTTCACATATGGCCCCTCATAAGCCCAAAACTTCCCTTGGCCCATAATTTGACTCCTGCTGGCCCACTAAGGCTCAAGGTCCAAAATACAGCCCACACTGAGGCCCAAATACTCAAGGTCCAAACTGACTGCGTTACGCGGGGCGTACTCCAAAGTACGCTAAGCGTAAATGCTTCATGGCGAGTACGCTGGGCGTACCTACACGTACGCTCAACGTAGTACCCTATTAAGTCCTTTCTCTCTTAAGTGCTTAATATTCCAAGTCAGAAGCTACAATCTTAGATCCAGGTCTCATTCCATGTCTTAAACCATAAAGTTGCTTACTTGATGGCTTACACGACTCACATAAGCTCAAACTTCCAAAAACAATAATCTATTTCCAAGGAGATAGCTAGATCTCATGCATGGCTTTATGAAAGCCTCAAAGATTGAAACTTTATTGCTAAAAAGGTGTTTTGAGCCTCAAGGATGGCAAACCCAAGCTCCAAAACGGATTCACAAGGTCAAGGTTTAACCTTTGGACATAAAGAGGTCCAAAACTTCGATAACCCTAGATCTAGAATATAAGGAAGAAAGTTTAGTGCTTTATACCTTCCTTTGATGACAAAGAGTGTGTTTAGTCTAGATCTCTGAGCTCAAGCTGCTTCTCCAACCTTTCCCATCTTTCTCCACAACTTTCTTTCACTAAAAGCACTCACAAAAGCAACTTCACACAAAGAAGAGGGTAAGAACGAGTTAGGATTTTCTTGTGGGTGAGGAGGCTGATAAGAAACCAGGGAGGGAGGCTATAATGGGGTTTATATAGCTCTTAAACCCTGAAATTGGGGTTTAGTATCTGGTCGCGTACGTTGGGTGTACCTTATGGTACGCTGCGCGCACGCCTCTCATAACCCGCGCATCCAATGATACTACGCCCCGCATATGATGGGTTACGCCCCGCGTATGACTTATGGCCTGCCTACATCTCAGCCCAAGAGTCAAAAAGGTCCAATCCAAGATGTCAAATCCAAACATAGTCCAACTATAACTTAAGAAATTTAATTAATTAGTACCTCTAAAGTTGATCGTTACAAATCTCCCCCACTTGAATCAGACTTCATCCTCGGAGTCTGCTGCTACTGAATCTGAAAACAACTCTGGGTAATGCTCCCGCATCTCCTTGGACTCCCATGTCCACTCTGAACCCTTCCGGTGCTGCCACTACACCTTTACTAGCTGAACTACCTTGTTCCTCAAGGCCTTCGTCTTTCGATCTAAGATCGCAATGGGTCACTCGATGTAATTCAGGCTACTATCAACCTGAATATCCTCTAATTGTACTACTACTGACTCATCCACCAAACAATTCCGCAACAGAGAAACGTGGAAGGTGTTGTGGATCTGGCTATGCTCTGCTGGACAATCTAAACGGTAAGAAATCCGGCCACCCGGGCGAAAACCCTAAACAGGCCAATGAATTGGGGGCCCAGCTTGCCCCGCTTAAGGAATCTGATGACACCCTTCCAGGGTGATACCTTCAAGAAGACCATATCGCCAACCTAAAACTCCAAGTTCGAACGCCTCATGTCGACGTAACTCTTCTGCCGACTCCGTGAGTCTGCAGTCTGCTATGGACCTGTTGGATCAATTATGTGGTCTTGAGCACCACCTCAATACTCCCGATGACTCTCTGACCGACCTCGCCCCAACAAATCGGGGTCCTACACTTCCTTCCATAGAGCATCTCGAAAGGCGGGCGGTCAATGTTAGCGTGGTAACTATTGTTATACGAAAATTCCGCTAATGGAAGATACATATCCCAACTGCCACCAAAATATAGGACACATGCCCGAAGAATGTCCTCGAGATTCTGAATCGTCCTCTCGCTCTGCCCGTCCGTCTGGGGGTTGAAAGAGGTACTGAAATGGAGACGAGTACCCATCTCGTCATGAAACTGCTTCCAAAACGTGGAAGTAAAACGGATGTCTCGGTCTGATACTACTGATACAGGCACTCCATGCCGTGCCACTACCTAGCGCACATAGATATCGTCTAGCTTCTCGGCAGATATGCTCTCTTGAATCGGTATAAAATGCGTGCTCTTGGTCAACCGATCCACTATGACCCAAATTGAATCAACTCCACGTGCGGTCCTGGGAAGCTTAGTGATGAAATCCATAGTGATATCTTCCCATATCCACACAGGAATGTCTAACGGCTGCATCTTTCCGTGGGGCCTCTGATGCTCCGCCTTGACCTTCGTGCAGGTCAGGCATCTCTCCATGTACCAAGCTACGTCCCGCTTCATGTAGGGCCACCAATAATCGGGTCGAAGATCTTTGTACATCTTCGTTGCCCCTGTGTGGATGGAGAAACGAGACTTATAAGCCTCGTCCATCAACACCTGTCGTACTCTGCCCCAGTACGGTACCCAAACTCTCCCATGAAGGGTCAACAATCCTCAACTGTCATAGTCAAAAGAGGCTACTCGACCCACGATCCTCTCATATTTCTACCTCTCTTCCTTTAGGCCCTAAACCTGTGCCTATCTAATCTGCTCCAACAATGGAGTAATCACCGTTATCCTCAGACATATATCCCTGATTGGAGCCCCCATCGCCTTGCAGCTTAGGGCGTCAGCCACTACATTGGCCTTGCCCGGATGATAAAGGATCTCACAATCATAGTCATTTACCACATCTAACCACCAACGCTGCTTCATGTTTAGATTCGGCTGATCCACGAGTTACCTCAAACTCTTGTGATCCGTGTAAATGGTACAGCGGACCCCATAGAGGTAATGCTGCCAAATCTTGAGGGCAAACACCACTGCCCCTAGCTCAAAATCGTGAGTCGGATAGTTAGCCTCGTGAGGCTTCAACTGTCTAGAGGCATAAGCTATCACATGCCCCCGATGCATCAACATTGCTCCAATTCCTGTGATCGAAGCATCACAATAGACCACAAATTCATCCACTCCCTATAGCAG
Source organism: Lactuca sativa (assembly GCF_002870075.4). Taxonomy (NCBI): domain Eukaryota; kingdom Viridiplantae; phylum Streptophyta; class Magnoliopsida; order Asterales; family Asteraceae; genus Lactuca; species Lactuca sativa. The sequence goes on along the minus strand of NC_056623.2, from coordinate 151,635,349 downwards.
GGTAAGAATCGGCGCCTCACACAATCTCTGTCAGAGGGTCACAAATGCTACCTGCTGCTCAGGCCCCCAGCAAAACACCACCGACTTCCTAGTCAGTCGGGTGAGCATAAATGCTATCTTGGAGAAATCCTGGATGAATCTCCTATAGTACCCTGCCAAACCTAGGAAGCTCTGAATCTCAGATGGAGACCTCGGGACCTCCCACTACATCACGGCCTCTATCTTGGCCGGATCTACTAGGATACCCTTCTGGTTGACGAGGTTCCCAAGGAACTACACTTCGTGCAACCAGAACTCACACTTGGAGAACTTCATGAAAAGTTTCTCCCTCCTTAAAGTCTCTAGCACCTCCCTCAGGTGCTCCTCGTGCTGCTCCTGAGTCTTGGAATAGACCAAGATGTCGTCGATGAACACTATCGCAGACTGATCCAGCATCGGCCTGCACACGCGGTTCATGAGATCCATGAACGTGGCTGGTGCGTTGGTGAGCTCAAACGGCATCACCGCAAATTCATAATGACCATAGCGGGTCCTAATAGCGGTCTTCTGCACATCTTCACCTCTGACCCGCATCTGATGATACACGGAGCACAAATCAATCTTGGGGAACCAAGATGCTCCCTGAAGCTGATCAAACAAGTCATCTATCGTTGGAAGTGGGTAACGATTCTTCACCGTTACCTTATTCAACTCCGTGTAATCTATACACATACGGTGCGACCCGTCCTTCTTCTTCACAAACAGGATCGGGGCTCCCCAAGCTCCTGCAGCTACGTAGAAAACTCCTGCATCTCTGGAGGAGCCAACCGATATGGTGCGTTGGCTATCGGAGCCGCACCTGGAACCAGATCAATCCTGAACTCAGCCTGTCTCTCGGGAGGTAGTCCAGGAAAATCCTCTGGAAATACATCCGGAAAGTCTCGCACTACCGGTACATCGTCGATTGTCGCCTTGCCCTTCTCCCGGGCATCTAAAACATAGGCGAAGAACCCCGCGCAACCCTGCTGAAAGTAGCACCTCGCTCTCGTTGCTGAACAAAGAATCAGTCCGCGTTGTGGCCTGTCGCCCTGAATCACTAACTCTCCCCCACTGTGAGTACGAACCCCCACTAACTGCAGCTCGCAATCAATCACCACCCCATTGGGGTTAAGCCAATTCATACCCATGATAACCTTATTCCCTCGCAGAGGAATAGGAACCAGGTCTACCAAAAACTGCTCATCGAATAACCGAAGAGAGCACCCCTTATGCACTATTGTGACCCTGAAGGTCCTATCATCCGCTATCTCAACCTTAAGTGGACAATCCAGCTCCCCTGGAGGTCTGTTAAACCTCTTGCTAAGCGCAAGCGAAACAAATGATCGGGTAGCCCCCGAGTCAAATAATACTGTAGCTGAAATGTCGTTCACTAAGAACGACCCTATATTAAACATATAACCATAAGAAACAACCAATATCAATAAAGAGATAAGAGAAAGATACATACACGTCACCACATCAGGAGTCGCTCGCGCCTCCTCTGCTGTCATCTGAAAAGCTCTACTCTTCGCCAATGGCTCCTCACTCCAGCCCTGACGGCCGTCTATAATCCTCAATGTTGCAGAGGCAGGTGCTACCACCTTCCCTGATGTTGCTAAACTTGGACACTAGGACTTTTTATGTCCCCTATGATTGCAATGGATGCAAATCAGATCAGATGCTGTGGTGGTGGTAGTGGCTGTAGAATCCTTGCTCATATGCCCAGTCCGGCCACATTTGTAGCAACCGACACTCCCTTCCTTGCACGCCCCATCATGCAATCTCCCGCACTTGCCACACCGATTGTGGCTCTACTGTCCTCTAGATCTGTGATCTAACCTTGGGCTTCTTGCCCGAACTCCCTGTGCTAGATGTCGCCTCTGGCTTTCTCTTCTTCTCCATCTCTAGATCAATCTCTCTCACGAGCCCTCGATATCATGTCATCCATCGTTTTACAGCTGGAACGGATCACAAACTGGCAGATATCACTCTGCAACATCTCATGATAACGGGCCTTCTTCATTTCCACATCAGTTGCGTACAGAGGAACAAGAAGAACCCTCTCCCTGAACTTGGTGGTAATCTCCGCCACTATCTTTGTAGTCCGGGTGAGATCCTGAAACTCCTGGGCTAACTGTTGCACCTTGATAACCGGTGCAAACTCGGCTCTAATCCTGGTAGTAAAATCAGCCCAAGTCATTGCATCAAGTGCTGAGTCATCCCCGATGATATGCCCGATCTCCTCCCACCAATCTCGTGCCCTGTCCTTCAGAAGATAGGATGCTAGTCTGACATTGTCCCCCTCAGGACATCTGCTGGTGCGGAACGCATTGGCGACATCCCCCAACCACCTGGTACTCGCTATGGGGTCCCGCGCCCGATGGTAGTCTGGAGCTCCACAAGCCCGAAACTCCCTGAAAGTGAGTGTGCGCGACCCCATCATGGCCGCCACCTCCGCACGGAATGTGCTCAACCTCTCGTCCATCAGCTCTAGAATACCCTAACTCCCTAGTCTGCTCATCCAAATGCCCGGCTCCTGAGCCTGATCATAATCCCTCACCGGCACCTGAACAGCCGTCTGCTGTCCTAGGGCGTAAAACCAGCATTTTGAAACACATAATGACAAACATCAGAAAAATTGATATATCTCAAGGGATCACTACTACTACAAGTTCCCTAGTCTTATCTTAGCCTTCCTTGATTCGAGTACAGATCCTCTGCTTTCAGTAGTATGGGCCCCTACTACCTTCCACGTCTATCTGTACTTTCCTCAAGAACTGCTTTGACTCCACCAAGTCACTTCTACTGCTACTGATGTGACAACCCAAAATTTTTAATCTTATATAGTAATCAATTCAATCAAGGTTAGACTCATTTTTGCAATCTTTTAGCACTGTTTGGAGTCTATTCAAGTGTTCTAAACCTAGTACATCAAAGGGGTCAGTGTTTAGATGAATCAGTTGAAGTTCCAAACCACCTAGCCGACCATAAACCTCCTCAAAAGGAGTTTTCGGTCAAGACCTTAGATTTTTCGGCCAAGGTGACTGAAAACCCCATCCTACATATATATATTTCATGATCATTTGGATCATTCTTTCCTTTTCAAAGCTGGGAACATCCATTCTCTCTCAAGTATCATCGAGTTCTTCACTTTGATCTTCAAAATTGTAACAATTATTTCCATTTGATTTGTTGTTACAAGGCTTTATCTAGTACAACCCTTTGATTTCATCCATGAAATTTGGGTTAGATCTTCAAGAACACCAAGAACACACACTAGTGTTTTGGGCCGAAAACACCCTTCTTTGCTTCCATATTGTAAGTATCTATCTCCTATACTTGTTATCTAGTAAGGATACTTGATTTAGCGACTTGAAAACATCCATTTCTCAAGAACGATAGATGTTTTCGGTCAAGTGCATCTCCCTTGACCGAAAACCCTAAAGAAAGGTGCCTTTAAGGCCTTAAACTCGCATAAAGCTTTGGATGAAACTTAGAACCCCTGTACATACTTAAAAGCCCTTGAAAATCACCTTATGCACTAAATATTATGAGTTTTTGGTCTTAACCTCATGGACCGAAAACCCTAAAAACCGAGAACCATTTGGACTGAGAACCATTTGGACCGAAAATACCATTAGGACCGAAAGCTCCTAGGAACATACGACTTAGACCAAAAGCTCCATTTGGTAACCATACACTCATTTTATGTAATCATTTAAGATAGTAACACTTCCATAAGAGTGTTTTCTAGTCTATGAGAGTGTTACCCTTCTTAATTAGTTGTATAAACACTAATTGCATGCATATATGTGTCTTTATATGCTTAATAGGATCCGTGTGTGCTCAAGTCTTCACTTGACAGTTAGCATCCTTTTTCCGATCTTACATTCGCATCACTCATTTCAAGTGAGTTCATACCCCTTAATCTATCCTTTTTATATGATTTTAAATACTTTTATGGGGGGGGATACAAGTAGAAAACATATAGTTATAGAACCAATCACATGTGATTTATAATTGTGTTTCAAACAATGGATTTCAACTACTTTAAACTGTTTTATCAAAACAAACTGTTTTTAAACCGTTTTTATAAATTGACATCAAGTCATCAATATTTATTATTAAACTCTTCAAATGTTTTAAAAAACTTCTTTTAAACTTATATATTGTCAAATGCATGCCTATATATGTATAGTTATGTAAGTAATGTTTAAAGGACTCAGGACTGATAACTCGCTTTATTTCCTTTTCCTTGTTTGGATGTGGCCTTAGGGCAACGGTTATTTGTCTGAATGTCGTCCAAATATTAATTATATATTATGTATACATATATGGAGATAAAATTTCTATTCAATCAGTTAAGTATTCATATACATCAATTGCTAGTAAACTATAATAGGTATAGTTTAGGAGAATACTATCAGATACAAGTACATATACAAAGAATACTATCATATACAAGTACATATACAGATAATACTATAATATACAAGTACATATACAAAGAATAGTATCATATACAAGTACATATATACAGAGAATACTATCATAAACAAGTACATATACATAGAATACTATTAAGAGAACACTAGACATAGAATACTATTACTATAACAAGTATACAATAACAAGATTCAAGGATAGCATAATGTGAGATACTACTTCATGACACAACGACCATTTCATTGTGTCGCGTTTTGTAACCAGAATCTCTTAGAGGGAGAGCGTGAGTTTGCGGATAGATCTATACTGGATTGAATATCCTACACCTTTGTTGTTCACTACAGTGAGACTTGCAACTCTACAGGTGCCAAATGTCATTTCTTCTGACGTCTTTCTTCGCCGTGTTATAGTTGGTTTAGCATGGTAACAACCATATAGCATTTTACCTTATTTAACCATTGGTTTTGAGGTAGTTACCACTATGGTGATTAATATAAATAATATTGTAGTACACACTTACAGTTTTCCCATTATACTCAAATTGTGATCTTCTCACATAAAGGGTAATATAAAACTATATTTTAGTAATAGTAGTCAACTTGGGAAAAATACTATTTTACAAAGAACAAACATACAAAACAGTCGGGTCTTAGTAGAAGACTACTTTTATTATACTAGTAGAAAATATAGGATTTTCTAGTGTTTCAAACATATACAAACATTTACATTGAACATATACAAACATTTACATTGAACATATATAAACATTTTCATCAAACTTATACAAACATTGAAACTAAATACTTATGAACTCACCAGCTTAAATGCTGATCTACTCTTTCAAAATAACTTGTATTCTCAGGTCACCAGTAGACAAGTACGATGACCAGGTTTTGAGAAGACGGAGCACATTCAAGACTCGTCTTTTATTTTGATTATTCATTTTTGGTGTCTTAATACTATGAAAGAACACACATGTATTAAAACTTTACTATTAATGCAATGGATGATGTTGTTGCTTGTTTACTACTTTGCATTCTTATGATACTGCACATGACGTCCTCCGCCCCCGAACGTTTCTGCCGTTCAGGTTTTGGGGTGTGATAGATTGGTATCAGAGCATTGTTTATAGTGAATCGAGTGTATCGACCCATAAAAGGTATACAAACTATAAACACAATGGGATTAAAATACTCTAACCAAGAGTTTATACTTTTAAGTACTAAAACACATCACTAAAAGTATACTTATTTACATACCTACATACTAACTATAGAGCAGTGTCATACTAGAACATAAAAAATTAAAGTATTTAATTGTTGGACACAATAGTCAAACTTGGGTAGTTATGTAATCATATCTCGGATCAATATGGCCTGATCAACTATATTCATTTGAGATATGGTGAACGTGTGCTTATGAGTGATAGTGGTGTTGCAACAAACCGAAAACTTACCAAATCATACATATATATATATATATATATATATACATCTTCAAGTATAGAAGAACATGATAACAAAACATAAAGTAAAATACTATAGGACTATTTTAGATACTATTCATTCATAGAACAAAACTTCGTAAGAACAAAAGGCTGTTGCTGATAGTTCTATGAGTACTAAGTGTATACAACACGGTTATATATAATTAGGTTTCATAGACTTAGAATATGGGGTCTAAGCTTTATTTCCTTTTCCTTGTTTGGATGTGGACTTAGAGTAGGATCACTTATTCGAAGGACTATCCAACTCAAGTAGTATATAATTGGTATGCACTATGTTCTCATTGAAGGAACCAGTGATAGTCATATTAGGATTAGCAGTAAGTTTCTCTTATAGAAATTTTTAATTGTTTATCGCTTTAATTTTAGGATTGATGATAATTCCTTACCTTTATTTCTCATCTAGATAAATGGCTGGATTTCACTTCCCTGGAGATTCGTACATCCTGAATCATGGGAATGATGGTTGACTAAATGCTGAACCAGAAGAAGTACCTGCGATCCCACTTGATGACGAACTTCCTGAAGATTCCTCTGAGGATCTCGACTCCGAACCTGAAGTTGAGAACTTACCTCTGGAAGCTCCAATCCCAATTCAAAACCCTCGTCCTGCTTTTCTTGGCCCGACGCCTCTGTGGGGAATAGCCATCGATAGGTGGTGCAATGAACAAGGGTAGAATCACCCCTATCAAGGAGACCGAAGCTTCTATAACCTAGAGGTTGTAGGGTCAGCTGATAGAGCACTTCCCGTGCTGGTTCTCGTATTGCTCAAAATACCGAACAAGGAAGGGCTACCAATGATCGCATGATCCAGATTGCATCCAATGTCGGAGTCGGTGTTGTTCATCTTTGCAATCTAGAAGTCCAACATAACGCGACCAGAGATCGTAACAACTTCTTACAAGGAGAACTAGCGGCATCCCAAGCTGAAGTTTGAGATTTGCGCGATCGTCTGTCGACATAGGATATGTGTCTGTACGAACTAGAACGCCGTCTTTATAAATCCAAAGCAGGATCTAGCAAGAAGTAGACTGTGTTCTACTTTATCTTTTGGATATGAATTAGGTCTATGTATAGACGCTAGTATTAATTTCTTGCTTATGTAAATACCTTGAGCTTCTAGTCTTTTAGATCTTTGTACTGTCAAAGTTTTCCCACTTCTGATATGATGTAATACCTACTCTTAGGTCATTTTTTTCAAACTCATTACATCTAAAATATGAATGTTATTGACAGTTAACAAACCTCTTGTGCAAAATCTTTGTTGAATACCTTTGTTTTCTATCACTAGAACTCTATGGAACTCATTCACACATTTAGTCGTTGAACTATGGCGATTTAGTTCATGGGACTCATTCATTTACATCACTATTGGATTCTGATCATTATGTTCATCTTTTAAACTTATAGTTGAAGGATGCCTCCTCGCAAATCAACAAGCCATAATCCTCCACCACCACCTCCCCCAGTAATCAATACGGAAGCCCTAAATGTTGTAGTCGATGCGGCTGTGGCAACAGCCATGGCTCAATATCACTCTACCGATGCCAGCGGAGGTGGAACACCTGTTCACTCCACTCAAGGTGAAATCCTCGTGCGCTCGAGAGATTGCTCCTACAAGGACTTCACCAACTGCAAGCCAAAGTCCTTCAAAGGGACTGGCGGAGTCATTGCCCTATCGCAATGGTTCGAAAAGACGGAGTCAATCTTCGAGATGTGCTCCTGCCCAGCAACATGCAAAGTCAAATTTGTTGCATGCACCTATGAAGAAAAAGACCTGACATGGTGGAATGGCCATATGAAGTCACTAACTCTCATAGTGGCAAACAACATGGGCTAGGAAACTTTGAAGGACCTCATGATCGAGGAATACTGCCCGCGGGGCGAAATCCAGAAGTTGTAACAGGAGCTATGGAGTCTAACCATGAAAGGCTCCAACATAGTCTCTTATACCGCCAGATTCAGCGAACTGGTGGCCCTCTGTCCCAATATGGTTCCTACGGAGGGAAAGAAAATAAATACGTATATCTGGGGGCTGGTGCCTCCATTCCAAGGGAATGTTTTAGCTTCAAACCCCACTACCTTCAATAGTGCCAAGCGATTGGCACAGCGGCTCATCGACCATGGAGTCCGCACACCATCAAAAACAACAACAACCATAGCCATCCCCGAACCATCCAAAGCCGCTGACAAAAAGCGGAAGTTTTAGGACAACAAGAAGAGCAACGCAGCACAGGATTCTGCTAAAAGCAACAGGTCATGGATGTTCATGCTACGATAGCACCTACTGCTACTGCACCAACAAAGCAGTATGCTGGATACTTGCACAAGTGCAACAAGTGCAGCTTTCACCATAATGGACCCTGCCGGGAAATGCAATGCGCTAACTGCAACAGGAAGGGGCACACTGCCCGTTTCTGCAAGACTCTGGAAAGGCCGATCAACCAAGTCCCCGGTGCTGGTGTGGGCCAATCTTGCTACGGATGTGGCGAGGTGGGTCACTTTAAGAGGAACTGCCCAAAGGTAGGGAACTCTGGCGGAGTGGGACGAGTTTTGGCTATAGGCCACGAGGAAGCGGTAGCCGACCCTATAGTGGTCACTGGTACGTTTCTCCTCGATAACTCATTTGCATGCATATTGTTTGATAGTGGAGCAGAAAGGAGTTTTGTGAACCAGAAATTTGCTCACTTGCTTAAACGAAAACCTCATACATTAAAAGAACTGTTCACAGTAGAGATGGCTAACGGAAAAACTGAGAGCATTAGCAGTATATACATAGGATGTACTCTAACTTTCAACAGTCATTCCTTTCCAATCGACCTCATGTCGGTCTCCATTAAAAGTTTCAACGTCATAATCGGCATGGATTGGTTTTGAGTCTTCATCGTGCTGACATCATGTGTTACGAGAAGGCCGTTCGTCTTAATCTACTATCTAGCGAAACCCTAGTTACCTATGGGGACAAACCCGACACGAACCTTTGCATCATCTCGAGTATACAAGCCCAGAAGTACTTGCGAAAGGAATGTTATGCATTCCTTGCTCATGTTGTCGATATGAGCCGAGAGGCAAAAGACATTAAGAACATTCTAGAAGTACGCGATTTTCTCGACATCTTCCCAGAAGATCTACCAGGATTACCTCCACAGTGTCAAGTCGAGTTCAGGATCGACTTAGTTCCAAGGGCTACCCCAATAGCCAAATCGCCCTATCTTTTGGCACCAACAGAGATGCAAGAACTATCCTTTCAACTTAACAAACAGCTAAGCAAAGGATTTATTAGACCAAGCTTCTTGCCCTAGGGAGCCCCGGTTTTGTTCGTGAAGAAGAAGGACGAATCGTTTCGAATGTGCATCGACTATAGAGAACTAAACAAGCTTACCGTCAAGAATCGTTACCCTCTGCCTCGCATAGACGATTTGTTTGACCAACTACAAGGGTCGAGTTACTTTTCAAAGATAGATCTGAGATCTGGGTATCACCAGCTACGAGTGTTAGAGGAGGATGTTCCGAAGACAGCCTTCCAAACTCGTTATGGTCAATACGAGTTTGTAGTGATGCCCTTCGGATTGACAAATACACCCGCAGTGTTCATGGATTTAATGAACCGGGTGTGCCGTCCTTACTTGGATCAGTTCGTCATTGTATTCATCGATGACATACTTATCTACTCTCGTAATAAGGAAGAGCATAGTCAACATTTGCTTCAAGTCTTGGAAACACTACAATTAGATAAGCTCTACACAAAGTTCTCTAAATGCGAATTTTGGATCCAAAGATTCGAATTCTTGGGTCACATCGTCAATGAAGAAGGAATTCATGTAGACCTTTCCAAAATTAAATCCATTGAGAACTGGTCAGCACCGAAGACGCCTATTGAAATTCTTTAATTTCTAGGCCTCATTGGCTACTACCGCAAGTTCATTCAGAACTTCTCTAGGATTGTAAAACCGCTTACAACATTGACCCAGAAGGGCGTGGCCTTTGACTGGGAAGAGAAACAAGAGAAAGCATTTTGAAACACTAAAGTGAGCCTTATGCAGGGCACCGATACTATCCCTCCCAGAAGGGATAGAAGACTTCGTAGTTTATTGCGATGCATCTAACCAAGGACTCGAGTGTGTTCTTATGCAACGAGGTAAGGTCATATCTTATGCCTCAAGATAGCTAAAGACACACGGAGTCAACTACACCACAACGATCTTGAGTTAGGAGCAGTGGTATTTGCTCTGAAGATCTGGAGACACTATCTGTATGGAACAAAAAACACTATCTTTATAGACCACAAGAGCCTTCAACATATATTCGACCAAAAGGAGCTCAATACGAGACAACGACGGTGGGTCGAGCTACTCAATGACTACAAATGCGTAATTCATTATCATCCCGGTAAAGCCAACGTAGTAGCTGACGCCCTAAGTCAAAAAGAATACTCTGGTCGTAGAGTCCAATCAATGACTATGACTATCCATTCACACTTGTCCACACAAATTAAGGAGGCTCACCTTGAATCCTTGAAACCTGAAAATGTGGTGGGTGAATCCCTGAGAGTGAAGCACACAACACTCGATATTCCTTCCACCCAGGTTCAGATAAGATGTATCTGGATCTCAAAAAACTATACTGGTGGCCTAACATGAAAGCAGAGATTGCTACCTTCGGGAGTAAATGTCTTACTTGCGCCAAGGTTAAGGTCGAATACTAGAACCCTCAGGTTTACTACAATAACCAGAGACACCGGAATGGAAGTGGGAGCAGATCATGATGGACTTCATAACCAAGTTTCCCAAGACATCGGGTGCTCTCGATACCAATTGGGTGATCGTAGACAGGTTACCAAAGTCCGCACACTTCCTACCTATCAAGGAAACTGACAAGATGGAGAAACTAACAAGAACATACATTAGGGAAATTGCTTGACTGCATGGAGTTCCTATATCCATTATCTCTGATATAGATAGTAGATTCACTTCAAGATTATGGCAGTCACTACAAAGTTCCCTAGGAACTAGGTTGGACATGAGTACAACCTACCATCCACAAACCGACGGACAAAGTGAGAGGACTATTCAAACCTTGGAAGATATGTTCCGAGCATGTGTGATCAACTTTGGGAAGGTATGGGATACTCATTTACCCCTTGTCGAGTTTTCCAACAACAATAATTATCACACGAGCATAAATGTTGCTCCATTCGAAGCCCTCTATGGCCGAAAGTGTAGATTCCCTCTGTGCTGGGCTGAGGTGGGTGACGCACAGTTAGCTAAAGGACGATTTCCTGACAGCACTCTCGTAGGTCCAAAAATCATATGGGAAACGACAGAGAAGATCGTTCAGATTCGTGAACGTTTGAAAGCCTCTAGAGACCGACATAAAAGTTACGCAGACAAGAGAAGGAAACCTTTGGAATTCCAGGTTGGAGACCTTGTTCTTTTGAAGGTCTCGCCCATGAAAGGCTTGATACGCTTCGGAAAGCACGGAAAGCTAAATACAAGATATGTACGACATTTCGAGATCATCGCAAGAATTGGCCCTGTAGCTTACAAACTCAATCTACCTCGCGAACTTAGTAGCGTACATTCTACTTTCCACGTCACGAACTTGAAAAAGTATATATCCGATGAGACTCTAGTAATCCCATTCGACAAGATCGAGAACAATGAGAGCCTCAGCTTCATGGAAGAACCTATAGGGATCATAGACCGAGAGGTCAAGCAAATGAAGCAAAGCCGCATCCTGATAGTGAAGGTTCGCTGGAATGCCAAGCGAGGACCTGAATTCACTTGGGAGCGCGAGGATAAAATGAAACTGAAATATCCTCATCTTCTTACTTAGTTATTTTTAGCTATTTAATTGCTTAAACTCTAATTTCGGGACGAAATTCTCTCTAACGGGGGGATGATGTGACAACCCGGAATTTTTAATCTTATATAATAGTCAATTCAATAGAGGTTAGACTCATTTTTGCAATCTTTTAGCACTATTTGGAGTCTATTTGAGTGTTCTAAACCTAGTACATCAAATGGGTCAGTGTTTAGATGAATCAATTGAAGTTCCAAACCACCTAGCCGACCATAAACCTCCTCAAAAGGAGTTTTCGGTCAAGGCCTTAGAGTTTTCGGTCAAGGTGACCGAAAACCCCATCCAACATATATATATATATATATATATATATATATATATATATATATATATATATATATATATATATCATGATCATTTGGATCATTCTTTCCTTTTCAAAGCTAGAAACATCCATTCTCTCTCAAGTATCATCGAGTTCTTCACTTTGATCTTCAAAATTATAAGAATTCTTTGCATTTGATTTGTTGTTACAAGGCTTTATCTAGTACAACCCTTTGATTTCATCCATGAAATCATCTCGTTTGGGTTATATCTTCAAGAACACCAAGAACACACACTAGTGTTTTAGGCCAAAAACACCCTTCTTTGCTTGCATATTGTAAGTATCTATCTCTTATACTTGTTATCTAGTAAGGATACTTGATTTAGGGCCATGAAAACATCCATTTCTCAAAAACAATAGGTGTTTTTGGTCAAGTGCATCTCCCTTGACCGAAAACCCTAAAGAAAGGTGCCTTTAAGACCTTAAACTCACATAAAGCTTTGGATGAAACTTAGAACCCCTATACATACTTAAAAGCCCTTGAAAATCACCTTATGCACTAAATATTATGAGTTTTCGGTCTTAACCTCATGGACCGAAAACCCTAAAAACCGAGAACCATTTGGACTGAGAACCATTTGGACCGAAAATACCATTAGGACCGAAAGCTCCTAGGAACATACGACTTAGACCAAAAGCTCCATTTGGTAACCATACACTCATTTTATGTAATCATTTATGATAGTAACACTTCCATAAGAGTGTTTTCTAGTCTATGAGAGTGTTACCCTTCTTAATTAGTTGTATAAACACTAATTGCATGCATATATGTGTCTTTATATGCTTAATAGGATCCGTGTGTGCTCAAGTCTTCACTTGACAGTTAGCATCCTTTTTCCGATCTTACATTCGCATCACTCATTTCAAGTGAGTTCATACCCCTTAATCTATCCTTTTTATATGATTTTAAATACTTTTATGGGGGGGGATACAAGTAGAAAACATATAGTTATAGAATCAATCACATGTGATTTATAATTGTGTTTCAAACAATGGATTTCAACTACTTTAAACTGTTTTATCAAAACAAACTGCTTTTAAACCGTTTTTGTAAATTGACATCAAGTCATCAATATTTATTATTAAACTCTTCAAATGTTTTACAAAACTTCTTTTAAACTTATATATTGTCAAATGCATGCCTATATATGTATAGTTATGTAAGTAATGTTTAAAGGACTTAGGACTGATAACTCGCTTTATTTCCTTTTCCTTGTTTGGATGTGGCCTTAGGGCAACAGTTATTTGTCTGAATGTCGTCTAAATATTAATTATATATTATGTATACATATATGGAGATAAAATTTCTATTCAATCAGTTCAGTATTCATATACATCAATTGCTAGTAAACTATAATAGGTATAGTTTAGGAGAATACTATCAGATACAAGTACATATACAGAGAATACTATCATATACAAGTACATATACAGAGAATACTATAATATACAAGTACATATACAAAGAATACTATCATATACAAGTACATATATACAGAATACTATCATAAACAAGTACATATACAGAGAATACTATTCAGAGAATACTATACATAGAATACTATTACTATAACAAGTATACAATAACAAGATTCAAGGATAACATAATGTGAGATACTACTTCATGACACAAAGACCATTTCGTTGTGTCGCGTTTTGTAACCAGAATCTCCGGGAGGGAGAGCATAAGTGTGCATATAGATCTATACTGGATTGACTATCCAACACCTGTGTTGTTCACTACAGTGGGACTTGCAAGTCTACATGTGCCAAATGTCATTTCTTCCGATGTCTTTCATCATCGTGTTATAGTCGGTTTAGCATGGTAACAACCATATGAGATTTTACCTTATTTAACCATTGGTTTTGAGGTAGTTAGTACTACAGTGATTGATAGAAATAATACTGCAGTACTCAAATTGTCATCTTCTCACATAAAGGGTAATATAAACTATATTTTAGTAATACTACTCAACATGGGAAAAATACTCTTTTACAAAGAACAAACATACAAAACAGTCGGGTCCTAGTAGAAGACTACTTTTATTATACTAATAGAAAATATAAGATTTTCTAGTGTTTCAAACATATACAAACATTTACATTGAACATATACAAACATTTACATTGAACATATACAAACATTTTCATCAAACTTATACAAACATTGACACTAAATACTTATGAACTCACTAGCTTAAATGCTTATCTACTCTTTCAAAATAACTTGTATTCTCAGGTCACCAGTAGACAGGTACGATGACCAGGTTTTGAGAAGACGGAGCACAGTCAAGACTCGTCTTTTATTTTGATTATTCATTTTGGTGTCTTAATACTATGAAAGAACACACATGTATTAAAACTGTACTATTAATGCAATGGATGATGTTGTTGCTTGTTTACTACTTTGCATTGTTATGATACTACACATGACGTCCTCCGCCCCCGAACGTTTCTGCCGTTCGGGTTTTGGGGTGTGACATATTGGTATCAGAGCATTGTTTATAGTGAATCAAGTGTATCGACCCATAAAAGATATACAAACTATAAACACAATGGGATTAAAATACTTTAACCAAGAGTTTATACTTTTAAGTACTAAAAGACATAACTAAAAGTATACTTATTTACATACCTACATACTAACTATAGAGCAGTGTCATACTAGAACATAAAAAATTAAAGTATTTAATTGTTGGACACAATAGTCAAACTTGGGTAGTTATGTAATCATATCTCGGATCAATATGGCCTGATCAACTATATTCATTTGAGATATGGTAAACGTGTGCTTATGAGTGATAGTGGTGTTGCAACAAACCGAAAGCTTACCAAATCATACATATACATATACATATTCATATACATATACATCTTTAAGTACAGAAGAACATGATAACAAAACATAAAGTAAAATACTATAAGAGTATTTTAGATACTATTCATTCAAAGAACAAAACTTCGTGAGAACAAAAGGGTGTTGCTGATAGTTCTATGAGTACTTAGTGAATACAACACGATTATATATAATTAGGTTTCATAGACTCAGAATATGGGGTCTAATCTTTATTTCCTTTTCCTTTTTTGGATGTGGACTTAGAGTAGGATCACTTATTCGAAGGACTATTCAACTCAAGTAGTATATAATTGGTATGCACTATGTTCTCAAATAAGGAACCAGTCGTAGTCATATTAGGATTAGCAGTAAGTTTCTCTTATAGAAATTTTTAATTGTTTATCGCTTTAATTTTAGGATTGATGATACATCTTTACCTTTATTTCTCGTCTAGATAAATGGTTGGATTTCACTTCCCTAGAGATCCGTACAACCCGAATCATGGGAATGCTGGTTGGCTCAATGTTGAACCAGAAGAAGAACCTGCGAATTGCGATCCCACTTGATGATGAACTTTCTGAAAATTCCTCTGAGAATCTCGACCCCAAACCTGAAGTTGACAACTTACCTCTGGAAGCTCCAATCCCAATTTAAAACCCTCGTCCTGCTTTTATTGGCCCGATGCCACTGTGGGGAATAGCCATCGATAGGTGGTGCAATGAACAAGGGTAGAATCACCCCTATCAAGGAGACCGAAGCTTCTATAACCTAGAGGTTATAGGGTCAGCTGATAGAGCACTTCCCGTGCTGGTTCGCCGTATTGCTCAAAATACCAAACAAGGAAGGGCTACCAATGATCGCATGATGAAGATTGCAGCCAATGTCGGAGTCGGTGCTGTTCGTCTTCGCAATCTAGAAGTCCAACATAACGCGACCAGAGATCGTAAAAACTTCTTACAAGGAGAACTAGTGGCATCCCAAGCTGAAGTTTGAGATTTGCGCGATCGTCTGTTGACATAGGATAGGCGTCTGTACGAACTAGAACACCGTCTTTAGAAATCCAAAGCTGGATCTAGCAAGAAGTAGAATGTGTTCTACTTTATCTTTTGGATATGAATTAGGTCTATGTATAGACGCTAGTATTAATTTCTTGCTTATGTAAATACCTTGAGCTTCTAGTCTTTTAGGTCTTTGTACTGTCAAAGTTTTCCCATTTCTGATATGATGTAATACCTACTCTTAGGTCATTTTTTTCAAACTCATTACATCTAAAATATGAATGTTATTAACAGTTAACAAACCTCTTATGAAAAATCTTTGTTCAATACCTTTGTTTTCTATCAATAGAACTCTATGGAACTCATTCACACATTTAGTCGTTGAACTATGGCGATTTAGTTCATGGGACTCATTCATTTACATCACTATTGGATTCTGATCATTATGTTCATCTTTTAAACTTATAGTTGAAGGATGCCTCCTCGCAAATCAACAAGCCATAATCCTCCACCACCACCTCCCCCAGTAATCAATACGGAAGCTCTAAATGTTGTAGTCGATGCGGCTGTGGCAACAGCCATGGCTCAATATCACTCTACCGATGCCAGCGGAGGTGGAACACCTGTTCACTCCACTCAAGGTGAAATCCTCATGCGCTCGAGAAATTGCTCCTACAAGGACTTCACCAACTGCAAGCCAAAGTCCTTTAAAGGGACTGGCAGAGTCATTGCCATCTCGCAATGGTTCGAAAAGACGGAGTCGATCTTCGAGATTTGTTCCTGCCCAGCAGTGAGCAAAGTCAAATTTGCTGCGTGCACCTTTGAAGAAAAAGCGCTGACATGGTGGAATTGCCATGTCAAGTCACTAACTCTCATAATGGCAAATGACATGTCCCAAACCCTTTAATTCTTTCTAAGTCTACCACTGGCCCATTAAAGGCCCACTAATGGCCTAATTATTCTAAATTGGGCCTTCTTCACATATGGCTCCTCATAAGCCCAAAACTGCCCTTGGCCCATAATCTGACTCCTGCTGGCCTACTAAGGCTCAAGGTCCAAAATACAGCCCACACCGAGGTCCAAATACTCAAGGTCCAAACTGATTGTGTTACGCGGGGCGTACTCCAAAGTACGCTCAGCGTAAATGCTTCATGGCGAGTATGCTGGGCGTACCTACACATACTCTCAGCATAGTACCATGTTAAGTCCTTTCTCTATTAAGTGCTTAATATTCTGAGTCAGAAGCTACAATCTTAGATCTAGGTCTCATTCCGTGTCTTAAACCATAAAGTTGCTTACTTGATGGCTTACGCGAATCACATAATCTCAAACTTCTAAAAACAATAATCTATTTCCAAGGCGATGGCTAGATCTCATGCATGGATTCATGAAAGCCACAAAGATTGAAACTTTGTTGCTAAAAAGGTGTTTTGAGCCTCAAGGATGGCAAACCCAAGCTCCAAAACGGATTCACAAGGTCAAGGTCCAACCTTTAGACCTAAAGAGTTCCAAAACTTCCATAACCCTAGATCTAGAATATGAGGAAGAAAGTTCAGTGATTTATACCTTCCTTTGATGACAAAGAGTGTGTTTAGTCCAGATCCCCGAGCTCAAGCTTCTTCTCCAACCTTTCCCTTCCTTCTCCACAACTTTCTTTCACTAAAAGCACTCACAAAAGCAACTTCACACAAAGGAGAGGGTAAGAACGAGTTAGGGTTTTCCTGTGGGTGAGGAGGCTGATAAGAAACCAGGGAGGGAGGATATAATGGGGTATAAATAGCTCTTAAACCCTTAAATTAGGGTTTAGTATCTAGTCGCGTACGTTGGGCGTACCGTAAGTACGCCTCTCATAACCCGCGCATCCAATGATACTATGCCCCGCGTACGACTTATGGGTTGTCTACATCTCGACCCAAGAGTAAAAAAGGTCAAATCCAAGATGTCAAATCCAAACATAGTCCAACTATAACTTAAGAAATTTAATTAATTAGTACCTCTAAAGTTGATCATTACAAAGGAAGCATCCAGGGTGTGTTGAAAGTTGATGGGTTTGAGCCATAAGAACTTTCCTATGTGCACGTGCAAACCCTAATGCTTGGATCTAGGTTTCTCTAATTGAACATGCAATGTATCTAAGACTTTCATTCAAAGATCTAGTGTAAACAAACAATTCATAACATATGAAATCAGATCTAGAAGAATACCTTGAGTTGCTTGCTTGAAACTTCTTGTTCTTGGAGCTTAGAGCCACAATTGTCACTCCTCTAATGGCTTACAAACACCTACTAGCAAGAAGATGATTTGAGAGAGGGAGAGAGGTGAGAAATTGGCCCTAGGGTTTCTTCAATCAAAGAGTGGCCGATTTCCTCAACCCTTAGGACCTATTTATACTATGAGCTCCTAGGGTTTCACCCTAAACCCTAATTGGATAACTTAGCCTCTAAGCAATCCAAAGATCCTTCTAGATGATAACCTTGGACGATATTAAGATATCATTATCCTAAAAATCGTCCCCCCTTATCATCCATAAGGATTCATAGCCCAAAACACAACTATCATACATTTGACAGTTTATGCCCCTTTATTCAATTAATCTCTTTAAGTCACCAAATTAATTCCTAATTAATTTATGACTTATATCAATAAAATAATTTTATTATTCCTTTAACATATTATTCTTATAATACATTAATAATAATATCACTTCTCTCTATATAAATCATCCTGTCAAGTTGCTATGGTGAAGGCAACCCAAAAAGGACCATGCACAACCGGGTCAAGTACTTACCAAATATAGTTACAGCCTTAGACACTAATCCAACAGTCTCCCACTTGGATAAGTCTAGTAACTATAAATGCAAACACAATCCAATTACCAATCGTAGCACTCAAAGACGTTATCAACTCTGATCTTATCAATATCATGTCCTTTAGATAAGGGATCGTACAGTCCTCTGTTTTGATATCGTGCAGACAATACTCATTGTCTAGCAATTAGTTTCTCGATCTCAGATTTATTTGACATAGAAGTTAATTGAATACATCAATTCAGTCCTGACCGGGCCTGGCACATAAGTCAAATCAAATCATCGAGTGGCCGTGATATTGCTTTTACCCTCTTAGGATAAAAGTAACAGATAAACTTCGACTTATATGCATTTACTTATTCAGTAATCAACTATACACAACAATGTGTTTTATGAAATCAATTTACTGATGCGGTTTCGCATTATCAATGCATAACCAATTAGTAAAAAATAAACCATATATCTTGGTTTTAAGACCATATGATATTATCGTCTTGCGATCACTTGCGGTACATTCCATAAAGTGATTCCAGCAAGCACGGGTTTATTCCAATGCTCAAAACTTATTCATAAGCACTCATGAACGTTGTAGCAAACCTTTGCTATGTCTAATACCATTTAGACAATCTACACACCAATTCATGACAGTCTTCATTCATACCTACTTCCAACATATGAACGACTGTGGACTGTTTGAATAATTCGATTATTCGTAATAAACTCAATTATTCTGGAAGTCAAAATATGCAAAATGAAACAATAGTTAAACAATTAACATAAGACAAGATTTTAAATAATACTCCTTTATTTAATCATCAAATGTCAATTACATTTATCTATTACAAGTTTCCAAACTATCTAATCTAAACTAATGTCATCCTTCAGCCCAATGCTCCTAGCGTGCTGCAAGTGCTTAACCTTACTCAGACCCTTCGTAAGCGGATCTGCTGGGTTATCCTCTGATGATATCCTCTTAACCATGAGGTGTCCTTCTTCTACCCGATGTCTAATAAAGTGATACTTTCTGTCGATATGCCAAGATCTACCATGATCCCTCGGTTCCTTGGTCAAGGCAACCGCTCCTTCATTATCACAGAAAATTTCCATAGGCTCCTTTATGGCAGGTACAAGTCCAAGGTCACCAATGAAGTTCTTCAACCATATCGCCTCCTTTGAAGCTTCGCTTGCTGCAATGTACTCTGATTCGCACGTTGAATCAGCTATAGTTTCCTGCTTGGAACTTTTCCAAGTCACTGCTCCTCCATTAAGGGTAAATACCCAGCCCGACTGCAAACGGTAGTTGTCTCTGTCGGTCTGAGAGCTAGCATCACTATACCCTCGCACCTTTAAGTCATCACTCCCTCCAAGGACTAAAAACCATTCCTTGGTCCTCCAAAGGTACTTAAGGATATTCTTGACCGCAATCCAATGAGCTCTGCTAGGGTTCCCTTGATATCTACTGACCATGCTCAAGGAAAAGGCCACATCAGGGCGAGTACAAGTCATAGCATACATGATCGAGCAAACTGCAGAAGTGTAAGGTACTCGGCTCATCTCAGCTATCTCGGATTTGGTACTCGAACTTTGAGTCTTACTCAATTTGGCATTACTTTGTATCAGTAGTTCTCCCTTCTTCGAGTTTTCCATACTAAAACATTTTAGTACCTTATCCAAGTAAGTATTCTGACTAAGTCCTATTAGTCTCTTACTTCGTTCTCTCACTATCCTTATTCCCAAAATATAGGAAGCCTCTCCGAGGTCCTTCATAGCGAAGCACTTCCCGAACCAGGACTTAGCCTCTTGTAGAGTCAGGATGTCGTTTCCTATGAGAAGTATGTCATCGACATACAAAACGAGGAAGCTAACTATACTCCCACTGGCTTTGACATATACACATGATTCATCTTCGCTTCCTACAAATCCAAACTCTTTGACTTTCTCATCAAAGCAAAGATTCCATCTACGAGACGCTTGTTTAAGTTCATAAATGGACTTCTCAAACTTGCATACTCTATTGGGATGCTTGGCATCGACAAAACCCTCTAGCTGAGCCATGTAAACATCCTCAGCCAACTTCCCATTAAGGAAAGCGGTCTTGACATCCATCTGCCATATCTCATAATCATGAAATGCAGCAACGGCTAGCATCACCCTTATAAACTTTATTTTCGCAACTGGTGAGAAGGTCTCATCATAGTCAACTCTGGGAGTTTGAGTAAAGCCCTTCGCAACCAATCGCGCCTTATACGTGTGTACATTCCCATCTACGTCAGTCTTCTTCTTGAAGATCCATTTGCACCCAACTGTCTTACGTCCGGGCACATTATCAACCAAATTCCAAACTTGGTTGTCATACATTAACTGAATCTCGCTGTCCATCGCCTCTTTCCATTTCGCAGACTGTGGGCCTGCCATGGCTTCCTTATAGCTATTAGGTTCATCTAGATTTATTAGTGTACCATCACTAATATACGTGTCCCCTTCGGTAGTAATATGAAAACCATAAAACTGGGGTTGAACTCTAACTCTTTGGGAACGTCTAAGAGGTAAGGACTTGTCAATTGGTTCAACCGGAGTTTCCTCCTTGGGTTGAGCGCCAGCAGTAGAGGTTCCTTCATCACTCGACTCTTGAATCTCTTCAAGATCAATTTGCGTCCCACTGTCTCCTTGGTTTATGAGTTCTCGTTCTCGGAAAACCCCTCTTCTCACAACGAAAACAACATTGTCACTCGATCTATAGAAGAGATATCCAAAGGATTTATGCGGGTAGCCGATGAAAATACATCGCTCACTAAAAGGTTTGAACTTATCGTGAGTCTCTCGTCCTACGAAAACCTCACAGCCCCAAACCTTGATATGTGCCAACGAGGGCTTCCTTGTCCACATCTCGTGAGCTATTTTGGCAACCTTCTTTGTAGGGACTCGGTTAAGGATATCGGCGGTAGTCTCTAAGGCATACCCCCAGAATGAGATAGGTAGTAAAGCACGACTCATCATAGAACGAACCATGTCTAACAAGGTTCGATTGCGCCTTTCTACCACAGCATTCAATTGCGGTGTCCTAGGTGGCGTTAATTGCGACACTATTCCACATTCCTTGAGATAGTCGTGGAATTCAAGACTTAGGTACTTTCCTCCTCGATCGGATCGAAGCATCTTGATTTTCCTTCCTAATTGATTCTCCATTTCATTTTTGAACTCTTTGAACTTTTCAAACGTTTCTGACTTGTGCTTGATTAAGTAAATATACCCATATCTACTATAATCATCGGTAAAAGTCACGTAGAAGCGGTTCGCATCCTTTGCGGTGGATCTAAAGGGCCCACATACATCAGTATGTATGAGATCCAATAAACCCTCACCCCTCTCACATGTGCCAGTGAAGGGTGACTTGGTCATCTTTCCAAGTAAACAAGTTTCGCACGTGTCATCTTCCCTAAGATCGAATGACTCCAACACTTAATCCTTTTGGAGTTGGGCTATGCGCTTCTTGTTGACATGTCCAAGACGATAATGCCACAAACATGCTTTATCCATACTATTGGAAGAATCCATACACGACACATCATTTCCTAGGTTATCTACAACCATGACAGTTTCATAAATTCCATTACAAGGCATTGCTTCAAAATATAAAACACCATTTAGATAAGCATAAATAGAACCATTCTCATTATTAAACGAATATATAAATCCTTGTCTAAACAAACCATGAAACGAAATGATGTTTCTTGCCATATCTGGCGAGTAGCAACAATTATTTAAATCTAAACCTAATCCATTACTAAGCACTAGAGAATACACTCCAATCTTGGTGACAGGCGACGATCTTCAATTCCACATGATTAGATTTATTCTTCCATGCTCCTCGTCCCTATTTCTTCTTAGTCTCTGCAAATCAGAACAAATGTGGTAACCACATCCTGTATCAAGAACCCAAGAAATAGCATGAGATGAATCATTAGATTTAATTGTGTAAATACCTGCGAAAGACGGCTTGATCTTCCCATCCTTGATTGCTTGCAGATATTCCAGGCAGCTTCTCTTCTAATGCCTTATTTTGTGGCAATAGTGGCACTCTGCATCCTTTGGGTTAGAATTTGGCTTAGCGGGATCAACCTTGGTCCCACTAGAAGAGGAACCATTTTGGGACTTTCCCTTGTGGTGGCTTTTTGATGGAGCCTTCCTCTTTTTCCCCCCTTCTTTGCCCAATAGCCAAAACAGGAGCAGCGGGTGGTGCGGGAGTTGGTGCAACAGACTTTTCCTTGAGGTTGCTCTCAACAGTCCTTGGAGTTTGCTTAGGGTGACCTCTTCCTTGTTCATGTGGTAGGTCATCCTAAATTGGTTGTAGCATGAGGGAAATGAGAGAAGAACAATGTTGATAGCCAAATCCTCCCCAAAGTTAACATTTAACTTGCGAAGATGATCAACATATCATTGCATCTTTTGCAAGTGCACAGTTAGTGATTCTCCGCTTCCCATCTTAACAGTGATCATGTTCGTGATGATCTCATAGCGCTCTTGCCTCGCGCTTTGGTGGTATCTCTCCATTAAGTCTTGATGCATTTCATAAGGATACATGTCCTCATAGGACTTTTGGAATTCTTGGTTCATTGTGGCTATCATGATGCAATGGACTTTCATTGCATCACGTTCGTGGGTCTCAAAGACAGTCATTTCTTCAGGAGTAGCGATTTCTGGATTGACCTTCTCGAGCTTTTCGTCGAGGATAAGGGTGTAAATGAGTCGAGTCGAGTAGAATACTACCAAGCTCGAAGCTCGGCTCCACTAAAATACTCGAGCTCGAAACTCGGCTCGAACTCAACTCGAGCCTTGATTTTAAGCTCGAGCTCGGGCTCGTGAAATACTCGACAGTCTCAAGCTCGGCTCGGCTCGGCTCGACTAATATTTAAAAAATCAAAATCACTAAATTGAGTAAGAAATATTAAACATTCCACATGTAAATGTCCAAACTACCAAAAAAACCACTATTAGTCACCTAATATCAATATAACATCAACCATATATGTCATAAATGAATAATTATAAAGAAATGACATATATCTTATAAATGAACAATTATAAAGAAATGTCATATATGTAAATTACACTAAGCTCGACTAAGCTTGCAAGCCTTGTGAGTTGAGTATTTTTGTACTCGAGCTCGGCTCGATGAGGTACTCGAGTAGCTCGAGCTCGAGCTCGGCTCGATTAAGGTCGAGTTGATTTCGAGTATTTTCCGAGTCGGTCTCGAGTTTCTCGCGAGTTGGCTTGTCTCACTTACACCCCTAGTCGAGGACATACTCTTTGTCCTCATAGCGAGAAATCGTGCGAATGTATCTTATCCATTCGCTAAAGTTCGATCCATCAAAAGTCACCTTTTAACAAAGACTCATTAGCGTAAATGAGTTAGCAGCAGCGTTGTTCGCGTTTGACATCTACAAATAGAAAGGACAACGTTTGATTAGAATTGAATCCCTAATTAAACACCCAAAACGAAAAATTAGGGCTAGGACCCAACAACATTATTTACATATTAGAAAAGGGATGCCGTAATCCAACACGCAAATAATTTGGAGGTAAGTGAATGACGATTCACTAATTCTTCACCATGAAAAACATAACCTTAAGTTTTAAATGTATTGAGAATTCCTAGATTTTCTTGGAGATTCATTGAACTTTTAAATGACATGTTTAAATCTTGATATGCCCCTCTCGTTTGTGACTGGGATGTCGAGGATCACAAGGTGGGTGTGAATAACCATGCAAATCTACACGGTGCCTTCATTGTTACAATCATCTATTCGATGTGCCGGTAAACCACACACGCTCCATCGAACTATGATAAACAATGAACCACCCTTTGCCACCATTGCTTAGAACCAATTAGTGTGTCGGTAAACCACACACGCTCCACTAACTTCTTAGCAAGGGTGCAAAGTGTAATTTCATGGGATTGCATCAATTCACTTTTTCCTAAAGTAACTAGGATTGGGAATTTGAAAAACATGTAGTTACTTTATATTTTAACATTATACTTTTAATGAGGAGAGAGTTGCCCTATCCTACCCGTTCGGCTAACGACCCTCCACTAGTCAAGCAAGCGGTGAGTGTGAGTGTACACCCATTAAGCGCCATTTTATAGGCAGCAACGATATACCCACCTTATAGACCGGCTTCGTGAATGAGGCCTACTAACGGTAAGACTAGCATTTTAATTATACATATATATTTATTAAGCTTGTAAGTAATATAATAGTATAGGGTTGAATTTTAAACTTGTAAAACTCTAGGGGTTGAAATTTAAATTCTTCAAAATTAAACTTTTAATCACAAAATTCAAATTTCAAAACTTGAGGACAAATTTTGAACTTTTCAAAACTAAAGGGATCAAATAACAAATAATTTAAATCAAGCAATTAATTTCATAATTATCTATATTTGATTTATTTAATATTACTTGCAAGATAATTATCCAATTTAATCCAAATAATCAATCATTATCAAATAAGGAAATTATTATTCATTCAAAAGGTAATTATCTTTTGTTTTGTCAAGAATATACTCATATATATATCATAAAATTCGGATATTGATGACCCAAAACAGTTAAGGCAAGTTTCCTCAAGTAAAACAACAAGAAATCCTGAGATAAGCTCTATCTGACCCTTGAACTCGCTGAGTACCACAATGGACTCACCGAGTTGGTGCTACTCGCCGAGTCCACTATGGAACTCGTCAAGTTCACCAGTTAGATCCAAAAAAATCGAATTTTTCAAGCAACAAGCAATCAACCAATGCATCAATTCAATAGAAACCAATCAAGGCTCCGATACCACTGATGGGTTTGATCCATAAGAACTTTCCTATGTGCACATGCAAACCATAATGCTTGGATCTAGGTTTCTCTAATTGAACATGCAATGTATCCAAGACTTTCATTCAAATATCTAGTGTAAACAAACAATTCATAACATATGAAATCAGATCTAGAAGAATACCTTGAGTTGCTTGCTTGAAACTTCTTGTTCTTGGAGCTTAGAGTCACAATTGTCACTCCTCTAATGGCTTACAAACACCTACTAGCAAGAAGATGACTTAGGAGAGGGAGAGACTTGAGCAATCAACCCTAGGGTTTCTTCAATCAAAGAGTGGCCGATTTCCTCAACCCTTAGGGCCTATTTATACTATGAGCTCCTTGGGTTTCACCCTAACCCCTACTTGGATAACTTAGCCTCTAAGCAATCCAAAGATCCTTCTAGATGATAACCTTGGACGATTTTAAGATATCATTATCCTAAAAATCGTCCCCCCTTATTATCCATAAGGAATCATAGCCCAAAACACAACTATCATATATTTGACAGTTTATGCCCCTTTATTCAGTTAATCTCTTTAAGTCACCAAATTAATTCCTAATTAATTTATGACTTATATCATTCAAATAATATTATTATTCCTTTAACATATTATTCTTATAATACATTAATAATAATATCACTTCTCTCTATATAAATCATCCTGTCAAGTTGCTATGGTGAAGGCAACCCAAAAAGGATCATGCACAACCGGATCAAGTACTTACCAAATATAGTTACAGCTTTAGACACTAATCCAACAAAAGTTTCTTTTGTTTTTGTTAATCACCAAACACTTTATATTTTGGGTTCATGTAATGTAAACTAAGTACTTGATGTAAACAATGCCATTTGTACTATGTAATGTTTGGTGATGAATGTGTTATGTTTCATGTATATTCATTGTGATGATATTCCAATTGGTAGTCACACCAGCCCTCGGACGTTTCCGCCGTCTGGTTCGAAGGTGTGACACCAACCGAGGGGTAAGATGGTCAAGTTGATTGTTTAATGGAAAATATCTTTAATAAATGGAAAAATTATTTGAAAATTTTACATAAATGAAAATAGGAATGAAACATATTGTGATAGCCTGTGTGAGTTTGTTTGCAAAATGAAAATGATATATGTTTCTTTTGAATGCAAAATGAAAACATTATTTAAGTAGAAACTAGTTATGTTGATTTTGTAGTTTGTATTCTTCTTTATACAAAAGCAACGAATCCTTATTATTTTATAAGGCATGAGAATTGAGATATTAATATGCTACTCTTTTGATTTTTAGGAAAAATTTGCTCATTTGCATAATTAATATATATATATATATATATATATATATATATATATATATATATATATATATATTTCATAGTATCATTCCTTCTAAAACATTACTGACTATCATAAGGATGTAATACATGCTTATCAAATGTGTGTACAATGAAACATTCACAACATAGTAGGGATATTATTGTACATAAGGATAGACAAATTTAATGGTAGATATGCTTTGAATCTAGTAACACTATTAACAAAGGTTAAATTGTTGAATTGTTTTTAAGACATTCAAAGCATGACATGTACTACACATGAGTTTTATATTCTATTTATGCAAACAACATGGACCTTTATACTTTTGGATTACGTATAATGTGGAAAAAAAATGCTAACTACTAAAAACAATCGAAGAAAATTACTAATTCTCACAAATATATTGCATCTTTATTAGGTAGCATCGTTGTAACACGTTTATCATATTAAGTTGTGATTTTTGTGTTTTAAACTATAATTTGACTGTATTAAGTTGTGAATTTTTGGTTTAAAATGTGAATTGATTATATTTTGTTGTGAATTTTGAGTATTTAACTGTCAATTTATTGTATTAACTTGTGA
This sequence comes from Lactuca sativa, assembly GCF_002870075.4. Taxonomy (NCBI): domain Eukaryota; kingdom Viridiplantae; phylum Streptophyta; class Magnoliopsida; order Asterales; family Asteraceae; genus Lactuca; species Lactuca sativa. The sequence continues at coordinate 151,607,803 of NC_056623.2, read as the reverse complement.
ATTTGATGTATTAAACTGTGAACTGATTGTATTAAGATTTTTAAGTTGATAATATGATTGTGAATTTATATTCACTGTTTATTAAACTGTGAATTGTTGTATTAAGATGTAAATTTTATATATTAAGCTGTAATTTTTGTGTTTTGAACTATGAATAAAAAACATTAAGTTGTAAATTTTCTTTTTAAACAATGAATTGACTATATTATGCTGTGAAATTTGTGTATTAAACAGTGATTGTTGTGTTTTAAAATATAAATTGATTACATTAAGCTGTGAATTTTCTGTTTAAACCGTGAATTAACTGTATTAATCTTTAAATTTTTAATTAATTTTGTAATAAAATATGAATGTTTTATGGATTAATGTTTGTATTAATTTTATTGCGAATATATTTGTTTTTTTGTGTTGTATAAATATATAAGAATGTATTCGTTGTTATAATTATTTCACATTAAACTACGAATAAGTGAACTAATTGATTTATTAAACTGTGAATATAATTTTTAAGCAGTCAACTAATGATTTTATATACAAATTTGGAAGAAATGATCATTGCGACGACGACAAATGTGGTTGGTGGTGGTCTGTCGTAGTTGTTGATAGAGTTTGAGTTTGACTTCTTTAAATATGTGAATTAGTGTATAATAGATTGTATTATGTTATTTTGTAATTTTTTTTGTATTAAACTAAACACGAACTGTATTAAATTGCATATTTTATAAAATTTTGTGTTAAAATATAAATGAATGTAAAAAATAAAATATTAAACTATGTATTATGAAATTAATATATTTATTAAACTGTGAATACGATATTTTAAATGGTAAATAAAACTTAGAAAAAATTGAATTTGTCAACGCATAATTCTATTTTTTTTTATTAAAATTTTGTATGTTTAGCTAGAAAATAAAATATACTAACAAAGAAATGAGAGCTATAATGTTTGTTCTATTAAACTATGATTACGATAAAATGCCAATGAATTTAATATTAGTCTGACGGCAGTCCAATGACGGTTCGGTAGTGGTCCGACGATGGTTCGGCAACAAGTGGTGCAACCAAAAAATGAAAAAGTTTACTTAATACAATATAAATGATAGATTAGTCCAAAATGCTTTTAATGAAAACATTAAAAAAACGGTTTTTAGGGTTCTTTACCATTTTGAGTCCTGATTTGAACCACTCGTTTTATATATATATATATATATATATATATATATATATATATATATATATATATATATATATATATATATATATATATATATATAGGGTTAAGCTCAAATGAAAACACTATTTAATGTGAGAACGCTACTTTATGTTACTATTCTAGTATGAAGTTTGTATATACAACGATATGACATTATTCATCAACAAATATACGAACAATCGCACATTAATATTCACATTAAAATTTTGTATGTACAACTTTATGACATTATTCATCACGGAATATATGAACAATCATATATTTAACATTCACATTAAAATTTACTAAATTACTACATATATATATATATATATATATATATATATATATATATATATGTAGTAATTTAGTAAATTTTAATGTGAATGTTAAATATATGATTGTTCATATATTCCGTGATGAATAATATATATATATATATATATATATATATATTATAGTAGAATAGCAATATACAACTGAATATATTCATATTATAATTACTACAATACTATATATATTAAATTTTTAGTAAAATAGTAACATAAAGTAGTATTCTCACGTTCTCACATTAAATAGTGTTCTCATTTGAACTTAACAATATATATATATATATATATACACACATATATATATATATATATATATATATATATATATATATATATATATATATATGGTTTAGTTCCAATGAGAACACTATTTAATGTGAGAACGCGAACACTATTTTATGTTGTTAGTTTACTAAAAATTTAATATGTATAGTATTGTAGTAATTATAATATGAATATATTCAATTTTATATTGCTATTCTACTATAATATATATATATATATATATATATATATATATATATATATATATATATATATATATATATATGAAGTAATTTAGTAATTCTAATATGAATATTAAATTTGTGATTGTTCATATATTCGGTGATGAATAATGTCATAAAGTTGTACATACAAAATTTTAATGTGAATATTAATGTGTGATTGTTCGTATATTTGTTGATGAATAATGTCATATAGTTGTATATACAAAATTCATACTAGAATAGTAACATAAAGTAGTTTTCTCACGTTCTCACATGATATAGTGTTCTCTTTTGAACTTAACCATATATATATATATATATATATATATATATATATATATATATATATATATATATATAGAGAGAGAGAGAGAGAGTTAGGTTCAAATGTTTTCACTATCTATTGTGTGCTTGTATGATTGATTATGGACCAGTCATTTTAGTTATTTTAAGAAAGTAATTAATTCATATTAAATGCTGAAGATGTAATCAATACCTATTATATCTTCAACATGTAATATGCATTAATTACTTTCTTAAAATAAATAAAATGATTGGTCCAGAATCAGTCATACATGCACACAATAGATGGTTAAAACAAAATAACTTAACCATATATATATATATATATATATATATATATATATATATATATATATAGAGAGAGAGAGAGAGTTAGGTTCAGGTATTCAAAGTAATTATTGTGTTATTATATACATAAATGTGGGTCAATCAAATTTAAAATAAAAACAAATAATTAAATAAATAAATAAGGGTAAATAGGTAATTTGATAATTAGTTTCCACAAATATCCTATAATTATGGTAACCATTGACTTCAGCTACGTACTTGCCTAGGTTTTCTCCATCGGCTTTTTAAAACCACCGAAAGGGAACAAGATCGACATCATCCGAATGTTTTAAGAGGAGGAATCGAAGAGCAATTTTCTCAGATAGATGACTATACAACAACGACATCATAAGCAACAAAACGACACGAGGTTCATCCCTGCCGCGAGTCCAATGGTGGTTTCAGGTTCTCCGATGAGTTTTGCGACGGCGATCCCGGAACAGTCTGATCCCTTCTCATCCTATCAAGGTTTACAGATGGCTTATCTAAAGGATGAACATCAATTTCAGCAAAAACAATCTACAAGATTTGATTTGGCGTCTTCGGATTTAGTTTTAAGGTATTTCATATTACTCTACTTATATCAACAATGCATACTTTCTATTTTTTATTTTAATGGAGTTTATCATTGGTTTATTGCAAAGATCAGTTATCGCCAATTCTTCAAATCCAATCTTCTGGGGGCACCGGACTTAAGTTGAAAACAAATTAAGCCCACTTTTGGGTTTAATTGTTAACGTTCAACCACATCTTCTATAACTTCTTTATTCTTTGATGTCGTTCCTTTTTAGTTTTGTCAAACCATAAAGACTTAAAACCCTAGAACGTAATCAGTGTTTCGTCTCCCTTCAACTACTCAAGAAAACCATAAAATATGAATTGAAAGGAAGAAACTTGAAATTGAAGCGCATGATTCGACCTACAACTCAAAATCAAGCTTTCATATGATTGAGGCTTCATAAAAATGTTTAATATAATTTTTTATTGAGGTTTTCTTTACGAATTCTTAATGTATTAATGTTGGGGAATGGTTGAAGAATATTTAGTAATTATGATTTACTGTAAAAAAAATCATCAATTCTCCACTACTCTTGAAATTGATTAGGTCATTAATATCGATCATCAATTTTTTTTAATAGATGCATAAAAGTGATTTGGAAGGTTATTTTGGTAGATTGAAGACAGCCTGTGTAATCTATAAAGGGTAAAATGGTGTAATTTGTAAAGGGTAAAATGGAAACTCTCATTCCTTGGAGAGATGGAATGAAAAACACGCTAATTAATGGAATGACATTCCTCCGTCCATGATTCTTTCTATACCGGTTTATCAACAATGCAATATATTTTGATTGGAATGAAATAATGCTTTCCTTTCCCATTTATCACCTTAGCTTAATAGCTTCTATTTTGCAGTTTTAGGTATAATGCTTATTAATGTTAGTTATCTTTGGAGTCCTTTACAAGCTTCAAACACTATTTATTTTCAATATCAATTCTTCGGTTCAAAGAAAAGAACCCAATCATGAAACCTTGTTTAAAACAATTTTGACCTGACCCGGAAAATTTGTTTGATACTTCTGTGCCCCCAACAAATTTTACTCCTCCTTTCTGTATATGATTCATATATTATTCATCAGCTTATGAAACTACTTTCCACTACAAGAAAAAGATGAAATAGTTGCAGACAAATTCCATAGCTAAAACATGATATTCCGTAGCTAAACATGAATAGAAACGGAATTTGCTACATAACCATTCCGTGGCAAAATTCTTCGTTACTAAATGGTCGTTACGAAATCCATTGCACCTTTGCTACAAATTTTGCTATAGACTTATTCCGTAGAAAATGAGCCACAAACTAAATCCATTGCTAATCCGTAACAAATTAGCTACACAATTACGTCGTAGCTAGTCCGTAGCAAATTCACTATGAATTAACCCGTGGCAAATCCGCAGCAAATTCACTACGCACTAACTCCGTAGTAAATATTCCATAGCGAAATAACTAGAGACTAAAATTTTAATAAATCTCGAATAACTAGAGACTAAAATTTTAATAAATCTCGTATGTCTGGTTTCGTAGTAAATATTTCATAGCATAAAACATGATGGAATAGATTCCATAAGAAAACCCATAGTGATTTAACTACACTACAATATGGTAGAAAAAAATGGTCGCAAGATAAATTCATAGCAAAATACATACAAAATATTTTCTAAAACAATTTTCTAAAAAAATTAACAATATACAAATGCAATAAACAAAAATAAATATTGCCTAAATTCTAAATAAAATATTAAGTCATCCAACCAAATATGATATTCAAAAAATTGTTTGATGTCAATAAAGCAAACTAGCATAATGAAAAAACGATAATTGTTCAATGTCTGCAAAGACTACTATGTAACTAGCCATGACGTCGTCTTCAATAGAGGTGTTACTTTTGGACTTCTTCACAATCTGGTTAGCATATCTCATGAGGACACTAACTTTGGAAGAATAAAACTGGAACAAACGCAAATAACAAACCAAAAATAAAAATTAATGAAGTATATTTAAGTCAATTATGAAAATCAAACTCATATGTCTAGGCTCTATTGTTCACCGCCAATGCCTCAAACTTCAAGCAAACTCTTGTGTGAATGAAATGAAGTGCTACTTGTTTCACAAATCAATGGCCAGTTTAAAAATTATATAAAATTCCAAATAAACCATGTGTGCTATTAACTTTAAAGGACTTACCCATACTTCATGGAATACACCCTTCATTACAATCATACTCAAATTCACGTTATTTGATTCAATGTGAACTCGTTTCATCGACCCAACTTTGATTTATCTAAAATGATTCTTAAAGTAAAAGGAATTTTTAGGAGTCAATAAATTGCTTTCTACTTTCATACTTTGTTGGCCCGTAGACAATGTGTAAACTACAAATATAAATATCAATAAAAGTCGATCTAAATCCATACCCTACGATATCTTTTAAAAGGGTTCTGCAACAGACTCAACATCATCCAAAACATAATTCAAAGATTATTTTAATAAACCTAAAGTTCTACATAGCAAGTTAACATGTGTGTTCGAGAAAAACAAATTGATAGACGATAGAAGCTTCAAAACGGATGCTTACCCAGAGAAGTTAGGTTTCCTGAAGTAGGTTAGTATTTGTCGCCGGAGATCTAATTCGGTGGTTGATAAGCAGTACAACTGGAAACAGGGCGTATTTGGTTGACAGAGGAAAAGGGATGGAGATAAGCCAATATAAATGGTTGCATATATACAGAGAAAGTGGGCGATCGTGTATAGAGGATTTATCGGTGAAAACATGGAAATGGGCGAATATATCATGGAAGGTAGCGATATATTTGCGGATTTTAATTTAAAAATTGATTACAGATATTAAGTTGTTAGTTATCCAAACTTATCCTACGTCAAAACTAAATATGCATTATTGACGAGGATTTGATATTTTGGTGTACCCATAGTTTGAATATTTAGTTTAATAATCGTTTAAGTTTTAAAAATAAAATTTGCGTCACTTCCAAACATGTGAAATTTTAGTGTTTTGTAATTTAAATTTTTGTGCTTGTTTTTGTTACAATGACTATGAGCATTTACTTTCACTTTAGTAAAGTTTGTTTGATTTATATTTTGTTGCAAGCTACCTACAAACTTTAATTACTCAATAATGTATGTAGTAAAAAAGCTACAAATTTTGATTTTGTAGAAAATCCTTTATCAAAATAGCTACGGATTTGATTCCGTAGCAAATTTTGTAGTAAAATAGCTACAGACTTTGATCCGTAGTAAATTTTGTAGAAAAATTGCTACGAATTTTGATTTTGTAGCAAATGTTGTAGCAAGATAGCTATGGACTTCATATTTGTAGCTAATTATGTAGCAAAATAGCTATGGATTTTGTCTACATAGTAAATTCTGTAGCAAATCCGCTATAGAATTTGATTCGTTGGAATTTCGTAGCAAAATCATGATGGATCATAATTCCGTTGCAAGCTATCTACGGACATTGATTCGGTAGCAAAATTCCATAGTTATTCAACTATTAGCTACGACATGCAATTCCAAAGCAAAATAGCTACAACAAGCCTTTCCGTAACATATTCCATAGTAGAATAACTACGGATTCTACTGCTGTAGCAAATTTCCGTAGCTATTCAGGATTTTTCTTGTAGTGTTCTAGTAATCCCTTAGTGGGTTGTGTATTTTATACAATTCTAATTCTATCGGAATGGAATCATGAATTCAAATTCTATTGGAATGGAAACACGAATTCTAATTTTGTTAGAATGAAATATGGATATTTTCTCATTGATTATACATGTTCTACAATTTTTGGTTATTGGTTTTGGTGCAGTTAACAAGTCCGCATATTTTTCCAAACGAATATAGTTTTTATTTATCATTTGCTAATGCGTTATTCGATTCTAAACTACAATTGGATTTGTTTTCACAAAAGTTGATGCTTGAAGAACGGACAACAAAATTGAAAGTGTTTCTTAGCAACATTATTCTTTTAGAATATATTAGCGTCTTTGTTAGATTTTGATGCTTTTTTTCCCGATTTAAAAGTTTTTTTAGTTTTATTCTTTAATAATAAATGTAATTCTTAGCAATTGTTACCCATATTTTATAAGAATTAATGTAATTTTTTCTTTTATTATTCAATTGATGATTCAAAATTTGATTATTCTACAAGAAGTTTTTAAAGTTATGATCAAGAAATAGTTTCAAAAATATTTTTATTATTTTATGGTTCAAGAATATTTTTATTTTTGATAAATATATTCTGTCAGAATATCCGAAAATTATCATCACTACAATCAGATTTTTAAAATTAATAGAATCTATTATCTCTTAAAAATATGCAATTTTCCTTTTTTAAATTTATGTTAATTGACTAAAATACCCTTAAAATGAAATTAGATGGTATTTTCTAATTATCTTTAATTTAATACTCTCTCCGTCCCAAAATTATTGTCCACAGACAAAAAACACACAGATTAAGAAAAACAATCATTAGTTTTATCTTTTTGAGTAAAATAACCCTCTTGCCCTTTTCTAAAAACAATTGAAATGTGTATTTGTAATTATTGATGTTTACTTTATTAAATGTTAGGGGTAATATAGTAAAAGTGTATATCTACTTTTGGTAGTGGACAATATTTTTGGGATAAACTAAAATAGTAAGGTGGACAATAAAACTGGGACGGAGAGAGTAATATGTAGTATTCACTTTCTTAAAATAAGTAAAATTGATTGGCCCACATTTATGCATACAATAATACAATAATTACTTTGAATAGAATAACCTAAACCTATATATATATATATATATATATATATATATATATATATATATATATATATATATATATATATATATAAGCAAATACATTTTTTTTAAGTTAACATACAGAATTTCAAAAGTTACGTCAAAACCTTAACCACCTCAAAGTTATACGGACAAATACATTAAAATTAGTTTTCTTTTTTTTTAATAAGTTAAAGTATTTTACAAAGTTAAAAACAAGGAGATCAAAGTGACATTTTATAAACTCGATGGTGATAACTGTCTACAGAGGTAAATACGAAAGTGTAAGTCCCCAAAATTAAAGGATCCAAATTAGTAATCAATGAAGTAAATTGTGAACAAGATGAAATGTAGAAGGAGTAGAAGTCAGATCAAGCATGCACACATCTATTACTAAAAGATGTCAGGTATACCTTGAGAAAGTACAATCACAGCATAGTTCAGCAAAAGGTACAAATCTGACACACAACCCATCTATTTATAGACACCACTAGCAGCACACGAGTGTGCAGCCACACACACGTGTGCGGCCGCACACGAGTGTGAGGCAGCACACACACAATATTCTAACACAACCAAACTACACACACTACTACAATCTCCTAAAATAGAATGATGCCTAACTCAAACCACAATTTATGTTCTAACAGTCTCCCTCTTGGTTTGAGACGAGCATGGTCTTCTCTTCAATCCTTTGGCTCCTCAGGTGGCTTCTCAAACAGTCGCAGATCAGACCTTCCCATTGATCCCAACCACATTCTTTGATTGATGATATTGGCTACCATCGCAGTGAATTCTTTGGCTGCTGCTTCCATAACATCTTTTCTGCAGATTATCTGGTGACGAGCCAGAGTTTGTATATCCCTTTCTCGGAACTGAAAAAGATCTTTTGCATTGATCAGCCTCAAGACATGCTCTCGATCTTTGAATTTGATAGCTGCGGTTGCAGTTTCATCATCAAATGCCTAGAATTCCATATTGTCAAGATATCCCTCATGGAAGTGTTGAGGGATTGGAATTTCCTTTTGTTGCTTTGTAGCAGGCCATAGGATAATCTTCATAGGTTCGCCTGTTTCTGGATCGAGAACGTCTTTATCCTTTCGGTAGAGGGCTCTGGCAGTCTTCATACTTGGAAAATTTTCTCTGACCTGTCTATCAAGGAACCTCTTCAAGCTAGATGCAGTTGGATCTTCCGAAGGATTGTGAAATGAGACTCTGGATAATTCTGCAAGATCAGTCTTGGTCCAAGAATTGAAATCGTGGGTGCTTTTGTAGCAGTCAGATATTCCTGAGTTCCGCTTCACCACCCATAAATTCGTTTCTGGATCGAATGCCCACATACGGATACCAGATCTGTCACCGTACTCGTCACCAAATTTTCGCTTCTTCAAATTTGTTACTGTCAGAACAGGGTCTTTTGCTTTGCGATTCTCGTTGGAATTTTTCATGAATAAGAGACCCTCGCTTTGATTAGCAGTGACAATACTTTTTCCCTGCTTGATTGTGACTCTTGCTCGGCTCCCTTCGGGTTCCTTTTCGAACCTGTTTACGACAGTAGTTTTTCTGGGAGCAGGTGGATCGATAGGAAAGTCATCATTCTCAGAATGTGATTGAGCAGTAGGAGGATCGACAATTCCGTTAGGCTGTTGGAAAAGAGCTTTGACTCTCTCACCGAAAGCATCCTACAAGACGTTCTTGAGAAAGAAGTAGTTTGTTGATACTGATTCAATATTTGATTCCAATGCTTCAATTCGCTTTGTCTTTTCTTCATCTTTCTTCCTGAGCTCAAAGATGTACGCAGTAAGTTGATCCATCTGAATTGATTTCTCTAAAAGCTCCTGTCGAAGAATCCCAACTTCTTCTCTAAGATCGGGTGAAGAAGATTTATCATCACTTGTTCGTCCCTCTCTAAAAGATATTCCTTTTCTGTGTGAGGGAGCTGGATCAAATTGTGCCAAGTGTTTTGCCAGTCTAATGGAGGCTTCATCAAGTGATGGTCGGGTAGGAGAATATTCTGGAATAGATGAAGATCCACCAGTCTCGAAAATAGTACTTGGGCCTTCATGAGATTGTTGAGGAGCAGAATGAACAGTGCTAGTAGTGGTTGAGAGAACTTGAGGTGCATTTCTTGTCACAGGAACCTCCAGACTCGCAAAAGATTAGCTTGATTTTGTCGAAGTCTGAGAGGATTGAGATTGTGTTGAGTCAGGGATGATTGGAGCAGTAGTTGAGATTGATGACCCAGAGGGAGGAATCTCTGATGTCACATCTACTTGACTTGAAGCGACCTCCAGGGGCTTTGAACAGGAGAGTAGAATCTTGAGACTGTTTCCTTCTTCTCTAGCCTTGGCTGCTGAAGAATCAGCTTCATCGACTTTATTTTCACGGTTGCTATGAATCTTGGGAAAAGGGCCAAAATCTTCATCACTTAGATCAAACTCTATATTTGTGGTAATATCATCACTGTTTCCCGTAAAATCAGTTGCTTTCAAGAACTCTACATCATCATAGAGACCATCGTCATCCTCTTCTTGAGTAGATTTTGATTCACTAGTCTTTTGAACATCATGCTCTTCAGCTACAAAGGCTGTGGGTGAATCATGGATTTCTTCAATTTCTGGCTCAGATGCAGAATGAGAGATGTCTTCGGTCTCCATTGGAACATAATGCTCTTCAGATTCTTCCTTGTCACTCTCTTCAAAGATACCAAATTTAATCAAAGGAAATTTTCCTTCAAACACGTACTTTCCTCCTCTCTTTTGCTTCATCAGTCCAAAAGCATTTGGACCAATGGATTTGAAATCCAACACTTCATTTCCTCTCTGCAACTCAGGATGAGTCACATGAAGGATTATTTGCACAAACCTTGGGCACATCAAGAATTTATCTCTTTTACTTCCTTCCAGGTTAAGAATCATTTCATTCAAAATGAACCTCGAGAAATTAAATTCAAATCCTGCAGCCAATGCTGCAATTGCACCAGTGTTGACCAAGGATATCTCATTTGCCCCAGATCTCATGTCGGAGATGCAACTCACAAAAATATGAGCTAGATACTTCCAGCAAGGAGGAAGCAGCTTCGTGATAGTAGGGGGAAAGATCCTTCATATCCCATATGTTCCAAGACGTCCCGAGTCTGATGAATGTCAACTACCATGGGGTACTCAGGTCTGTCATCAATTTGAAGGGATTCCCTGATGATGTGTTCAGTTACTTGAATTTGCTTGTTCTCAATCGAAGCTTCAACAAATTTTTCTCCTTGATTGTTCTTCTTTACAACAACATTTTTCCAGAAATCTCTAATCAGATTTTGATAGATAGATCTTGTTCCTGGTGATTTTGTCCATGTTCTTGGTGATGCTCATGTCTATAGCACTCATGTCAGACCCTTGCAGGATCAGCTTCAAAAGCTCCCTAAACCTTTTCCTGTAAGCAGACTTACTTGTTTTTACTACTTAATGTAGAAAGAAGGACTTATGGTCAGAGCATGAACCAAACACGACTTCTTCAGACCATCCACAATGAATTTCATGTTGTTATGAGGTGTAGGAGGGTCTTCAAGAAAAATTGAAGAGTTGTGGACCTTAGCGAAATCCGAGTCTCCCATTTTGATTATGAAAATAAGCACACAAAAATTGTTAGGGAAAACATTTAAAGAATAACTACCCGCACATGGAAATGAACTCAGCCGCACACGTGCCCGTGTGCAGCAGCAACCACACACGTCTAGGCAACACACAAGTTCACCAGCCGCACATGGTCAGCCGCACATGGTCAGCCGCACACACACCGTGTGTGGCCGAACACACCGTGTGCGGTCACATTCAAGCACAAACATATTTTAAAGAAGATTTAGCAGCAAACCATGAAACATTTTCGAAAATAAATTGTAATAGTGATCCGTGTTCATCAAAATTACCGTATACCAACTTTGTAATCTTCCGAAAATAATGGAAACTATGAATGATTTGAGAGAGAAAACGATTGAGTGTGCAGTTGAGGTTTGGAATAGTGAGGAGAAAAGCCTCACCGCACACACACACACTATATATATATATATATATATATATATATATAAAGAATATTTTCATTTTCTCCCCCTGTCTTTCTAAAATTCAACAGCAAACCCCTTATCATTCTAATTTACAACCGCAAACCCCATCTTCTCAACAATTTTCAAAAAATAAAAGGCTTTGAGGATAAAATATTTATATTATCTAAAAACAAAAACAAAATCAAATCAAATCAAATAAACTAAAAATAAAAATAAAATTAGAATAAAAATAAAATAAAATAAAATAAAATAAAATAAAAGATAACTATAAAAATAAAACCAAATGAAATTTAAATTGCTATAAAAATAAAAAAATAAAAATAAAGTTTTTGTTGGATTAGTGTCTAAGTCCATAACTATTTTGGTATGTACTTGACCCGATGGTGCATGGTCCTTTTGGGTTGCCTTCACCAAAGCAACTTGATTGGAGAAATATATAGAGAGAGAGGATAATATGATTTATTAATATGTTATAAGAATAATATATTAAAGGAGAAATCATATTTGTTTAATTAATATTGGTCAATAATTAATTAAGAATTAATTTTGTGATCAAGTGTAATTAATTAAACTAGAGGGGCTGAATTGTAATTATGTAATAGTTACAAAATAAGGTAAGGATTATCTTATATATATGGTGAACGAATTTGAGGTGTAAATCTCTTGGAATTCGACTAGGATAAGGATTTCTAGGACTTATCTTATGGTTGCTTGGTGGACAAGCAACTAGATAAGGATAAGGACTAAAACCCTAATCTTAACACCTATATAAACCCCCTAAGGCATAGGAATTCGTCGATCCCTTCCCAAGAAGTCCTAGATACGAATTCTAACCTCTCTCCTCTCTCTTTATGCCTTCTCCACTTGCTTATGGTGTTTGTAAGCCATTAGAGGAGTGACACTTGTGACTCTCAGCTTTCCAAGGTCAATTCAAGTAGGAATTGGGATTGTTATTGCTATATAACAATCAAGGTATGTTCTTAAACCTAATTATATGTTAATATTGATTTCCGTATGCTAGAATTAGGGTTCATAGTCTTGGATTCAAAGCATGTACAATAGAGAAACCTAGATCCAAGCATTAGGGTTTGTATGAGCACATAGGATGTCTTATGACCAAAACCCATCAGTGGTATCAGAGCCTAGCTTGGTTTCAATTGTATTGATGCATTAGATATCTGGAAAATTCGTTTTTAGGGTTTCTGGAGGCTGGACTCGCCGAGTCCATAGCTGAACTCGCCGAGTCCAAGGTGACTCGACGAGTCCAAGCCTGACTCGACAAGTCAACTCGTCAGAAGGAGGGTACTTCGGGATTTCTTGCTGTTTTTGCTTATGGATAGTTACCTTATCATGTTAGATCAATATTAATTCGATTATATGATATATTTGACTATATTTTTGATCTAATTGAAGATATTTATCAATTAATAAGATAATTGTTTCCTTATAAGATAATTGATTAATTATTTTGAGTAATTTGATAAATTGTTTTGCAAGAAATCATTAAATAAATCAAATATGGATAATTATGTGATTAAATATTAATTTGAATTATTTGTTATTTGATCCTTGTAGTTATGAAAAGTTTCATATTTTGCCCTTTAGGTTTTATAGTTTAAATTTGAACCCAAAAGTTTTGTTGTTTTGAAATTTAAATACTTGAAACCCTAATGTTTTGAAAAAGGTTTCAAAACTTGCCCTCAAGTTTTGGAATTTAAAAGTTGATTAAAAGTTAATTAGGAATGTTAAATTCTAAAACCCTAGTTTTGAAAAAGTTCAAATACACCCTTATGGTTTTATTAATTAATTAAGGTGTATAATTAAAAGAGATTTAATAAATCCATAAAAGTTTAGGTTAACCATTTAATTAAAACTATAATTGTTATAGTTAACCACATAGTATTTTAAAAGTTATAAAATACACCCTATACTATATATAACATTAAAAGTCTAACATTATATATATGTATAACTAAAGGTCAGTCTTACCGTTAGTAGGCCTCATTCACGAAGCTAGTCTATAAGGGGTGTTTAAGGAAATTGCCTATAAAATGACGATTGAATGGGTATCCACTCTTACCCACCGCACTCTTGACTAGTGGAGGGTCGTTAGCCGAACGGGTAGGATAGGACGAAACCTTCCATTATAAGTATAATGAATTACTAAAGTAACTAAATGTTTTTCGAAATTCCCAATCTTAGTTACTTAGGCAAAAGTGAATTGAAGCAATTCCATGAAATTACACTTTGTTCCCTTGCGAAGACGTTAGTGGAGCGTGTGTGGTTAACCGGCACACTAAATGGGTCTAAGCAAAGGTAGCAAAGGGTGACTCAATGTTTGTCATGGTTTGGTGGAGCGTGTGTGGTTTACCGGCACATCGAATAGGTGACTGTAACATGTGAGGGCGCCATGTAGTTTGCATGGTTATTCACACCCGCTTTGTGATCCTCGGCATCCCAGTCACAAACAAGAGGGGCATATCGAGATATAAACATGCCATTGAAAGTTCAATGTATCTCAAAGGATCTAGGAGTTTTCATAGATTTAAAACTTAAAAAATAATTTTCGTTTTTCATGGTGGAAATTAGTGAATCGTCATTCACTTACCTTCAAATGTTCTGTAATTTGGGTTACGGCATCCCTCTCCCGAGTTGTAGAATATTGTGTTGGGTCCTAGCCTTGGAATTTCATTTGGGTGATTTACCAAGGACTCAATCAATCAACTAACTTGAATTCGTTTTCTCCCGTTCGACAACTATGGTATTCCCAAATCCCGTGGAACAAGCATTCCACATGAAGATGATATTCCACGATTCGATCGAGGATCAAGAAATCATGCTTCACTTCCTCCTCCTCCTCCAATTATTCTCCCTAACCCACAAGATTGTAAAATTGAAAGGTTCAATATCACTCAAGCCCTATTGGCAAGTAAACATAAAGAAGGAAAGTCGGTGTGTGCACACGTCCTATGGATGAAGTCGCGCATTGATAGACATGGGATCCGTTGTTAGTGAAGAGATGGCTGTTGATTGGGTTCTTCATTCACTTCCCAACTCATATAGTGAGTTCGTAAGAGAGTACTATATGATAAACTACGACGTGACCCTTATAGATCTCACCTATATGCTTATTGCTGCTGAATCTGCAATGATTTGGCGCAATAGAAAAGCAAAGTTGATTGGTGAATCTGCCTTTGAGACCTCTATGGATATTGACAATGGCAACGAAAGACATGCAATGATCGAAAATTTTGATCATAAAAGAAAGGCGATGTCTGAAATAGTTCCATGTGCTGTTCCAAAAGAGTCTATTTGGTTTTATTGCCAAGAGAAGGGGCATTGGAGACGAAGCTGCCTCATTTACCTAAGAGATCTAAGAGATGGGAGAGTCGAAACGTATGGCTCTAATATAGGTAAAATCCATTTACTAACTCTTTTAAGCTTCTATTCTAGATTCTTAATACATAATGTAATAAGATTACAATTGATGTTTTGTAGGATCGAAGAAAAGAAAGGGAGCTTAAGGGAAGAAGTGAGCAAAATCTAACCGTAAAGGAATGGATTTCGATCGCATTTCTCGAAGATTAGATTCTTGAGCTACTACTTAGAGTTAGAATTAGATTGCTAAGAAAGATGTATTAGCATAAGTTTTCAAATGAGTTGCATTGTAAGGACAAAATTTTTCCGCAATAAAATAGATTTTGATTTTAAATTTTATTTATTTATCCTTACAATGGCGTGTATGAAAAATTGATGTTAAAATGTTTCAATTATTAGCAATAATGGATTTGGTTCTTATTGTGTTATTTATGGAAAGTTGAGGATATACCAAATAGGGAGAGTTTCTCATCGCCCAAGTTTCAATTGGACAGAAACTTAGAATCATGCAACGTGGATGCACGATGAATGAGAAATTTCGTATTTGGAAATTACACTAATTCATTGACAAAGTGTCAAGTGAAGGACTAGGAGATCGAATACACAAAGTTGCGTGTTGATCAAAGTCCACCATAAGAGTAACAATGATATTCGTCATGATTTACTAAAGGTTTAGTAAATATGATTATACTTACAAGATTAAGTATAATTCTGAATTGATTAAAGGGTTTAGATCAATAGCAGAACGAATAAGAAGAATCAAGTAGGCAGAAAGATAAAAGTTACTCCATTCTAAGATGAAGGGAGAGTACCTTTTATGCTTTATGATAGGTCTTAATGATTAAGAACCATATCTCAATTGATCCTCTAAGTGAGTCTTAGTACAATTGTATGTCTAAGAAGAGGAATCAAGAATTGAAGAAATGGTTAAATCAACAAGTCAATCATACTTCGTTCCAATAACAAGTCTTAAAGTTAAGATTGTGAAAGGTATTAAGAAGGTTTGTAACTTTCATTAAATGTGGAAAGTTGTGATGTCTTGGATAAGACAAAGACCAACTAGGACCAATTTATGAAGTGTTTTGATAAAAGCTACACTAACTCTTGAATATTTGTTTGTCAAGAAATGGTTATTGACAAGAGAACCTTATATGTCAAGGAGTCAGTGGGAGTCTTGAAAGGTTTCAAGAACAAATCAAATAAACCTTATCGAACATCACTAGCACACGAGTTGAGGTTTACAACCTATCGTGTTGACATTATTTTGATTCTGTGCCAATCCAATCGAGTTAATTATGCATGTGAGTTCTATGAGTTCTCATTTTGAATGCATAAAAGGCAAAGCACCTTAATCAATGAAAGGTACATTGATAGGAAAGGGTGAGCTGCTTAACTACTTGGAAGACATGGTGGGCAGCTGTGCTACCATAAAGGCAAGAAATCGAGATCAAGAAAGTTAGATCCATAAGAGTTTGAATTTGTCGTAGACCTTGGTTTTGACAAATTCACATGGATATGAACACATACACCGCTCAAATCTAAGTGTCATAAGATTTCCTCCTTCATGAAAATGATTGTGAGGAAATGCTTTCACTAAGAAAGATTTAAGAAAATAGTGATTGTAAAATTGCATTCTTGAATTCGATTATGGTTACGGTATCCCTCTCCATAATTTGAATTGTGAGGTTTGGCAATTGTTTACACACACATATGAACTATCGAAGGCAAAAGTGTATAAGTTCAAAAAGCCTTGATAAAAGATTATCAAAGCACTAAGTATTAGAAACATGAACTTAAGAAATTCAATAAGCATTGTTTTCTGAAAGTTAATATGTTTATGAATACATGTCGAAGCTAGTGGGAGCATAAGTGTTATGTTTTATAATAATCATCAAGATAGTGGGAGCATAAAAGTTATGATTGTATGATTATTAAGGAAAGTATTGCAAGGTTAGCAATATTAATTATAGAAAACAAGAGTCATACTTTGCAAAGTTGTAAGAGTTGAAAGGTTGTTTTGCTATAATTAAGGGAGAGAATATTATGCTTCATTTCAAATCTAAAGGATTAGGTTGAGAAATGTTAATAAAATTTAGTCAAAGGTACAAAGTGTGTTCTTAAAATTTCGATTATGATTACGGCATCCCTTTTCACAATTCGAATTTTGAGAACATAGCAAATAAAACATTATGCGTCGTGTCCCATACGCTTCGGGTATAGGATCGATTGCAAATGCTTTAATGTTTGACCATTCTAAAATTTTCCAAATGTCGAGCACATTTAGAGGGAAAAAGGACTAGAACCGGTTTAGACTAAAATAATTAAACAACTATCAAAGGACAATCCAAGTTCGACGAGGATTGGTCGCTTGTGAATAGTTGGAAGTATAGTATTGGAAAATATGGAAACGTTTCCATATTGGATGGACCATATCGACATCATTATGAATAGATAAGATTCTATTAAGAATGAGTTGTCATATGGAACATATGGAAGTGTGTCCATATTGAGAATTGAATATTGAGAAATCTATGACTAGATTAGAAACTTCTATGCAAAAGGATGTTCAAAGAAAGTACTTTGAGTGAGAGACATCACATCTATGAAATTGTCTTGTAACAATCTCCGATAGAAGACTTTGTAATATCATTGGCAATAGTCTTTGTGACTTTGGTGCAGTGACATTACGAAAGGATAGTTGCATAGAATGTTAGAATCTAGCATATTCTATAAGTAGCAAGAATTTGATATTCTTTAACTTATGAAAAACGGATTTGGAGTTGTGAAATGAGAAGGATTGGAAATGTGTTCAATGTGATCTATTTCACAAAGTAAGAACCATAGGTAAACATTGTGTGCATGCTAGGAGCATGAGACAAGTGTTGGAATTCAAGTAAGAAGTTGATTACCCGAAACGACAAATAATGAGTAATTAATATGGTGATAAATAAAAGGTGTTTTATTTATACTCAAAGGTTTGAGGCCATATGGGATTAGTATTATTCTTGTGTTTCACATTTGCATGTTTTGACTTCCAGAATAATTGAGTTTATTAAGAATAATCGAATTATTCAAACGGGCCACAGTCGTTCATATGTTGGAAGTAGATATGAATGAAGACTGTCGTGAATTGGTGTGTGGATTGTCTAAAAGAGTATTAGACATAAGCAAATGTTTGCTGCAACGTTCATGAGTGCTTATGAATGTGATTTGAGCATTGGATTAGACCCACGCTCACTTGGATCACTCCATGGATTGTATCACGAGTGATTGGTGAGACGATAACATCTTATATTCTTGAAACCGAGATGTGTGAGTTGTATCTTGCAAATCGGTTGCACATTGATAATGTGTAAACGCACTAGTAACTTGGTGTTATAAAACATATTGTTGTGTGTAATTCGGTGCGTGAGTGCAAGCGAGCATTGCATCAAAGTTTATCCATTCCTTTTATTCAAAGTAAGATAAAAGCGATATCTTTTGGGCCCCTCGATGGTTTAGTGATGACAAACGTAAATGCTCGGCCGGGCTAGGGCTAATTTGATTTGTTCAATTAGTCTGTCGTCATAAATCAGAAATCGAGAAGTAGTACAAAGAGAATGATTTGAAATCATATCTCATATGATATCTAGAATGGAGGAATATATGATCCCTTATCTAAGGACACACGTATTTGATATGATCAGAGTTGACAGCGGCTTTGGAAAGCTACGATTGCAGATCGGGATCTGAAGTCATACGCATAATAGTTATTAGACTTATCCAAGTGGGAGACTGTTGGATTAGTGTCTAAGTCCATAACTATTTTGGTATGTACTTGACCCGATGGTGCATGGTCCTTTTGGGTTGCCTTCATCAAAGCAACTTGATTGGAGAAATATATAGAGAGAGAGGATAATATGATTTATTAATATGTTATAAGAATAATATATTAAAGGAGAAATCATATTTTTTTAATTAATATTGGTCAATAATTAATTAAGAATTAATTTTGTGATCAAGTGTAATTAATTAAACTAGAGGGGCTGAATTATAATTATGTAATAGTTACAAAATAAGGTAAGGATTATCTTATATATATGGTGAACGAATTTGAGGTGTAAATCTCTTGGAATTCGACTAGGATAAGGATTTCTAGGACTTATCTTATGGTTGCTTGGTGGACAAGCAACTAGATAAGGATAAGGACTAAAACCCTAATCTTAACACCTATATAAACCCCCTAAGGCATAGGAATTCGTCGATCCCTTCCCAAGAAGTCCTAGATACGAATTCTAACCTCTCTCCTCTCTCTTTATGCCTTCTCCACTTGCTTATGGTGTTTGTAAGCCATTAGAGGAGTGACACTTGTGACTCTCATCTTTCCAAGGTCAATTCAAGTAGGAATTGGGATTGTTATTGCTATATAACAATCAAGGTATGTTTTTAAACCTAATTATATGTTAATATTGATTTCCATATGCTAGAATTAGGGTTCATAGTCTTGGATTCAAAGCATGTACAATAGAGAAACCTAGATCCAAGCATTAGGGTTTGTATGAGCACATAGGATGTCTTATGACCAAAACCCATCAGTTTTAAGTATGATTAGGGATCAAATTTTTTAGACATCCTTTATCCGCTTGTCGGTACCTTCTATCTTCACGTTTTTGTCTGGTCGATCATCGGTATTGTTGTCCACTTAAACACGAAAAATTGTGACAAAATTAGCACATACTATAAATGACAAGACAATGTAACCCTAAGTTCCTAGATATTATATTTGATCCTAAGTTTCTAGATAATATATCTTAAGGATCATTCAGCTGACGACGACCAGGGATATTGTTGTCCACCTAAATTGAGCAGCGAGATCTATAGACAATCATTGAGTGTTCAATTTTAATTGTACTGGAACATGTTTCCCGCTTCCAAATATGCCCCAGTAATCAAGGACTCCCAGAGTACTCCTTACATCAAATGAGCAGACCATGATTAAGAAAGAAGATAGATTCAGAGTATTGTTATTTTAGAGGGATTGAGAAGTAGAAGGATGCATATGTTGTGTACCAGGTCGGATTGTTAGTCACACAAAGGAGACAACATATGGCTAACAGATAAGAGGAATTTCATATATATAATATGCAGAGAAATAGAGTTGCATATGTTACAGTCCAGATCGGATCTCTTCCCCTCACTCAGAGGAGGTAACATATGACTAACAGACAGAAAGAAAGAAAATGATTTTCTACAGACCTAATTTATCGGAATTTACCAGTCGCCCCATCAAAACCGGAATTAAGGACAAAATACGCACATGGAGGAAAAGTTAAACCACGATTCCAGATATGGGTTCATTAATGTGACGAGTAGATTCCCATATATATGTCCCTGCTCAACCTATCCGAGCGTCGTATTGTCAAGCTAAACGGATCTAACTAGGTCAAGATTTGTCAAGTCATTTGATTCCTTAAGTTCAATTATGCCTAGTCATGTGCATTTAGAATTTTTCGTGCCTACCAACGCATCAGACCAGAGCATAGACCCTTCAACTTTGAGTACGTTACGCAGACTCAGGTTGCCTGTTATCACATGATCATATCACCTCCCAGCTCATATCATAAAACACAGATGTATATTTCTTTTTTTTAAGATTTTTAATTTTCTGATTTTTTTGAATTTTCTGATTTTTTATGTTTTTGGATTTTCTAATTTTTTATGTTTTTGGATTTTCTAATTTTCTCCCCTTAAATTTGTGCATAAAAAAATAAAATAAAAATGTGCAACTTTATCCTAATCTAAACTAAGCATAAAAAATTTAATCCTCAAAACGAATCATTTTAAGAAAATTAACTAGCACATCGAATCGAGCTTTGTTGAACGGCTTGGTGAACAGATCTGCTACATTATTATAAGAGCGGACCTGTTCAAGCCGAATGAGCGAACGCTCATAACATTCTCAGATAAAATGAATTTTGATGTCGATGTGCTTGGTTTTTGAGTGCAGGACCGGGTTTTTGGCAATTTGAATCGCAGCCTCATTATCACAAAAGAGAGGGGTTTCTTGAAAATTCAAACCGTAATCCAACTGCTGATGTTGGATCCAAATGACTTGAGAACAACAAGCAGATGCAGCAACTTATTCCGCTTCTGCTGTTGAGGTTGAGACCGTGTGCTGCTTCTTGCACTGCCATGACACCAATCTATCTCCTAGAAATTGGCATCCTCTTGAAGTCGATTTTCTATCAAGCTCACACCCACCATAGTTGCTGTCTGCAAAAGCATAAAGATCAAATTCGGGATTTTTCAGATACCAAAGACCCAGTTTTGGGCACCCTTTGAGATACCGAAAAATCCTTTTAACAGCAATTAAATGAGAGAGTTTAGGATTAGCCTGGTAGCAAGCACATTGACAGACCGCAAACATGACGTCTGGGCGACTAGCAGTAAGATACACGAGTGATCCGATCATTGATCGATAATGAGTTTGATCTACGAATTCACCCTCAAGATCAGGAGTCAGAAGAGGTCGTTCCTGTTGGATTAGGTGTCTAAGCCCATAACTATAATTGGTATGTACTTGAATTGATAGCAGCATAGTCCTTTTGGGTTGCCCTCAAACCTAGCAACCGGACAAGGAAATTATGAAAGGAGAGATATTAATTTATTATAAGATTAATAAATTAATATAAATGATTTTATTAATATGTTAAAAGATTAATATATTAATAAGAAATCATTTGGTTTAATTAGTTGTTAACCAGAAATTAATTAGAATTAATTTTGGGGTTAAAAGAATTAATTATAAGGTGCAGGGACTAGTTTGCAATTATCTAATAGTTGAGTGGAAGGCTCTAGAACCCCCTTGGATAAGGGTGGACGAAATCTTTAGGGGAAACCCTAATAATTTCTTCCATGGGGGCTTGGATAAGGCCCTTGGGTTTGCTTAGGCCCTAAGCAAAGGATAACTAGGGTTTTCCTAAACCCTAGATCCCTCAGCTATATAAGGAGCCTCCTGGTTCATGTTTTGGACACTCTTTTCTTTGGAAGAAACCCTAAGGGCCGAAATTTTGCATACTCCCTCTTCCCTCTCTCCTCTAATTTCCTTCTTGCTAGTTTGGGTGTGATTCCATTAGAGGCATTACACTTGTGGTGCTAAGCTTCCAAGAAGATCAAGATCAAGATCAAGGGAATCATCAATTGTTTACTATAACAATTGAAAGGTATGTAATTACTAAACCCTAGTTTGTAGATTTCGATTATAGCCTCTCTCCTCTAGGGTTCTTGTTTTGCAATTCAAAGTTGTATGTTCAATAGATAAAACATAGATCCAAAGTAGGTTGCATGTGAACTTAGGAATTGTTTTTCTAGTTTATTTGTTTTACCTAAAACCCATCAGTGGTATCAGAGCCATTGTTTGTTTTAAATTGAATTGTCATAATTGTTGAATTGCAAATTAGGGTTTATAGCTATTAAACCCTAAAGGCCATTTTTTCGATTTTTTGGGTTATGGATCAAAGGGTTTTTGAAAACCCTAGCCTCCAAAGAACCCTAATCGAAATTAGGGTTAGGGTTTTGAAAACCCTAGCCTCCTCCCTTGTGAATTTCGAAATATGCTAGAGATTTTAGGGTTTCTTGTTTTGGATAATTATTACTTGATTAGATTAATTGGATAATTATCCTTTATCCCTAATTTTCGAAATTTAGAGGGATAAGGATTAGGATTAAATTAATTGATTAATTTGATTAGATAATCCTTACAAGATTTAATAAATTAATTAAAAGTTAATTAATAGATAAATATTAAATCTAATTGGTTAGTTTATTTAAATTTAACAAATTTAATAGTTTAAATTTCGAAAATTTATATAAACTCTTGGAGTTTTAAAATGTTTTAAAACACACCTTATATATGTATATATTATAATTAAAAGTTAAACATTATATATGTACAAGAATATGGTCAGTCAAATCGCTAGTATGCCTCATTCACGAAGCTAGTCTATAAGGGGGGTATAAGGAAATTGCCTATAAAATGGTAGTTGAATGGGTGTCCACTCTCACCCACCGCTTCCTTGATTAGTGGAGGGTCGTTAGCAGAACGGATTTGATAGGACAACTACTCCTCATTAAAAGTATAATGCTATTAAAGAAAGTACTAGAACACTATTTTTCAAAATCCCAACTCTAGTTACTTTAGAAAAAATGTGAAAAGTATGCTAATCCATGAAATTGCACATTATGCTTTATTGGTCATTAGTGGAGCGTGTGTGGTTAACCGGCACACTAAAAGGCACTAATAAAGAGTAGTAATGGGTATCTTATAATTATCATTTTGATGGAGCGTGTGTGGTTTACCGGCACATCAATAGTTAATGATAAAGACAATAAGGTTACCAAGCACATTTGCATGGTTATTCACATCTAGTTTGTGATCCTCGGTATCCCAGTCACAAATAGTAGAGCATAATCTAAGATTAAAACATGCCATTAAATAGTTTTAATGTATCTCAAAAGAATTAGGAATTTCACTTCGTTCATTTTGTCTAATGGTGGAATTGGTGAATCGTCATTCACCTACCTTTGTGAGATTTGATCTTGGATCTCGGCATCCCATTTCTAAGTTGTAAATCGTCATAGTTGGGTCCTAACCTTGATATGATATCTTTGGGTTATTATATTGAGGTGTCTTGGAATCTAACTGAAACTATCTTTCTTTTCAGATGTCTGCTCCTGGAAACACTTCTGCTTCATCATCCTCCAGCCACAACTTCTCTCTACTAAACATCTGCTCCAAAGTCGTTATGGATGGCTCAAACTATAACGATTGGATGCGTAACATCAAGATGGCGCTTAGATTTGAGGACAAAGAGTATGTCCTTGAAAAGGAGCTCAAAGAACTTGATGAGTCAAAAGCCACTCCCCAAGAGTATGCTGCCTACAAGAAACACTATGATGATGCTACCAAAGTGGCATGCATCATGGTTGCAACCATGTCCCCAGAATTGCAGAGGTACTATGAGGACTACTGGCCCTTTGAGATGAACAAGGACCTTATGGAAAAGTACCATAAGCGAGCTCGTCAAGAAAAGTTTGAGGTAGTCAAGTCACTCATGGCTTGCAAGATGAAGGAGGGGGAATCGGTTGTATCTCATGTGCAAAGAATGCAACGCTACATAGAGCGTTTGGTCAAGCTCAACATTCACTTCGATGAGGAATTGGCCATTGACATGGTCTTGAACTCGTTGCCTGATTGTTATGGTCAGTTTATCTTAACTTACCATTTGAACAACACTGAGCAGACTTTGGCCCAATTGCACAACTTGTTGCAGACAGCTGAGGCAGGGATGAAGGGTAAAAGTATACCCTCTACACCTGCAAGTGCCCCTGTCTTGGCCATTGGACAGGGTAAGGGGAAGAAGAGGAAAGGTCCTCCCAAGCAAAACTGGAAGAGCAAGGCTCAAGCTGTGTCATCTAGTAATGGCCCGAAGGCTAAGCCCAATGGTTCCACTCCCCATGTTTCTGATCCAAAAGAGGCCACCTGTTTTTACTGCAATCAAAAGGGGCATTGGAAGAGATCTTGCCCACAGTATCTGCAAGATATCAAGGATGGCAAAGTGAAGCCATCCTCGGCAGGTATTTACACTATTTCTACTAATAACTCATTATCTTCTCGTTCATGGGTCCTTGATACAGGATGTGGTTTTCATATCTGTTCTGATTTGCAGGGGCTAAAGGAAAGTGAGGAGATAGAGCATGGGAGGATAAACTTGATCATGGGGAACAGAAAGTCTTCACCAGTGACCAAGATCGGAGTTTATCAATTATTGCTTAGTAATGATGTTAGATTAGACTTAATAAATTGTTGCTATTCGTCTGAGATGACGAGAAACATTATTTCATTTCATGCATTGTTCAGACAAGGTTTTAAATATTCTTTTAATGATTTGAATGGTTCAATTTCTGTTTATAAGAATGGTGTTTTTGTGTTTGAAGCTTTACCTTGTGATGGTGTGTATGAAACAGTGACTTGTGTTGATAGCTTAGGAAATAGTGTACTTAATATTGACTTGTCTAATAGTGTAGACAAGGCATGCTTGTGGCATTGTCGTCTTGGACACATTAACAAGAAACGCATAGCCCAACTCCAAAAGGATGGAGTGTTGGAATCATTTGACCTAAAATCAGATGATATGTGTGAATCTTGTCTTTTGGGAAAGATGACAAAATCACCATTCACAGGGTCTTGTGAAAGAGGTGAAGGTCTGTTGGATCTCATACACACAGATGTGTGTGGGCCCTTCAGATCAACCACAAGGGATGCTAATCGATTCTATGTGACTTTCACTGACGATTATAGCAGATATGGTTACATCTACTTGATCAAACATAAGTCAGAAACCTTTGAAAAGTTCAAAGAGTTTAAGCATGAAGTCGAAAATCAATTGGGCAGAAAGATCAAGATACTTAGATCCGATAGAGGCGGGGAGTATCTTAGTACCGAGTTCAACGACTATCTGAAAGAATGTGGGATAGTCTCACAATTGACTCCTCCTAGAACACCACAGTTAAATGGTGTAGCTGAGAGGCGTAATCGAACCTTGTTAGACATGGTTCGTTCTATGATGAGTCGTGCCTCGCTTCCTATTCACTTCTGGGGGTATGCCTTAGAGACAGCCGCCCACATCCTCAATCTTGTCCCTACAAAGAAGGTTGCCAAAACACCTCACGAAATGTGGACAGGGAAAGTTCCCTCGTTAGCACATATTAAAGTTTGGGGTTGTGAAGCTTTCGTAAGACGAGAGACTCACGACAAGCTAGCAGCCAGAAGTGAGAAATGTGTTTTCATTGGTTACCCAAAGCAGTCTTTTGGATATTTGTTCTACAGACCCAGTGAAAACGCGGTGTTTGTAGCTCGAAGAGGAGTCTTTCTGGAAAGAGAGCTCATATTCAAAGAGGACAGTGGGAGTACCATTGACCTTGAAGAGATTCAAGAGTCAGCCAATGAAGGAACCTTAGATGACACTAGCACTCAACCAGAGGAAACAGTCCCTGTTGAACCGGTTGATAAATCATTACCGCTTCGAAGATCCACTAGGGTGAGTGTGCCACCTGAGTTGTATGGTTTTCATATTACTTCAGATGGTGACACATTCATAAGTGACAGAACACTGGTAAACTTAGATGAACCAGTGACTTATAAGGAAGCAATGGCAGGCCCAGAGGCTTCCAAGTGGAAAGAAGCAATGGACAGCGAGATTAAGTCCATGTATGACAACCAAGTTTGGAATTTGGTTGATAGTGCACCAGGTCGGAAGACAGTTGGGTGCAAATGGATCTTCAAGAAGAAGACAGACATGGATGGAAACGTGCATACGTTCAAGGCTCGACTGGTTGCAAAAGGTTTCACTCAAACCCCAGGGGTTGACTATGATGAGACTTTTTCGCCGGTGGCTAAGATTAAATCTATTAGGATATTGCTCGCCATAGCTGCCTTTCATGACTATGAAATCTGGCAGATGGATGTCAAGACTGCCTTCCTTAACGGGAAGTTGGCTGAGGATGTTTACATGAGTCAGCCAGAGGGTTTTGTTGATGCAAAGTTTCCCAATAGGGTATGCAAGCTTGAGAAATCCATTTATGGATTGAAACAAGCATCTCGCAGCTGGAATCTTTGCTTCCATGAGAAAGTCAAAGAGTTTGGTTTCTCTAGAAGTGAAGATGAGTTTTGTGTGTATATCAAGGCTAGTGGGAGTATAGTAACTTTTCTGGTATTATATGTCGATGACATATTACTCATTGGTAACGACGTTCCAACCTTGAATGAAGTTAAGTCATGGCTTGGAAAGTGTTTTGCCATGAAAGACCTAGGAGAAGCCGCCTATATTCTTGGGATTAGAATATTGAGAGATAGAAAGAAGAGACTAATTGGACTTAGTCAGAGCACATACTTGGATAAGGTACTAAAGAGGTTTAGTATGGAAAATTCCAAGAAGGGAGAGCTACCTATCCAGAGCAATACCAAATTGAGTAAGACTCAATGCCCGAGTACAGATGAGGAAATAGATGACATGAGTCGTGTACCTTATGCTTCCGCTGTCGGATCAATCATGTATGCTATGACATGTACTCGTCCTGATGTGGCATTTGCTTTGAGCATGGTCAGTCGCTATCAGGGAAACCCAGGTAGAGCTCATTGGATAGCCGTGAAGAATATACTCAAGTATTTGCGAAGAACGAAGGACTGGGTCCTTGTACTTGGCGGCAATGATACTTTGAGAGTAGATGGTTACAGTGATGCCAGCTTTCAGACGGATAGAGATAACTTCCGTTCTCAATCAGGCTGGGTATTCTTATTAAATGGAGGAGCAGTTACTTGGAAGAGTTCCAAGCAAGATACGGTGGCTGATTCTACTTGTGAATCAGAGTACATAGCAGCAAGTGAAGCGTCAAAAGAAGCAGCTTGGTTGAGGAACTTCATCGGGGATCTCGGAGTTGTTCCAACCATCCAGGAGCCTATGGAACTGTTCTGCGATAATGAAGGAGCGGTAGCCTTGACAAAGGAACCGAGAGATCATGGTAAAACCAGACATATCGACAGAAAGTACCATTTCATCAGACATAGAGTAGAAGAAGGCCATCTTATAGTGAAGAGGGTGTCATCTGAAGATAACCCAGCAGATCCCCTCACAAAGGGTCTGAGTAGGGCTAAGCATATTCAGCATGCTCGGAGCATAGGACTGAAAGATGATATTAGTTTTAGTAGTTAGATTGGTTTTGTTCTGAAACTTGTAACAAAGTAAATGTAATTGACTTTTGGTGATTAAATAATAAAGTATTATTTATAAGTTTGGGTTCTACCTTTTGTCAATTGTTTATTATTGTGTTTAAATTTTGCATGTTTTACTTCCCGAATAATAAGATTATTCAAACTCCACAGTCGCTCGTACTTTTGGAAGTAAGTAGTGAATCAAGACTGTCATGAACTGGATTGTAGATTGTCTAAGGATAGACATGGCAATAGATTTTGCTGCAACGTTCATGAGTACTCAAAAATTGAGATTTGAGTATTGGATAAACCCTTGCTCAGAGTATTACTTCATGGAATCCATCACGAGTAATACTGAGACGATAATATCTTATAATCTTGAAACAGAGATATATGAGTTGTAATTTGCAAGTCGGTTATGCATTGGTAATACGAAAACGCATCAGTAACTAGGTGTTATAAAATGTATTATCATGTATGATTTGATGAGCAAAAGATACAAGTATATGAGTCAATGTTTGTTCGTTCCTTTTCCTTAATGGGAAAAGCGATATCTGTGGGCCCCTCGATGATTTGGTGTTGACTTATGTGCTGGGCCCAGCCAGGACTAAATTGATGTGTTCAATTAGAAGTCCTACATCATCACTAATCAGGAATCGGGAAACATAGATTCTGGACAAAGAGGTTGATTGCATTCCATGTCTTTTGTCTAGGGATATCTAGCAGAACGAAGGATTATATGATCACTTATCTTAGGACACGTAACTGACTGGGTCAGAGTTCGGCAGCAGCTTTTTGGAAGCTACAATTTGCTGGTCAAATTTTGAAGGCATACTAGCAATTATAGTTACAGACTTATCCAAGTGGGAGACTGTTGGATTAGGTGTCTAAGCCCATAACTATAATTGGTATGTACTTGAATTGATAGCAGCACAGTCCTTTTGGGTTGCCCTCAAACCTAGCAACCGGACAAGGAAATTATGAAAGGAGAGATATTAATTTATTATAAGATTAATAAATTAATATAAATGATTTTATTAATATGTTAAAAGATTAATATATTAATAAGAAATCATTTGGTTTAATTAGTTGTTAACCAGAAATTAATTAGAATTAATTTTGGGGTTAAAAGAATTAATTATAAGGTGCAGGGACTAGTTTGCAATTATCTAATAGTTGAGTGGAAGGCTCTAGAACCCCCTTGGATAAGGGTGGACGAAATCTTTAGGGGAAACCCTAATAATTTCGTCCATGGGGGCTTGGATAAGGCCCTTGGGTTTGCTTAGGCCCTAAGCAAAGGATAACTAGGGTTTTCCTAAACCTTAGATCCCTCATCTATATAAGGAGCCTCCTGGTTCATGTTTTGGACACTCTTTTATTTGGAAGAAACCCTAAGGGCCGAAATTTTGCATACTCCCTCTTCCCTCTCTCCTCTAATTTCCTTCTTGCTAGTTTGGGTGTGATTCCATTAGAGGCATTACACTTGTGGTGCTAAGCTTCCAAGAAGATCAAGATCAAGATCAAGGGAATCATCAATTGTTTACTATAACAATTGAAAGGTATGTAATTACTAAACCCTAGTTTGTAGATTTCGATTATAGCCTCTCTCCTCTAGGGTTCTTGTTTTGCAATTCAAAGTTGTATGTTCAATAGATAAAACATAGATCCAAAGTAGGTTGCATGTGAACTTAGGAATTGTTTTTCTAGTTTATTTGTTTTACCTAAAACCCATCAGTTCTGCCATGGGTGTAAGAGCAGGTTTTGCATCTCGAAACCCGAACTTCTCTAGTACATCATCCACATATTTTGCTTGATAAATAAGGATTCCGGTTGAAGATTGTTTGACCTAAAGCCCCAAAAACGTGGTCATTTCCCCAAGCGAACTCATCTCAAAGCACTTCTTCATCACCGCTTCAAACTCCTTGCAAAGCTGTTGGCTTGTCAACATGAATATGATGTCATCCAAATAAATTTGAACGAGAATTTGATCTAGACCAACATGCTTGAGAAATAAGGTTTGATCAATGGTGCCTCGGGAATAGTCGTGATTGAGCAAATGCCGAGTAAGAGTAGCATACCAAGCTCAAGGAGCTTGATGCAATCCATACAAAGCTTTGTCTAACTTGTAGACATGGTTTGGAAGGGATGAGTTAACAAAACCAGGTGGTTGGTCAACGTAAATCTCCTCCTTGACCTTGCCGTACAAGAAAGCTATCTTGACGTCCATTTGGTATACAGTAAAGTTCATGTAGGAAGCATAAGCAAGGAAGATGCGAATGGCTTCCAAACGAGCAACCGGAGCATAAACTTCTGTATAATCAAGACCCTTAATTTGCCCAAACCCTCGAACCACCAATCTTGCCTTGTTGCACACAATGACACCGGAATCGTCTTGTTTATTTCGAAATACCCAACGAGTGTCAAGAGATTTCTTTCCTTTTGGCAGCTCCACCAATTTCCAAACTCCAAGTTTCTCAAATTGATTTAATTCATCATGCATGGCTTCAACCCAGCTGGGCTCATTCAGAGCCATTTCGACAGATTTGGGCTCTATTTGAGATATGAAGCAAGAGTAGAGACATGTGTTAACATCCCCGCTTTTACTTCTCGTTTGAACGTCGTCGCTTAGCTGGCCAATGACGTTCTCTATCGGATGGTCGCGCTGAATGCGTGCAGGGATTTGATAACTAATATCATTGACAGAGACATGAAGATTGTGAATATTTACCACTCCATCATTTGTTGTATGACCCGTAGAAGATGAAATGGGTTCGTTTGAAGGATCTGCTACAAACTCGTCAGCAATATTTTCTGGAAAGAGAAGTTCCATCAGATTAGAAGTGACAGCGGAAGTCTCGTGGTTCATGAACTCTCTCTCCATCGGAGTTAAAGGAGTAGCAACAGCATCAGGAGAAACTTGTTGAGGAGACTCAGAAGATTCAGTGGGAATGGAGGATACCAATGGAGGATCAGAGGAAATCAGTGGTGGTCGGTAGACAACTTCATCTTCTTCGTCTTCAATAAGAATCTTCGAATTAGAGATAGATTCTTCTTGATTATCTAAAGACACATTGAATGATTTGAAAAGAGATGTGTAGTCAAATAACCAATCAGGACCTACTCTTGCATCTGTCTCATTTTCTTCGAGCCAGCGAACATCAAATGATTCTACAATTTGTTTAGTCTTCTTATTGTAAACCCTGTACGCAGTTCAAGCAGCATATCCAACAAAGTAACAGTCATCAGCTTTGGTATTGAATTTGGGATTGGAATCCAAGTCAAGAAGGGTGCAAGGGCAGCCAAATACTCGGAAATGACTGACTGATGGCTTGTGTCCAAATAGAATTTCATATGGTGTCTTCATTCTGGCTTTGTTGATCAGCACACGATTTTGAACATAACACGCGGTGTTAATCGCCTCTGCCCAGAAGAATACAGGAAGCTTGGAATCACAGAGCATCATCCTTGCAGCATCTTTTAGAGTTCGATTCTGACGTTCGGCAACCCCGTTTTGTTGAGGTGTTCGAACAGAACTGAATTGACGCACAATCCCTTTCTCAACGCAAAAATGATCAAGAACAGCGATTGAACTTTGCTCCATTATCTGTACGCAGCGCTTTCACTCAATTGTTAGTCTGATTTTCGATCATAACAATGAATCTTTTGATGAGGTCAGCAATTCCTGCTTTGTTAGATAGAAAGAAAACCCAACTGAAATGTGAGTAATCATCTATCACAACAAGGCAGTATGAATTTCGATTGATGCTTAGAACATTGACCGGACCAAATAAATCCATATGCAACAACTCGAGCACTTAACTTATGGAGTTTATCTGCTTAGGAAGGTGTGGTTTCCGATGATGTTTTCCTTGAGCGCATGAAACACATTTTTCAAAAGTAATGAAATCTTTGACGGGTTACCCGCGGACCAATTCGTTTTTCGCAAGTCAATTCAAGTTCTTTGCATTTTCATGACCTAGACGACGATGCCACATCATTGCATTTTGTTCAGAAGCTTTGGAGAAGAGACAAGTGACTTTGTCAGGGATATTATTGTTCATGTCTATTATGTAGGCATTTCCATCCCGCTTAGATCGCACAAGAATCCAGTCTTCAGGAATGACAACACCAGGCTTTAAAATCAGACACTCCTTATCTGTGAAATGAGTGGAATAACCCTTATCGCAAATCTGAGACACACTCAGCAAGCTGTGCTTTACTTCTGGAGCGAAGTTAACATTTTCAAAATTCAGCACCCCATTTGTGACAGTTCCTTTTTGAGTAATTTTTCCGCCCTCTCCACCCGCAAAGGAAAACATATCCGCCATTAAAAGTTTGAATGTCGTGCAATTGGGATATGTCTCTAGTCATGTGCCGGGAGCAGCCGCTGTCGACATACCAAGGTCTGGCGACATTCCTCCGCAACTGTCCCTGCACGATGAACGAAATTAGTTAGTTTTGGGGACCCAGGTCATCATAGTCCTGGGTTGACCCTTTCCTTTTACAAATTTTTCATTAGATTCTTTCTTTGCTTTTGAATCAGAGAGTGATGGAGATTGTTCTGAAAGAAATTTTGGAATCCATTGAAGGTTAGGTTTTGAAAATTTGTTAGTTTTCTTCGAACCGGTGGATTTTCTTCTTGAAGAGTTAGAAGATCCTGTCCTGTTCTTTGACAAATTCGACTTAGGGTTAGCTTGAGTTGATTTTGGCAAACTTCTGTTGTTTTTACGAAAAACATGTTTATTCTTTTGAAATCTTTCAAATGTTGTATTCAAATCTCCATTTCTAGAACGAGTTTTGAGAATTTTTCTAGTTAAAGATCGTCCCCGAAATTCATTCTCCCCTCTTTTTGTTGTATGAGATACAAACATCCGGTTCATGCAATTTCTTGCAATGTGTCCAGCAGTGCCACAGTTAAAACAAATTTGTTTGTTATCAGAAGCTTTGGCACTACTTTTGACGACATTATTCTTAGCTTTTTCATTTTTAACACATTTACACTTGCAAGATCCATTACAGGATTTAGTAACAGATGTGTTAGATGCATAGACATGTAAATCAGGTTTAGCAGTTTGATCAGAAACAACACTATTAGAAGCAACATTGTCTGACTAAAATAGAATACCACCCGACACAAAAATATTTTTGTTTGATTTTGACACAGACTCATGACTGTAACTAACACCAGACTCAATCACAACATTATTTGACTCAAAAGATTCAGTTGCATGCTCCCCCTGATCTATAGATATATCTGCACTTGAGGTAAAAACGTTAGTATGCAAATTCTTAGAGCTAGACTGTATTTCCTACTCAGAAGCTGACTTTCCATACACCATGCAAGGTTCTCTGTCAATTTCTTCTTGAGACAGGGGAATAGCAGTATAATTGTGATTGAAAGGAGGAGGGACACTCTCAAAACCTAATCCGACTTTTATTTGATTTCCATGAGTGATATCTCTCCAGTGCGATTGACCTTCGATTATTTTTGCAATCTTTTCACTTGACCCATCGTATTTTTTGAAATTAAACTCAGCATTTTCAAAACAATTTTTCAATGTGTCAAGTTCCATGGTTACAGCAGCAAGTTTTCTTTTGATATGATCATAATTCTCGCATTTGTTGCTGTAATCCTCTTGCAATTTTTTAAAGTCTTTTGTCTTATTTTCTAATTGAGTTTTTAAGGGCTTTTGATTTTTCCTAAGAGTATATCCCTCATATTTCAAGTCCTCATTCTCTCTTTTGATTAACTCAATTTGATCTCTCAGAAACTTAACAGTTTTAATGCAAGATTGAGAGCAGCCGAATTCACTAACCTCAGATTTGACTGGTTCAGGAGTGGTCTGTACCATGAAAGCAAACTGCAAATTCATCATCCCTTCCTCCGGATCTGCTTCCAATTCTTCACTAGCCTCCTTGACTTGAGCAAGATTTTCCTTTTCAGGTCCTGAAATGTTTAGAGCCTGAACTTGATCTTCCCAGTTGAAAGATTGAGCCACCATTGCCATATTTGCAGACTGATTATTTGAAGATGATCCTCTGTTGTTGCTGTGAACGTACGCTACTGGCACCATGGTTCTTTCAGAGTTTTCTCGTTGATTGGGTTTTGGACATTCTCTTGAAAAGTGTCCAGGTTCGTGACAATTATAGCAGCATAACTTTCCTTTGCTAAAACCCATCTTTTTATCAGAATTAACACCCCAGTTATTCTTTCTAGTCTTTTTCAAGAATTGTTTACCTCTGAAAACTGCCATTGCTATTTGCCAGGTAATATCCATCTCTTCGACATCTTCTGGATGGATTTGATCAAGATCAGCGAATGAAAGTTGTGGAGAAAGCTCTCCAGAAACAAAAGCATTATAACAATTCACTAACCCAGTAGCTAAAGCCATATTTTCCTCTTTTTCTTTTGCACATGAACTTTGGGAACCAACTCCATGAGATTGAACTGAAACACCTGTATTAGGACCAACTTGATTCATGTGTTGAGGGATTTGAGTTTGATGCATGTATGGTATGTTTTGATGGGTTGCATGAGGCTGAACTTGTGGAACCTGAACTTGAGTATTTTGCTGAGTGGTGAAGCTTGAAAAGGCGGTATTGTTGTTTTGAATTCCAAGATTGGATGTAGAGTACAAATTGACGTGGTTGATTTCTCTTGGTTTATCATCAAGATCGCAAGATTTAATGATTGCCATTGTTTCAGATAAGCTTAAATGATTCAAGTCTTTTGTCTTTTTGATCACTGAGACATTCATGTCCCATGATTTTGGAAGAGAATTTAGCAGCTTCTTGTTAATTTCAGACCGAGTAACCATCACACCTGCGGAACTCATTTCAGTGGTTAGTGTGATGAATCTTTGCAATTGATTTTCCAATGTTTCTCCCAGCACATAGTTAAACATGTTAAATTTATGTCTGAGCATGTCTTGTCTACTCTGCTTCATGTCTTCATTTCCTTCATAAACCTCTATGAGAGCTTCTCACAATGCTTTTGCCGATGTATATTCTCGAAACCCTTGTGCAATCTCAGGAGACAACGCCATAGTGAGTGTGGCAAGTGCTTTTTCCTGTTCTTCAACTCTTTCAAAGTCATCATCAGTGTAATTTTCAATTTGCTTGTCAATGACCGTGCCATCTTCCAGAGTAGAAGTAATCCTGATTGGTCCTCTTAAAATATTTCTCCAAATTTTGAAATCCTTCATTTTGATGTATTTTTCGATTCGGTATTTCCATTCAGGAAATCCTTCAGCTGATAGCAGTCTAGGAATACGAGTAGTAGTTCCCATAATTGCATCCAAATCTTGATGAGCAATCATGCTTTGAGATTCCATTTGGGCAAACTTTTGAGTCTTCAACCGCACAAATGAATAGCAAATGAATTCCAACAGTACACTTCCAACCGCACACACCTCCAATAGCAAACACCTTCAATAGCAAACACTTTCAACAGCAAACAACTTCAACAACAAACAACTTCAACAGCAAGCAACCTCAACAGCAAACAACCTCAACAACAAACAACTTCAACAGCAAACAACTTCACACACTTAATCAGCAGCAAACACAATAACCACACACAGTTAATTAGCAGCAAACACAATAACCGTACACACTTAATCAGCAGCAAACATAATAACCGCACACACTTAATCAGACATGCTCCACCGCACACACACTTTAACAGCAAACCTTCAAAGTCAGCAGCAAACCTTCAATAGTCAGCAACAAACCTTCAATAGTCAGCAACAAACCTTCAAAGTTTGGCAGCAAACCTTCAACAGTTCGAACAGCAAACTCAATTTTTCAGATTTTTATGAATTTTGATTTCAATCTGAACAACAATACTTCAATTGATACCAAAGTGGCTCTGATACCAATTGTAAGTCCCCAAAATTAAAGGATCCAAATTAGTAATCAATGAAGTAAATTGTGAACAAGATGAAATGTAGAAGGAGTAGAAGTCAGATCAAGCATGCATACATCTATTACTGAAAGATGTCAGGTACACCTTGAGAAAGTACAATCACAGCATAGTTCAGCAAAAGGTACAAATCTGACACACAACCCATCTATTTATAGACACAACTAGCAGCACACGAGTATGCAACCACACACACGTGTGCGGCCTGTGTGCGGCCGCACACGAGTGTGAGACAGCACACACACAATATTCTAACACAACCAAACTACACACACTGCTACAATCTCCTAAAATAGAATGATGTCTAGCTCAAACCACAATTTATGTTCTAACAGAAAGTTTAAAAAATAGATGAAGCTAAAATGATATTTTAGAAAATTCGAAGTTCAAGAGGTAAAATGATTTTTTAAAAGTTAAGGATATTAAATTAACATTCTAAAAAGTTCAAAGTTGAATAAAATAAAAAGAATTAAAATAATGGAAAACATCATTTTCCAAAATAAAGAAGTGGATAACTCCACCGACTTTATAATTGTTGTTACGGATAGTTGTAAGTATCATATTTGTAATTAAGTGAACAGATCAATAACTTTTCTAGCCGATTTAGAATAAGTTAAATAAAATATTATGATTGTATTCAGTGACTTTAACATTATATAATATCGTTTTGAATTAATAATTTTGTTTAAATAAAATATTATGATCGTAATTAGTGAACTAAGTATTCTATAATATCTTTAGTTGTTCAAAAAAAAATCTATAATATCGTTATAATTAATAGTTTTGTCAACTAGAACGAGTATTAACTACGTATCTGTGTGGAAGCTCATCAACGGGTACTATACACGTTTCAAGAATTAAATTACATTTGCTTTTTAACCTTTAATTCCTACGAAATTCTTCTTGAAATCTCTTATTAGTTTTGACACTTGTTATTTTGTGGTATTTTTGAAATAAATATTTTTCATTTGTTAATTTTTTATTTGTTTCAGTTTTTTAAATTAAAGTCATATATTCATATATGTAAAATATTAAATATCATATATATGATATTAAATTGCAATAAATATATTTTTCCTTTCTTATTTTAAAGTTGTACATTAAAAAATATTTTCTGTTATACTTTAATTTAACGTTTAATTTTTTTTTAAAATCAACTCGTGTAGTATACGGGTTTCACATCTAGTTACCTATAAAATAACTTTTTATTATATAATTTATGGATAAATAATTGTATTCAAATATATTCTATTAAATTCATGAATAAGTCATACTTTGAATAAGTCATTCCGTGTGGAAATTATAAATGAGTAAATTACAGTTTTGGTTCCTATGGTTTGGCCAAATATGCATGTTTAGCGCAAGTTTTAATTTTTTTTTGACATGTATGGTCCTGTCGTTTTAAAAATTGCATCAGTGAGAGTGATCACTGAGTTAACTCTGTCTGAGTTTCATCGTTAAATACCCTTATGTGACCCTCATATGAGGGTATTTTTGTTTTTTTTCACGTTTTCTTTCTCTCCAAACTATGTTTTTTGTTAATTTGAGCATCCGCTTCTTCTTCCACACACCCACTTCCTCCATTGTTTTTTCTACTCCATTCTTCAAAAATTTAAAAACAAACCCATACAAAGGTCAAGAATATGATCATTTTGTGGTTATGGTTCACAATCAGTAATCATCATTCCCTTGACCAATCTCAACCAAGGTTGCAGATTTTGATGTTGTTCTAAGGGTCATAGCAAAGTGTAGTTTTTTATATATTGGGTGGTTTGATGTCCGAATGTGCCTTAGGTCTTGTGTTATTATTATAGGGATGCTATGAAGAACATGTTGGAAAAATCCCTTCAAGATGCCAATAAATACAAATCATGTTCTATGCTTCATGGGCTTTTTACAATATGGAACTCAACCATATGAACCTCCACACCATCTACCATGTCTAGTTTATCCACATCAAATTCACTATCACTACTACTTCCACGAGCTTCATTTTTCTCTCAGCTTGTTTGAACATATGTGACTATTTTTAACTCATTTAAGCTTTCAACTCAATTATCTTCCATGTGAGTTTCATATTCCACTTTCAAGTTCATGGTATAGTCTTCCTTGATGTTTCCTTTTATGGTAGGTTGTGTGTTCCAAGATCAAAGAAAGGGTTAAAGTAATCAAGTGTCTGTTGATCAAACAATGGGACATTTTTCTGTGCATTAGTATATCTTTACCATCACCCATTGTCCCATATCCACCATCAATCATTATCATTGGCTTGCAAACCTTCACCATTACCCATTGTTTTATGATCATTTATAATGCACTCATCATCACATACTTTGGAATCAAACTTCTCTTGTGTTCCTTTAAACACTCTACAGTTTTTATAAGGGAATAGAGCATGTCAAGTTTTAACAGGATCACCAACATTAATCACATGGGAAAAGCCAACAAGTTTATTCTAGTCAAAATCAAGTTTCTTGCTGCAAGACCCTATCTGTTTCCTCCTTTTCTTGTTTCTACTATGACCATGGTCACCATATATCTTCTCAATAGGCATGTTAGTGGGGGGACATGAAGTATATATGCGTGTCTTTTATCATGCTCAATGTATACCATGATCTCCTTAGACTCGACACCATATGTATAGACCGATTAATCTCATCTTGGTCATTTCCAAGTGGTAAAAGACCTAAATCTAAGTGTACATCATGCATTCCAAAGTGATATTACATAGCTTCGTGCTTAACATATGGTGTTTCTTTCATCATGACATTGAGTTCATGTATATTGACCTTGGTCATTTCCAAGTGGTAAAAGATTTCGCACACCCTCTATAAAAAACGGAAAATAATTTAACAAAAAATCCTCCTTTTCAAGGATTCAATCTTAACAAATGATTTATGAAACTTAATGTAAAAGACTTGAGCATCCACCTCACTCCATAAGCCTCGAATGTTCCACATGGTGGGTTGAAACACCTTCAATGCTTGATTTTTTAGTGTTTATGAGATCCTTACGTTTTGAAGTTCACACCGGAAGGGGATGAAAAAAGATTAGAAAGACGTTAAGAGAGAAAGAGAAAGTGAAATTACAAATTTACCCTCAAGTGAGGGGCACATGGGGGGTCTTTAACGATGAAACTCAAACGGAAACTCAAGACGGAGCTAGCCTCAGGGATCACCCGTGCAATTATTTGAAACCACAGGGACCATTCATGTCAAAAAAATCAAAACATGAACTAAAAGTGCAGATCGGACACAACCACAGGGACAAAAACTATAATTTACTCAATATAAATTGTCCCCCTCTCTCGCTTTCTCGTCGACTCCCAGTTTGCTCTGGTCTTCGCCGTTGATTCAGCTTATATTCTCGCCGCTTCAGCTATCGTCGTCGTTCTTCAGATAGCTGTTAATTAATCCACATTCTTGCAAGTTAGGTTCGCATATTCGACCCTTTGATCTTTTAATCATAAATTCATAATCATTTGTCTGTTCACTATCAGGTGATTGAAATTTCGACTGTTTCAGTTACTTATGTTCATCTTTATATTTCAATTAGAACGTGTTCTTGCGTCAAGTCCAGAATGACGAACAAAACTTTGTGCACTTTTGGAGATTCTCGAATCCTCGAAAATAACTTCCTTAATTCCTTCATGTTTCCAATTCATAAACACAGTTTGTTATATATGGTTCTTTTTGAATGATGCTATCTGCTCCTGAAAAGTATGCTGAACCCTTATGGTGAACAAGCTTTAACATTTGGTTGTAATAGTTCTAAATTTCTTCCAATTTTTGCAAAAGTTACCGATCGGTTGAAGCCAGACTCGGTTCTTGTGAAATACTATCGGTTGTTATATTCCTTAAAGCAAAATTACTGTTTTTGCAAGTGCAGAGTTTAGATCACTAAATTTACTTATTTAATGCTCAATTTATTGGGAAATAACCTGGATTATGTTTTTGTTTTGAGCTACAAAATTATATCGGGTATTTCTGTAGATTTACCACTGAAGTTTCATCTCTATTGAAATTCCATTCATAGGATGTAATAGTGAATCATATGTTTGTGTTTAGAATGATATTTGGTGTTGATCTTGTTTGAGGATTACTTAAACTGAACCTTAGATGGAATCTATTTACACTATTTTAGGGATGTCTATGGTGTGTTGATAAAATCATAAAGGTTTTGTGGGTTAATTTGAATAGATTGGTTTGAGATTCTCTTGCACCTAAATCAAATGCAAAAACAGTTTAACCAGTTCAGTTAATTAACTGAGTAACCAATTTTTAAACAAATTTCGAGTTCAATGTTATGGTTTATTCTAATTCAATGCATAGTTGTAGATATGTTGGTTATTTCTGAAGCACATTAAATTCGGTTGGAAAAGTTTGGAGATGCATTTGTATTGTTATTTAAACACTTCAATTATTTTATTTGTAGAATATAAGGAGAGACTAGAATTAAAGTCACAAAATCATGGGAAGGGTGAAGGCTCATTAATCCATCACTCATAATGGTTGTTCTGTCTGAACTTTCTGAAGGATCTTCATCTTCTTCATCAACTCATGGTCGTGGATATGATGTATTTTTAAGTTTCAGAGGTGTTGACACTCGTCATAGTTTCACTAATCACCTTTATATTGCCCTCATGCATGCCAATATAACTACATTCTTGGATAATGAAGAGATTGAAACAGGGGAAAATCTGAAACCAGAATTGAAGAGTGCTATTAAATCATCTAGGGCTTCTGTTATCGTGTTGTCCAAAAATTATGCCTCTTCAAGGTGGTGCCTTGATGAATTGGTGCTTATCCTTGAGCAACGTATGTCATCAAACCATATTGTTTTCCCGATTTTTTATCATGTTGAGCCCACCGATGTTAGGAAGCAACAAAGTAGCTTTGGAGATGCAATGGCTAAGCATAGACGGATGATGGAAGCAGAGACAGATGCGAATAGAAGAAGTAAATGGGCTCAAAAGATAGAGTTGTGGGATAAAGCGCTTAGAGAGGTTGCCGGTTTAAAAGGGAAGGATGCAAATGGCAGGTAACAAATGAAAAGTCAATATAGTCTTTTTATGCATTATATTACGTTTCTTCGTTATTTAAATTTGGATAAATCTTAAAGAAAGGGTTGAAGCTGAATCTAATTTCTCCAATTTTGTTATTTAATAAATTAGTTCATATAGGTTGGTTAACCATTCTGCCAATTTTAACACATTTGCTATGCATTTAATATTTTATCATGGATAAATTAATTAAGATAAGAGAAATTTCCTATAAAGTCCCTACATTCTGACCTCATATTCAATTAAGTCCCTATATTATTTTTTTGTCTGAATAAGTCCCAAATACCGGTTAAATTATTCAATTGTGGACAATTTGCAGGTTAGTCGGTATTCCAACCGGTTGTATATGTGGGTGTTATGTGTAGGGACTTAATTGAATATGAGGTCAAAATCTAGAGACTTAATTGAATATGGGGTCAAATTGTAGGGATTTTATAGGAGATTTGTAAGCGTGAAACCGTCTAATCTGCAATATTGTCCACCATTTAATATATAATTTAACCAGGACTTAATAAAAAAATAATAACAATATACGGACTTAACTGAATATGAGTCAAAATGTAGGGACTTTATAGGAGATTTCCCTTTAAATAATCGGTTGTAATGGATTTTGTATGGATTTAGTTAGTAAACCAAATTTTTAATGGTTGTAGTTTCTTTTACTAATATTCAATGTTCTAAAAGGCACGTCATGGCGTGCCTTGGAGTGAGGCATGACTTTGTCGTTACGAAAAGTTTCATAACATTGTTGTTAGGCATGACGCATGCCAAGGCGTGATATGGCATGCCATGGCGCGTTATGGCGTGTTATGGGGCATGTTTTTTCGTTTGAGACATATTTTTTTGCTCTTTGTTATGTCTTTCCTAATCGGGGATACAAGTATTGTGTTTTTTTGTTAACTTTTTGTTATTAGTTATTGATATAACACTTCTAAAAAGTAGTTATATTTAATATAAATTGATATTTATGTGGTACTATAATTATAAATTAATACAAAATCGTCGCGCCACGCCTCACGCCATTTAGAACCTTGCTAATATTTATATCACCGTAACAAAGGTTAACTTATAACTATTCACAGACATTTTGTTCCGATTCATGCAATACCACATTGATATTTAAGTTTGTTGTTTCATAGAAACATAATGAAAATTGGTGGCCCATTAATTAAATCTTGTATTACATTGGTGGCTCTAGTTTTACTACGGTTAGAAGTGCAAACACGATAATGTCTATCATGATGTGAAAAACTTAATTAAAGAATAGCTTAATATGATATAATTTTTATTCGGATCTTTGGTAAAACTTAAATCTCCAATATAGCATATTAGTATTTTGGATTGTGTTTTTTGGTTCTTACAAAAATCAAATTCCAGGCTGGAGGTGGAGCTTATTGATGAAATTCTTAACGACATTTTCCGTAGATTACACATATCTTCAAGGTTTCCACCACCCCAACTTATTGGGATGGAGAATTCCATTAAATTCGTCACTTCGTGGTTGAAAGATGTATCATCAAATACAACAGATATACTAACTATTTTGGGTATGGGTGGGATCGGGAAGACGTCTTTAGCCAAATATGTCTATGCATTACATTTTCTTGAATTTGACACAAGCAGTTTCATTGAGGATATCACCAGGAGATGTGATAAAAAATCCAATGGGATGCTTGATGTACAAAAGCAACTCTATGATGACATTTCAAAACGAAGTTCAGTTCAAGGCCATGCTCATGACGATTCTATATACACCTCAATGATAGAGAATGTAGTAGCCTGTAAAAAGGTGTTTCTGGTTCTTGATGATATTGGTAGTCTCGACCAGTTAGATGCATTACTTGGAAGAAAAGGTTTTCATCCGGGAAGCAAAATAATAATAACAACAAAGGATACATGGTTGACCAAGAGTTGTGCACTGTTCAAAATGAATGTGAAACCCAAACATGAAACGCACAAGATTAAGGGCTTATCT
The DNA here is from genome assembly GCF_002870075.4 of Lactuca sativa. Classification (NCBI taxonomy): domain Eukaryota; kingdom Viridiplantae; phylum Streptophyta; class Magnoliopsida; order Asterales; family Asteraceae; genus Lactuca; species Lactuca sativa. Next base: position 151,564,684 of record NC_056623.2, on the reverse strand, counting down.
GAGATTGATTCACATAAAATTTTGTGTTTTCACGCATTTATGTGCAACGATCCCAAGGCAGGTTATGAAGAGGTGTCAAAAAAGCTAGTGGAGTATTGTGAGGGACATCCAATGGCGCTTAAAGTTTTGGCTAGGTCTCTACATAATCGAGATGTAACTTATTGGGAGGGGTATATAGATAGACTAAAGAAAGAGAATAATTCCCCTATAAATAATGTCTTAAGAATGAGCTTTGATTCTTTGCCATCAGAAAATGATAAGGAGTTGTTTAAGCACATTGCTTGTATTTTTGTTGGAATGGATAAAGATTTTACTGTAACAATATTAGAGGCATGTGATATAGAGACAAGATCCGGGATCACGAATCTTATTGACAGATGCCTTCTTAGTTTCAAATGGAATAAAGAATCAAAGAATATCGAATTGGTGATGCACCAGTTGGTTCAAGAGATGGGAAAATTTGTGGTACGTAAAGAATCACTTGACAAGCCATGGGAACGAAGTCGATTATGGGGTTATGAATCTTTTAAAGCATTGAAGCAAAAAAAGGTAAGATGTGTATTCTTGCTTAAAGCATCTCCTATTTTTACATACATGTGTATGCATTTCCTATTCTTGCTTGAAGCATTTTAAAATGTTTTTACATCCCCTTTCTTTTTAGGGTACAGAAAATGTGCTAGGCCTCACCATTGACATGCAAATGCTTGAGAAAGAGAAATTACATGGATCACTTGAGTTAAAAACAGATGCATTGAGTAAAATGGATAGGCTAATGCTGCTACAACTCAATTATGTGCAAATCACCGGCTCTTACAATGAATTTCCAGAAGAATTAAGATGGTTGTGTATGCATGGGTTCCCTTTGAAGTCTATACCTCCAGACTTACCGATGGAGAATCTGGTTGCTCTTGACCTGTCTTATAGCAATATTGAATCATTTGGGATTTGCTATAACTATCCAAAAGGACTTCCTAAGAGACTAAAGGTAACTTTTCTCCATTTATTACTCTTCTACGTGAGTTGATAAAATTCACTACCATTCTAACTCATATTATTCTCAGCAATTGACTGGATCATGCTCAGAAGAAAAAAGGTCGCTTCGATCGTTGAAGATTCTTAATTTAAGTTTCTGTGAACAACTTCATAGTCTTGGTGGCTTTGACCACCTCCCTAAACTTGAGAGGTTGATACTTAGAGGTTGCATTGGTTTGCTTGAGGTTTGTGAATCAATTAAGCAATGTGTTGAACTTTTCTTCATCGATATGAGTTGCATCAAGCTTGAAAAACTTTCAAGAATTATATGCATGTTAAAGAAAGTTGAAATCCTATTGTTAAACGGCTGTTATCTCGGTGAATCTCGAATCAAGATTAGGGATATGGATTCAATGGAAAAGATCAAGGCTAACAACATTGGCAGAAACACAAGAACGTCGTCATCCGCTGTTCTGAAGGCTATATCAGCTGATTTGAAGTTCTTAACGATTCCTTTACCGAGATCTTTAGTAAAGTTGTCACTTGCAAATAATAATTTATCTACCGAATCCTTTCCCATGGACTTCGGTTGGCTATTCATGTTAAATGAATTACATTTAGATGGAAATCCTATCGTTTCCCTGCCTAATTGTATTAGGAGCCTTCCTAGGCTTGGGCTACTGAGTATGAGAAATTGTAATATGTTGATGTCAGTCGAGGATCCTCCACATACACTAAGAGTTTTGGACCTCCATTTTGATTCTGAAAAACATTTGCTACGAAAAGTGGTATTTGATCCACAAATGTCTCCACTAGGGTTCATATTAGACTGGAACATGTTAGCAACTTCGTCGTTTGAATTTCAAGGCTTGATCAAAATCCAACCAATGGAAGGTGTTGAGGAAAAGGTAATACGTAGTTTGGGCTGGACGAAGCTAGATTTCCTTATTGGAAGGCGTGTGGGAACCTATCTTGTGAATCAAAGAGAGAAATCTGAAATCCAGGTTTGGTCTAGTTAACTATCTGTCTTTGTGTTAATATCTATGTATATTTAATTAATGAAGTTGGTTGTATTTGGCAGATGTATTATGAGTTTGGAATATTCAGCACAATTTATGAAGGTGAAAAAATGCCAAATTGGATTTCAGATAGAAGCACGGGCTCATCAATGTCATTTACCATCCCATCATCTCCGAACAAGCTTAGAGGATTGAATTTCTGCTATGTGCTGACATCTCAATATCTGGGTTATAAAACTTTTAATTTGCCGGTGATCATAATTAGTAATATTACAAAGAACCACACCTGGAAATACAAACATTACATTCTCAATGTCGATGTTGTTGGAAAGTGTTTGACCTTGTTAAGCCATTGGATGTTTGGGGTGAATGATATGGAATGTGGTGATCAAATTATTATTACCTTGAGACCAGAACCATTTCATGTTGAGTGTGGGGTGAGTTTTGTTTATGATGATGGAACAGAAGATGCATTAAGTTATTACAAGTCATGGAATCACATTATTGGTGGAGATTTGACCATATTTCAGTTAACAACAGGAGAGTACATCCTAACCATATGGCGATTTCTGCTGTTTGAAAATCAAATACGTGAACATTCATATGGGTCTTTGTTTGGAGATGGTGTCCACTTTAAAGGTAGATAACTAGATATCTTTCTTATGTATTACTTCTTATGTAGAGCTGATAATAACTAAAATGATAAAGCTTTGATGATTAGTAAATTCATATTTGAATTTGCGTTAATCAATCTCACATCTTTAATCTATCTCTTTTCATTAGATGACCAAATACAAGTACACTTCAGAGCTCTCTCCCAATGGAAGCCTGGCCTACTTGAGGATGGCCCCTAAGGTATTTGTATATCCCAAAAAACAACTGTCACAAGCTTATTTTAGGTTCGTTTTTATGTTTTCTAATGGCAGTGAAGGTGCTTTTTGTTTTACTGTTTTGTTGTCCCAAAGAGTTGAATTTTCCAAACATTCATGTTCAAAAATATATTGTTTGTATGTATTTAACTCCTCCGTGGCTCCACAAAAAAGGAAACTGTATTGCACAACACAGTTGATCACATGACACATTTTTTTGGGTTAATAAACTGATCTTATTCTCAAAATTTACTAATATATATTTATGTCTTTACACACAAAGAGCAAGTTTAATTTGTACCTTTTGTATAAGTTATCATGCAAAACAACATACGAATGCCCCCTAAATGCAGGTTCAAAACTTAGTATATGCTCGACATGCCTTAAATTTTGATGAAAACTTTAAAAGATACAAAGAAAAAATGGATTTGAGAGCTAATCAAAATAACTGGAGAGCTGAATGTTGACCTTTATGTTGGTATAGTAGTCAACATTCTTGAAGAAAAATAAATAAATAAACAAAAGGATGTCTTTTAATATACCCAACATATTGTAAATTTTGCATGTTATAATGCTTTAATAAGAAAAAGACTGAAAATACAATGTTGTAATAGAACTAAATGATAGTAGATTATTGCAAAATACACAAATAATTAATGAAAGTATGGTGCTAATTCTTGCATGTAGCCCTTAGCCAGTTGAATATTAAAACCTTTTCCTTTTGGTGAGTACTAACTACATACCATATGTGTTAAGGATATAATATAGAAGACTTAGGTCACCATGTATTTGTCCCCTGAACCTGTCACTTTAAGGAAGAAAATTATAATTTCACTTACCATATATGTAACCACTGAATGCAAGAAATAGCAAGGTGCATTAGTTTGTCTTACTGTTTTTATTAAGACAATGTACTTTAGAAATTTTACCAAATTATATCATTGTATTTTCAATCTCTTTCTTATAACATCATACTTTGAAAATTCTATCCTTTCATAACACTGAGAATTGCTTTGTATTTGGATAACATTGCTATAATTTGGTTATTTTTCAAATTACAATGCTATAATACAAAGAAATGAAAGTAGAATTCTATGACAAACAAATCAGTAAGTACGTTCCTATTTCTTGCATTTAACTGTATATTTTACTTCTCGATGTTGCAGATAAGATGGGGAAAAAGTTGTAATGGTTTATATAGCTTTTTTTACATGCTCCGTTCATCAAAACTTCACACATTCACTTTGGATGACATTGCTATGCAATGTATTTGTTAGAATGTAGATATTGTACTTATTAGGTTTGTCCCTAACATGGGCCCCTGTAGGGTACTAGGGTTTCCTATGATCCGGGTTCATGCCTTTATATATAGTCTTTACAGTATTGTACGTACCAATTATAGCAATGAAATGTGTTTTGTAAGTTGGATGACATTGCTATAAATGAATTGATTTTTCAAAGTACAATGTTGCTGGAAGAAATGAAAGTAGAATGTTGTACTGAACAAGTCAATGAAATAATGTGTATTTTTTGCAATACAAACCAAACTGAATAGCTTGCATATGAATTTTGTTTCATTTTTGTGGTTTCTCTTCTCTAATTTACATCTATCTGAAATTTTTTGATGGGTTCAGTTAAATCAAACTGCTTCAAGACCTTTTGTTCATATGAGAGAAAGGCCCACCAATAGCATCAGCCCCCCATATTGGGTTCTCAGTTATATATCACGTATGTGTATAAGTATTTTTATTTCTGTTTATTAATGTAGATTAGTTATATCTTTAGTTTACAAACTAATATTAGTCTTCAAGTTGGTGTTTGTCATCAGCCAAATCTAAGTGCTTTTCACTACAATCTCAGGTGAATGTCAACTCAATTCTCAAGGTGGAAAACCTGGACCTTATGAAATGACTCTTTATCGAGTATTCATATACCCCATGTTTTTTAATTTTGTGTTGACTAAATTTTGCTCCCATCAACTTAGTTGAAATAAAAAAGGTTTAAATGTAAGAGATAGCAACCTACTTAGTTTCTTTCTTTTTTTTTTTTTTTGTTTATTATAGGAGCCTACTTGCATAATTTACTATTACAACATTCTGCTTGGAATAATCTGACCTAATTATAGCAATGTCAAATATCCAAATACAAATCAATTTTTGCGAGTAGATTTTTCAAAGAACTATGTATTAATAAGAATAAAAAATTAAAAATATTATGCTATAATTCTGTTTAAAGCGTTGGCTAATGGAAACATTTTTCTCTTTTGTGTTGCAGCCCAAGAAAAGCCCTCGTACATTAACTAGATTAAATAGGACAAAAATTGAACTTTCTTGTTCCATCAGAAAAAGGATTCGTTCTGGATTTCATGCATGTGTAAAAGACGTGATAGCCCTTCTCATCCTGATAATTAAAAATGAATGATAAGGATTAGGCAGAATGTGAGATAAACATCCAACATCAATGCCTATTTCTTTTCAGAACATTGGTTATGTGATGTTTCCTTTTTCCTTTTTATGGTTTAATCCGGATGGTTTTGATTTTAAACAAGTTAGATCACATTGTTTATGTTTCTTGTCTTTTTATCGAATTTGATTTCATTTTCTTGATCGGCTGACGGACATAATTCTGTGTTAAAAACTAAGGGCCTAGTTTTTTAAAATTTCCCCTTGATTTGTACTTCTTAAAATTACAACAATGTTGTAGGATATTTTATAATGATTTGATGATTCCCTGGCATATTTTTTTGGCCCCATTTGTTAGTAGTACTTTCAAAATTCAAACAAAAATTGTAATCTTTTGTCTAACCTAAAAAGGTGTGGCACAAACTTGTTCATGATCTCTAGTATGTGCAAAAAACATGAATTTTTATGTTCCATCTGTGCTCCTATCTTGTGGCTTAAGATACTTCATTTTTTGTCAAGTAAAATCAAGAATGGGGATACCTCACATTAATTTTGTTATAGTAGCCACAAGGGCTAAAGTGAGAGTGGCATTTCTTCAACCCTTCTATAACTTAATTAGGGGGAATACACGTATTTTGTTTCCATGTTTCTAGTTGTTTTATTTCGAGTATATGACTATAACTCAAGAAAGTCAACAGCTTGTCAACTCCTTAACGATGACAACGTGCTAGTTCTTTCATCACCTCGACAAGCATATCTATCTTGCTCTCCCCTTTTCATGCCTCGACACCTAATTCTCAAGCTCACAAATATTCACCGGTCAACCACAACCAATCATTAAAATTCAACGAAAACAAAGTAATCTTTTGAGTGGATGAGTGGTGAACAGGGGGGGGGGGGGGGGGGGGGGGGGGGGGGATACACACTTCAAAGGAGTTGTACCATATATGATTCAAGCAACTTCAGCTCTTGGGTTGCAATGCACACCTTTGGGGATGTTTGGCAACGTCAATTTGGTTTGTGAGGTATTGTGTGGGTCTAGGGTTCTGATCAACAAAGTTCCTTTTTAAGAATTACCACTGGCAAATAAAATATGGAGTAAATTACTTGTCATTCGTTGGTAAACATTTTTTATAGGTGTCCTATTTAAACTAAAAAAAAAAAAACAAAAAAAATACTTGTATATAATATTGATAGAATATTTTTTCTGATATTATTAGCTACAATATATTTTTTTTTTAAAACACAAATTTAAATGGATAGAAAAATATGAAGTAAATTACAAATTTGGTCCATGTGCAGTTTGATCAAAGTTTTGGTTTCTTTTTTTTTCTTGGTTTTTTGTTTTATTTTGTTTTTTTTTTTCTTAAAGCATATCCATGGCTTATTGTTGTCTCATTGTTGTGATTCAGATGCTCTATGGAACATTAGTCTAACCATAAAGTATTAGATTTTCATAAGACAAAATTGCAAGAATGGTCTTGTGTTTAGGTGAAAATTGTTACTTTTGTCCAAATAGGTTTGGACTAGCACATGAGGTCAAAATGTTTCATTTTGCTGCGAATTTTGTCCAATGTCTTAACGTCCGTAAGTTTTACCCCGTTAACCTAGCTTTGACATGTCAAAGTGAGGTATTTTGGTCATTCCCTATTTTACTCCCTTTATTTAATTAATAAAATCCTCCTATAAGATCGATGCTACTCTAGCTTTTATCCTTTCGTTCACGTCTTCTTCAGTAGCCCTAATTCACCCACCATTCACACTTTGCTGTCAAGAAAGTGACAATGGTTCTTTGTTTTTGTGGTAAAATGGTTGTTGTACGCACTTCTAGGCTGACAAAACCTTGGTCGTTGCTTTTGGGGATGCCTTACTTGAGGCAAGCAAATCAATTTTGGATTTTCAAGCTTATTCTTCCATGACAAGGGTGCTTTGTTTCTTTAATTTTGAAGGGATCCAAGTGTTGATTTATTGGGTGTTTTGATGGTCGTATGTATAAATGTTCAAAAGCTATCATACCAGGATTACTAAGGACAATCAAAAAATTATAGGCACAAAGCACAATGCTCAAGTGTTACTTGATATGTAGTTGGATTTTCTTTGTGTTTGTATTGGTATTGAGATGCACAATTGACAATATTATCCATAATTTTTGTTGTAGATGGGGTTAATGGCCTTACACACTTATTTTGCACCTTGATGAAATTACAGATTCTTTTCATCATATATCCCCTTCAATCATTTTGTGTTGAAAGCTTCATAAAGATTATTCAAAAGCATATCTAATATTGCTCTCCTTGAAAGAACAAAAATGTTGTCAAAATCAGAGAAAATAATAAGCAAGACAGTGTAACAACAAATTAATTGACAGTGTAATAACAAATTAATACATCATATGGGCAAATTTGGGAATTTGGTTAATTACCTATGAAGTGGCTTCTTGCCTAATGTCGTGGAGGAATCTTCTTTAACCAATCATATGCTTGTTTTTCAAAGCAGTTGAATTTCCTCATCAAATGTTGAACTCTAGGACTGTTGTTGGTGTGACACACTTCCATAAGTGCTCTCTGTATTCCCTGGATCTGCAAGTTCTCTTTATATTATATTATCATGTATATACCTAAGACAAAACATGTGCTCAGCACATGTGGGAACAACTGAGAAATGGAAGACGTAATCCATGTGAAGGAAATAAAACATGGTTAGTATATTACATCCAAATATAGCAAATTTAAACGACCAATTACATACCTTTTGTTTGTCACTTATAAAAGTGAAGTTTGAGTTTGCATATAGGTCTAGGTCATCTCCTAAACACTCAAGAAACCATTTCCAACTTTGAGTGTTCTCGGTCTCAACAATGGCATAAGCTAGGGAGTATATTCCATTGTTGGTGTCTAACCTAACTATAGTTAAAAGTGACTTTACATATCTCTCCTTGAGAGCACCTTGTTTCCTTCCCTAATTCTTTTAATAAAGTTCTCCTTTTATTTTCCATATCAAAACCATAAGCTAGGGAGTATATTCCATTGTTGGTGTCTAACCTAACTATAGTTAAAAGTGACTTTACATATCTCTCCTTAAGAGCACCTTGTTTCCTTCCCCAATTCTTTTAATAATGTTCTCCTTTTATTTTCCGTATCAAAACCTCATCCATTGAATCAACACTATCAATTACATCCAAATCATTAGGGTCTTCAGGGTATTTGTAACAATTGGTAAAATAGGTCAAAGTTTGTCGGTTCAACCACTGCAAATACAATTGTAGAAAGGACCTATTGTGTAGTATTACTTGTCGTGGAGTGTACTTGAAGTCATTATACATGAAATTGCATATTGAATACCCTAAAATTTCCTAAAGTTAATAGTTTTTGACAACCAGAAAACAATTTAGAAAATAAGAAATCTGATTGTATTATGTTCTCTTGATTTTGTGGATATAAAAAACGCCCAAAATGGAGATCGTATGAGCAAGTTACACTTATTTTAAGTTATAAATTGTGTTTGATCGTGCACTTCTTCATTTAGAATAGCTATGAACCTCATAAATTGTGTTTGATCATGTTTTTGAACTCATATTATGGTCTATTATCTTATTTCATTTTTATGATATTTTTAATCTCAAGCAAAATCAGATTCGTGAAATCTATCAAATCTTAAACAATTAATCGCGAAACTTTAAACGCTAATTCTCGAAGTCCTGTATATCAGAATTGATTATACCCTGCGTTTCTAGAATCACCGCGACTAAGACAACAATCAGACACTTTCATAAAAATTTTATGAGATGGTATGATGGCACAAAAATTGAGAAATGAGACTTACATCACAAAAATAAATTATACATATTTAAAACTCAATATATCTATAAAAAGTCAAAGGAAGACTTTTTTGTAAATTCAGCCAAGATTCAAATTGAAGCTACCATTTTCTCTCTAACTTCTCTACCTCACACTCGATTATTTCCACACACACGCATACTCACACTTCAATCACACATACACTAGATTTAGCAAATATATATATATATATATATATATATATATATATATATATATATATATATATATATATATATATATATATATATATATATATATATATATATATATATATATATATGGTACTCTACAGGATCATTCCAGAATTTGTTGTACACAAATTCATCATCAAAGTCGCCTACAAATATGCATTCGATCATACAAACTTCTCTAAATCATCTCTAACCATCACCTCTCTCCCGTTTTTCTCTTTTTTATACATTTTCAAACAAAGAAAAGGAATTGTCGGCGACCTCCCCACCGGTTGCTGTCCCAACCCCCCTCCTCTCTCGTTTTTCTTCCTTCTCACCAATTTCCCAACAAGCCAAACACCCCACCTACTACTGATTTCGTTCACCCTTTTCTCCTGTCGTGTTTTTTTGTTGGATCAGAGATGAGAACAGCCAAGGAGGCACCCGGTCCAACCTCCCTAGCCACCGCAGACGACATCTACATCCACCAGCTGTCGCCTCCGCCTCATGGTTTCCTTCGCTAATCGCCATTGGAGACCCACCCTCATCTTCTTCCTTATTTTCCTACCGATTAGAGCTAACTTGTTCCTTCTGTTTTGTTTTTTCCGATGACGAAGAATAAACCCACACGAGGGGCTAGCCAGAGATGTGCGGCTACCCCTCCTTGTTGTCTTCATTCTTCTTCTACTTCCGTTTGTTTCTCAAATCATCGATCAGACGAGGAGAAAGAAACCTCCCACCTTTTGTTTGTGTTGTTGGACCCAAACCAGTCCCTCCATTTATTTAAAAGATAAAAAACCACCCCTTACTTGTAATTGCTTGAACTAATCAGCCCTTCCTCCTTGTTTTTAGACCAAAACAGTCCCTTGTGTTAGCTAAATTATAAAACAGCCCTTCCAATCATTATACAATATTTAAATCAGCCCTTTTGATTTCACTTTAGTCTGTTATTTAGATCCAAGTTGTTGGAGGAGGGAGATTGCGATGAAGAAGAGGAATAACGGCAGTAAAGGTTGCGATTGGCGGAAAAGGATAGTGGTGGTAGATTTTAGCTTGACCTGAGAGTTGTTTCTGATTGCTAATAAAATCCATTTACTCTTCAATTTAGATCCTAGATGTTGGAGGGTAGAGACATTGGTGAAGAACAGGGACAGTGGAGGTTGCAATTGGCGAAGAAGGCAGACAGTCGTGGGTCTTAGCCGATGGTAGAGGCGGCAAAGCGGAAATGGAGGGTTGGGGATTTTCTGGAATGACGAAGAAGAAAGAAAGTGAACGAACATATGAGATTCAGGAAAAGGAAAAGGGGTTAAGGAAATTAGGTAGTAATTTCACTTTATTTACAGTAATGCCACGATGTATTTTAAATTGGTTATAAGTGGGTAGATGTCAAAGGTTTTTAACTTTTTTGGTTCTCATTTGATCTTTTACACACACATACACATACATATACAAGTACTTACGGAGGACTAAGGACTGGGTCCTTACCTTCAGTGGGAGTGATGACTTGAGAGTTGTAGGGTATAGTGATGTTGGCTTCCAGACTGATAGGGATAATTTCCGCTCTCAGTCGGGCTGGGTCTTTACCCTAAACGGAGGAGCTATAACTTGGAAGAGTTCCAAGCAGGAGACAGTAGCTGATTCTACTTGTGAATCAGAGTATATAGCTACGAGCGAGGCAGCGAAGGAGGCTATATTGCTAAAGAACTTCATTGGAGACCTTGGAGTTATACCAGCTGTAAAGGAACCTTTGGAAATTTTCTGTGATAGTGAAAGTGCTGTTGCCTTAGCCAAGGAACCAAGGGATCACGGGAGATCCAGACACATCGACATAAAATATCACTTTCTCAGACATCGTATAGAAGAAGGAATCCTCGTGGCAAAGAGGGTATCATTAGATGAGAACCCAGCAGATCCCCTCACGAAGGGACTGATTCGGGTTAAGCATCTTCAGCATGCTCGGAGCATAGGGCTAAAGGATGATATAAGTTTTAGTAGTTAGATAATTTAGAAATTTGTAAAGTGTAATTGACATTTGATGATAAATAAAAGTTGTGTTTATTTATGAGTAAAGTGTTGCTATCTTTTTTCAATCGTTTACTATAATTTCTTTTGCATGTTTTGACTTCCAGAATTTTATGTTGTGTTTTACATATTATTCAAATTTTCCCCAGTCGGTCATATGTTGGAAGTAGATATGAATTAAGACTGTCATGAAGTTGGTTGTAGGTGTCAAGTTTTGGGACAACACTTCATGAGTACTTATAAGTTCTGAGTATTGGAATCAACCCACGCTCACTGGTATCACTTCATGGAATTTATCTCGAGTGATCGTGAGACGGTAATATCATAAAAGTCTTCAAACCTAGAGATATGATTTGTTGCCTATGAGTTGGTTATGCATTGATTGTATGAAAACGCATTGGTAACTCGATGTTATAAAACGTGCTTTTGTGTATAATTCAACAAGTAGTAGAGCAAACATATGAGTCGAAGTTTATCTGTTCCTTCTTGGATTAGAAGCTGATATCTGGGCCCCTCGATGATTTTTTTTTGACCTATGTACTGGGCCCGGTTAGAAATAAGTTGATGTGTTCAATTAAGTTCTTTGTCAAACAAATCGGAAATCGGGAAACAAACTACTGGACAATAAGAAAGACAGTGTTCCATGTATTTGTTCGGCTGATATCTAGAACAGAGGATTATTTAATCACTTATCTTAAATGGCGTATCATCATTGTGACAACCGTCAATATCCGGTCAAGTCAAAGTCAACTAAAGTCAATAGGTCAAACCGATCGACTCAATTAACCTTTGTGTACTAGGGTTTATGTTGTGTTATTTCCATACAACACGTTATACTAATGAGAAATCATCAGTCAAAAAGTCCGTACATCTAGATTTCATTAACCTAAGACAGTGGTAAATATCGAAACAAACCGATAAAACAATATTGCATACTCATTGGGAGTGTGTAAGATCCTTAAACATGGCTTAGTGGGGCTTACGGACCTTGCATTGCGAAGCCAGACACTCACCAAAGTCACACACGAAACCTCTCTAAATCATTTTTACTCTATATTTAGAATCTCTCCCAAATCTCTCCAAGAATGTGAAATCTCTCCCAAATCTCTCCAAGAATGTGAAATCTCTTCCAAAATCTCTCTTTGTATGAGAAATCTCTCAATGAATGTGAAATCTCTCCCAAATCTCTCTTTGTATGAGAAACCTCTCCGTGAATGTCAAATCTCTCCCAAATCTCTCCTTGAATGAGAAATCTCTCCAAGTATGGGAAATTTCTCCCAAATCTCTCTCAAAAGTTCCTTAAACTTTTTATAGTCTTTCAGACCATCCCGACCCTTAACCGGGTCAAAAACGGCTTGAAACGGAGTAAAAATGAGTAAAACAGCTTTATTGAGCCAAAACCCTCTTAGGAACCGAAACCCTCTCAAGAACCGAAACCTCGGCAGCCGAGACCAAGACCTTGGAACCGAGAGACAACCGAGAACCGAGACCCTGAGAACCGAGACCTCCCGCGAGCCAAAACCACCTGAACCAAGCCTCGTCGTCGGCTCCCTTTCCCGCCTGCGAAAGTCTTCAGCCGAACACGCCAAGAACCAAGACCGAACCTCGGTCTTCCTTCTGCCTTCACACTCTCGGTTCCCCACTTCCGACCGAGCCTCACATCTTCTTTTCTTTTCCCCACTTTCGGTTCTTTTCTCCTTCCCCTCCTCTCGGTCCTTCTCTTCTACTCTCAGCCCTCTCTTCCACTTTCGGTTCTAAGCTCCTAAGGAGCAGAACCTTCGCATTTCCGGCCAAAATTTCAGATTTTTGCAATTTTCACCCGGTTTTCAATATTTTTAGCATTTTGAGCCCGTTTTCGAGATTTTAACGCGGGATTTTCACCCAAAATCATATTTTAACATAATAAACCCTAAATATTCATAATTTAATCATATTTTCAAGAAAATCTTTATTTAAAGAATAAAATTTAGTGTGTGAAGTACAAGGAGGTGGAGTGTTGACTTATCTTTAACTTATGACACAAGCAACCACTCCCATACCCACTCCATGTCACTATTCACCATCATCCCATACCTAGTCATTTCATGGTACTTTTCCAACTATTTTTCAGCCACACACTTGGTCAAGGGTTAGAAAACCTTCCTCTCTCCTCACATTTCTTTCATTCTTCCATCAAGAACAAACTTCATTTTCTCTCCTTTTCTCTCTCTAAAATTCGAGTTTCAAGGCTATACTCTAAGCTTTTCTTCTGCTTTTGGTAAGTATTAACATCCTCTTTATGGTTATTTCACTTCCTTCTACTCAAATCATGGATATCTTACACAAACTCCATCCTATTGGTGTTAGATCTTCGAATCTTCAAGCAATCTCCCAAAGTGTTCTTGAGTTGAACACTTCTTTTCTCCATCATCCCTCTACTGAAATCACATAAGGTGAGTTCATACCCCTGTATTTTCATGTTTTCTTAAGTTTTAAGGGCGGGGGGGGGGGGGGGGATACAAGTTAAAACACCAAGAACATAACTAAACTTTGCTAACAGCTTCATCAGAAAAGTTGGACTCCATTCACGGACTGTTTTGGACAACCTAAACATTTTAGTTTTCAAAACTGTATTAGGTGCAAATATTTCCAGTTCCTAGCTTTAAAATGACTACTTGAACATCTCCATACAATTTTTCTACAATTTATGGTGATATTTACAAAACTGTCTATCGTTTCAAACATCAATCCGGACCAGTCTGTGATTATGGACTTTTCACACCAATTGGAGGTCATTAAAATTCATAATAAAAATTATGAACAAACTAGACTCATTTCCCAAACTCTCAGAATTTACGGATTCTGATTTGGATCTTTGATGATTTTTCTATAAATTTTCTAAGAACAGTAAATAAAAATATTAACAAAAGAAAAATGCTATCAATTTCATTTCACCTTGTAACATGTTGAGCAAGGTGTATATCTTTATGTGAAAATATGTTCTTACAAATAGATGACATTTTGACTTAGTATATAGTCATACATCAAAAAACAAATGGATTTTTACCTACAAAAGTGTGGTAATTAATTTGTTGTTATAATGCATGTTGCTTCACTTTAGTAAAAAGTACATATACATATCGGTAAACAAAAGGGTTTTTACCTTCACAAATACGGTAGTTAACCATAATAAACAAAGTTATAACTATTACATTTATACTTTTTGATAAACTATAATAGGTATGGTTTATGTTTCCATTAACACATCAAACACATTTCGGAAGGTTTTATTCCCACAGGAAAATGTTTTACACTCACGCACACCACACGTAAACTTGTTACTTAAATTGTGAGACATTCTCTTTCCATACGTCCGAGTGCGGGATCCAAATTCCTGGTAGTTATAACCAGAGTCTCTTGTAGGGAGAACGTCATAGTTGTGTATAGATCTATATTGGGTTTGACACCCCACACCTTACTGCTAGCTACAGTAGGACCTGCAGGTCTACGGGTGACAAATGTCATTTCAGTTTCGCGACGCCTGAGAAACGTCGTGACAGGTTCATTCAGTCATAGTATGGTTATAGCGGCTCACATACGGAGTTAACAACACATAGAGTGTACAGGGATTTTCATAAATCAAAAAGGGGTTTTATGTCGATTTAAAATCACTTTTTATATCAATAATTACAGATATTATTGTATACTTTCAGTCTTGGTATTTAAGACTACACACCATTCATTACGGGATTTTTCTCAAATCAGAAAGGGTTTTACACCAATTTATAACCACTTTTATATCTTTAAGTATGAAAAATACTTGTTCATTTTTGGTCCCGACATTTCGGACCACATAACTTTTATAAGGAAAATATTGTATTTTTCTTGGTAACACACCACACATTACAAAGAACGGTTTCCAAACTCTTTATCTAAAAAGCTTATGAACTGACCAACCTTTGTGTTGACACTTTTTCAAACAACTTGTATTCTCAGGAATTCAGTGAAACAGGAAATCAACAGCGTTTTGAGGATGAGACGATAAATCGTCGAACAATTCATTTTGTCATCATAATGTAATTGATTTGAATCATGTAAATTTATACTTTGGTGTAACTTTTTTCAATTATATTTATGATGGTTGTAATTACTTTGAACACTATTATACTCGTTCTTGTGATACTGTACATGAAGTCCGCCACCCCCGGACATTTCCGCCATCCTTGGTTTGGGGGTGTGAAAGATTGGTATCAGAGCATTATTTATAGTGAACTGTGTGAAAGATTGGTATCAGAGCATTGTTTATAGTGAACTAAGTATATCGAACCACATAAGATATACAAACTATAAATGCATTGGGACTAAGGTCTCTGATTTAAAGTTTTCAAAACAACTATACTTTTAGAAATAAGGGTTTAGGTCATTTTTGGTCACTTAACTTTTGATTTTGTGCTCATTTGGTCACTTAACCCTTTTTAAGTTTTAAAAGGTCGTCAAACTTTTAACTTTGTGCCCATTTAGTCACTTAACTTTTGGTTTGGTCACATTTAGTCACTTAACTTTTAGATTTGGGCTCATTTAGTCACCTAACTTTTAAAATTATGCTCATTTAGTCACTAAACTTTTGAAAAAATTTAAAAGTTTAGTGACTAAATGAGCATAATTTTAAAAGTTAAGTGACTAAATGTGACCAAACCAAAAGTTAAGTGACTAAATGAGCACAAAACCAAAAGTTTGATGACCTTTTAAAACTTAAAAAGAGTTAAGTGACCAAATGAGCACAAAACCAAAAGTTAAGTGACCAAAAATGACCTAAACCCTAGAAATAAATAGTTTCTTGTTAAAAGTATACATGCATGCGTACATACTAAGGTCAACATCATTCTAGAACAGAACAAAAGAAATGATTGTCGAATATCACAGGTAAGCTCGGGGATGTATGCTCAGTCTTGGGAGCGGCATAGCCTAATCAACTATGCTTGTCCTAGGAGTGATTAGCACATGCCCAAGAATGGTTGTGATATGGCGACAAGTCTAAAAACTTACCAACACTACCACAATGAGAACATTAGAACAGAACATGAGTTTAAAATACTATGGGAGTATTTTGTGTTACTATAAGTGCTTACATGAGAACTAAACAGGTCTCTATCAAATAGGTCAATAGTTGTTAAGTGGATACGCAAAGGTTATATGAAATTTAGGCGTTATAGACTTAGAACCTGTGACCATTGCTTTACTTCCTATTCTCGCACGTATAACATAGCAAGGTTCTACTTACCAGACGACCCCTACTTTCCCAACCAGAGAAATGGTGGATGGTTATGACAAGAATCAGAAGCGGAACCGGAGGTAATCAATTCTCCATGCGTAGCCAGGGTTCCCGTGAACGGTTTCGACTACATCGAACCTGTGCCCCGTTGGGCAACCGTGATCGAGGGTTGAAGTCGATAGCAATGACAGCAACCACCATGTGGAGACCAACGAGGGTGCTATGACCTCAACCACGGGGGACCGACTAACAGAACCCTCCCGGAGAAAACCCGGCAGATCACGAGCATCGGGGATTAAAACAAGAAGACTACCACCCGAGTTCAGAAACTGCGCGCTACTTCAGACCCTACCATCTCACGTACCAGAGGCTTGGAAAAAGACTACTATTTCCGAGACCAACTCCCTTTTTTTGGACCTTATCGCCGCTCGTGAAGAGGAAAGAGAGTAACAGGGTAAACACACGGAATTCAAAGAGAGGATGATTGCAGCCAAGCGTCGATTGACAAAGCTGCAAGATGTATCGGCTTTGCATCAGGCATCACAAGGGACGGATTGTCGCGAGTAGAGTTCATACCGCTCACAAGACTTTGTAAATTAAGTTCTTAAGTATGCATTGGTGCTACTCTATTCTAGGTGTAAGCATGTCACTGCGATTTAAGCGGTTATACTAATCGAGAGATCTATTTGCTATCAAAACTTTTCCTTGCATGGATGTGAGGTATACCTGCATCAAGGCCAAAAATGTTTGTTGAAACCACAATTACTAGAATCATCTTAACAAGATAGGCTTAGGACCTAGCTTGGGTCAAATTACAATGTTTCACTGGGATACATAACTACTAAAACACATGAGTTTACCATATAAAGACTCTCGTTATGAACTGTTTACAAAACACCCTTAACAACCGAATTATGTTACAAATTGATATAAGATAAACTTAGTTAGAAAACCCGCGACGTATAGCCATTCTAAAGACACATTTTCGTATTACCTTTAACATTTTGGTTGAGAGGTTCCTTCTTCGTAGATCTATGGGGTGCGATTATACAGGCACTAATACATCGGGTCCCATCAAAACTCCTCAGCAAAGTGTGTTTGGACAAACATGATTCTAAGATGAGTAAAGCTTAATGCCCGTATGAAACCTACTCCTACCTACTGCCATAACTCAATCTCAGGAATGTTAGCAGAAACACTGGGAATAGTACAGTAATGTGCAAAAATTTATATGCGTGAATATAAATCGTAGGATGCACTTGAGATAATTATTTCCACTAACGAAGTCGTTTTTCATCATGAAACAGGACTATGTCTTCACCAAGAGGCGGCCAACCAACTAGCAAGACGCCAACCCTGCAGATAGACTTTGCTACTTTTCAGGCTGCAATCACGGCAGCCGTGACAGCCGTCATGGCGCAATTCAATGCTAACAACGCCAGCAGAGACAGAAGCGGTACTGACAATGCAGATTGTTGTAACAACCAGGAACACCAACGGGTGTCTGCCAACGAAAATGCCTCAGACCACAAACCTACGAACAAGAAGCGGAAGTTTTGGAATAAAAAGGAGCGCAACCAATCTCAGAAATCCGCTAAAAGACAACAACCTGTAGCCACCCCTACAATTACAACAGCAGTCACAACACATGCCTCGACACTAGCCACTTGGTCTGCCACCCAAACGCCGGCCAGACCATATAAGGGATCACTCCCAAAGTGTAACCAATGTGGCTTCCATCACAATGGAGCTTGCCGGATTTTACACTGTAACAACTGCAACAGGAAAGGGCATACCGTTCGTTTCTGTAGGACCTCGACTCAACACATCGCTTCAACCCCCAACACTAATGTAAGTCCAGTGTGCTGCCTATGTGGCGAAACAGGGCACTTCAAAAGAGACTGTCCAACTGAGAGGAATAACGGAGGAGCAGGAGGAGTGTGATGAACACACCAGCAGGAGCAACATGGGAACCATATTAGGACTTTTGTAATGTTTCCAACGACAAAAAAATGTTTAAGTACCATTTGTTTGTAATGAATTTCGTATGCTTGCTAAAATCACCGTCTTTCTAAAAGTAGTTGAAATACTCTCTCGTTCAAATCAAACCAAAGACACTCATATATGACCTTAGGATCATTACCTATAAATTGTGATGACTTTGTACATACATCGGGGTTAATTATAATCAAAATACTAAAGTCTTGAAACAAATAATTCCATCCTGACTCCTGTTTTAAGTCTAGTGGTGATATTTGGATAGAACCATCCGCTTGATGATTTTACCAACATCAAATTACATATGACGTTCATATACCGCTCGATCATAGGGAGACCTGTCAGGGATCATGATATCAACTATCATTACTAGCTATCAAAACACACCCACTACCAGTGCTAGACACTGTGGTACAAATCATATATAGTAATAATGACATCGAACAAAACGGAACACACTAAAAAGAAACACAAGATACTCTATCACTCTAATGAGCACTTCTTATGAATACAGCTTAACACATGCTTTATCTAATAAGATACTGTGTCATCATTCAATTTTGATTGGTATAGTCCTCATCTTCCCGGTTTAACGACTATGAAAGGACCCTTCACCTAACCCACTGAATATCGAAACCTTTGTCTCTCATAAACACATCGAGCACGGACCTCCGGGTCATCTCTCGCTGTGAAACCCCAAAACACGCACCAGAGGAGTGTTATACTTCCCGAAACCTTATCACAAGTATTTCCACGAGACCTTTCGGGAATGTCACGCATCCAGCAGACAATGTTCAAGAAGCTTGGGACGGATACGGTTAGTCTACCACTACTGCGAATATACGCGAGGATAATGTATGATTAAAAATTCTACGGAAATTGGATGTGTGCTTCTGCCTTATTTCCTGTTCCATGTCTGGTTGTGGACTTGGGGCAGAGTCACCCATCCAACTGTCTTGCCAACCTTAAGTACATACGACCTATATGTGCAAGTTAGTGATAGATGGACCGAGTACGAGTCCTGCCATGAACTTCAGGCCAAGGTTCCCCAGGAGGACGAGTGAATGTCTTACCATCCGAATAAGTCTAGTCGCATAAACCAAACCCACATGCTTCCTAACGAGCTAAGCAATCGAGGAACACTACAGCAGGCCCTATGCAGCGCTCTGAGGAGAAGTTATTACTTGTGACATAAGACAGCTAAAGACGTACGAGGTAGGCTAGATAACGCATGAACTCGAACTAGGAGCAGTAGAGTTTGCCCTAGAGGTCTAGAGGCACCATCTCTCCGACACGAAGCATACAATCTTCACTGATTATAAGAACCTAGAAAGCACGGACGGCGGGACATATTATCCAATGAACCGGATCTAGACACCGAGGTTGATGAATTCAGAAATAATGTCACGAACGAAGCACAAGAAAACTCGCTACTTCCCTTCATCCAGGCTCGGACAAGATGTGTCCGGACCTCAAAAAGTGCCATCAATGGACGAATAGGAAAGCAGACATCGTTACACATGTGGGCAAGTATCGGACTTTTGCCAATGACAAGAGAGAATAAAGGTAGCCTTCGCGTCTCCTACAACAACCAGTGATACCTGAAAGGAAGTGGGAGCGGCTAACCATGAGCTTCATAACCAAGCTACCCATAGCAATGGATGGTCTCGATACCATTTGGGTAACCGTCGATAGACCGGCCGAATCCGCACACTTCCTACTAATTAAAGAAATCAACATAATGGGGGAATCGACTACAACATACATCAAAGAGATTATGCGACCACAGGGTATATTAATATCTGTTATCTCTAACAGAGATAGTAGATTCATTTCGTCACCCTGGCAACCCTTGCACGAAACTAGGTTGGACTTGAGTATGGCCTACCAACAGCAAACCAACGGGCAGAACAAAAGGGGCCATTCAAACCTTAGGCGACACGTAAATAGCTTGGGTGATTAACTTCAGTAAAGCGTGGGAGTGCCCACTTACCACTTGGCAAAAAAAAATCAAAATGAACGAGAGTCTCCACTTTGTGGCGGGGAGCATAAAGGCACACATAGAATACACTATCATTTCAAAACAATCACTCCTTTAAATTGACTTAGCTCAAGTTACAATAAGAAATTCCAAGGCGTCATTTAATATCGGGCGGATTGGTCCTCGCCATACCAATTTCGTGTACACCAAAAAAGTACCCACCTCTCTAACCGAACTCTTGAATCCCCAATCAAAATGCAAATTTCGGGACGAAATTCCCTCTAACGGGGGGTATGATATGACAACCGTCAATTTCCGGTCAAGTCAAAGTCAACTAAAGTCAACAAGTCAAACCGATCGACTCAATTAACCTTTTTGTACTAGGGTTTACGCTGTGTTATTTCCGTACAACTCATTATACTAATGAGAAATCATCAGTCGAAAAGTCCGTACATCTAGATTTCATTAACCTAAGACAATGGTAAATATCGAACCAAACCGATAAAACAATATTGCATACTCATTGGGAGTGTGTAAGATCCTTAAACATGGCTTAATGGGGCTTACGGACCTTGCGTTGCGAAGCCGGACACTCACCAAAGTCACACACGAAACCTCTCTAAATCGTTTTTACTCTATATTTAGAATCTCTCTCAAATCTCTCCAAGAATGTGAAATCTCTCCCAAATCTCTCTAGGAATGTGAAATCTCTTCCAAAATCTCTCTTTGTATGAGAAATCTCTCCAAGAATGTGAAATCTCTCCGAAATCTCTCTTTGTATGAGAAACCTCTCCATGAATGTCAAATCTCTCCCAAATCTCTCTCAAAAGTTCCTGAAACTTTTTATAGTCTTTCGGACCATCCTGACCCTTAACCGGGTCAAAAACGAGTAAAACAGCTTTATTAAGCCGAAACCCTCTTAGGAACCGAAACCCTCTCGAGAACCGAAACCTCAGCAGTCGAGACCGAGACCTTGGAACCGAGAGACAACCGAGAACCGAGACCCTGAGAACCGAGACCTCCCGCGAGCCGAGACAACTTGAACCGAGCCTCGCCTTCGGCTCCCTTTCCCGCCTGCGAAAGTCTTCAGTCGAACACGCCAAGATCCGAGACCGAGCCTCGGTCTTCCTTCTGCCTTCACACTCTTGGTTCCCCACTTCCGACCGAGCCTCGCATCTTCTTTTCTTTTCCCCACTTTTGGTTCTTTTCTCCTTCCCCTCCTCTCGGTCCTTCTCTTCTACTCTCGGCCCTCTCTTCCACTTTCGGTTCTAAGCTCCTAAGGAGCAGAACCTTCGCATTTCCGGCCAAAATTTCAGATTTTTGCAATTTTCACCCGGTTTTCAATATTTTTAGCGTTTTGAGCCCGTTTTCGAGATTTTAACGCGGGATTTTCACCAAAAATCATATTTTAACATCATAAACCCTAAATATTCATAATTTAATCATATTTTCAAGAAAATCTTTATTTAAAGAATAAAATTTAGTGTGTGAAGTACAAGGAGGTGGAGTGTTGACTTATCTTTAACTTATGACACAAGCAACCACTCCCATACCCACTCCATGTCACTATTCACCATCATCCCATACCTAGTCATTTCATGGTACTTTTCACACTATTTTTCAGCCACACACTTGGTCAAGGGTTAGAAAACTCTCCTCTCCCTCACATTCTTTCATTCTTCCATCAAGAATTTTCTCTCATTTTCTCTCTCTAAAATTCGAGATTCAAGGATATACTCCATGCTTTTCTTCTACTTTTGGTAAGTATTAACATCCTCATTATGGTTATTTCACTTCCTTCTACTCAAATCATGGATATCTTACACAAACTCCATCTTCTTGGTGTTAGATCTTCGAATCTTCAAGCAATCTCCCAAAGTGTTCTTGAGTTGAACACTTCTTTTCTCCATCATCCATCTACTGAAATCACATAAGGTGAGTTTATACCCCTGTATTTTCATGTTTTCTTAAGTTTTAAGGGGGAGGGGGGCGGGAATACAAGTTAAAACACCAAGAACATAACTAAACTTTGCTAACAGCTTCATCAAAAAAGTTGGACTCCATTCACGGACTGTTTTGGACAACCTAAATATTTTAGTTTTCACAATTGTATTAGGTGCAAATAGTTCCAATTCTTAGCTTTAAAATGAGTAGTTGAAAATCTCCATACAATTTTTCTACAATTTATGGTGATATTTACAAAACTGCCTATCGTTTCAAACATCAATCCGGACCAGTCTGTGATTATGGACTTTTCACACTAGTTGGAGGTCATTAAAATTTATAATAAAAATTATGAACAAACTAGACTCATTTCCCAAACTCTCAGAATTTACGGATTCTGAGTTGGATGTTTGATGATTTTTCTATAAATTTTCTAAGAACAGTAAATGAAAATATTAACAACAGAAAAATGATATCAATTTAATTTCACCTTGTAACATGTTGAGCAAGGTGTATATCTTTATGTGAAAATGTGTTCTTACAAATAGATGACATTTTGACTTAGTATATAGTCATACATCAAAAAACAAATGGATTTTTACCTACAAAAGTGTGGTAATTAATTTGTTGTTATAATGCATATTGCTTCACTTTAGTAAAAAGTACATATACATATCGGTAAACAAAAGGGTTTTTACCTTCACAAATACGGTAGTTAACCATAATAAGCAAAGTTATAACTATTACATTTAAACTTTTTGATAAACTATAATAGGTATGGTTTATGTTTTCATAAACATATCAAACACTTTTCGGAAGGTTTTATTCCTACAGAAAAAGGTTTTACACTCACGCACACCACACGTAAACTTGTTACTTAAATTGTGAGACATTCTCTTTCCGTACGTCCGAGTGCGGGATCCAAATTCCTGGTAGCTATAACCAGAGTCTCTAGTAGGGAGAACGTGATAGTTGTGTATAGATCTATATTGGGTTTGACACACTACACCTTATTGCTAGCTACAGTAGGACCTGCAGGTCTACGGGTGACAAATGTCATTTCAGTTTCGCGACGCCTGAGAAACGCCGTGGCAGGTTCATTCAGTCATAGTATGGTTATAGCGGCTAACATAGGGAGTTAACAACACATAAAGTTTACAGGGGTTTTCATAAATCAAAAAGGGGTTTTATGTCGATTTAAAATCACTTTTTATATCAAGAATTACAGATATTATTGTATACTTTTAGTCTTCGTATTTAAGACTACACACCATTCATTACGGGATTTTTGTCAAATCAGAAAGGGTTTTACGCCAATTTAAAACCACTTTTACATCTTAAAGTATGACAAATACTTGTTCATTTTTGGTCCCGACATTTCGGACGCCATAACTTTTATAAGAAAAATATTGGATTTTTCTTGGTAACACACCACATATTACAAAGAACGGTTTCCAAACTCTTTATCTAAAAAGCTTATGAACTCACCAACCTTTGTGTTGACACTTTTTTCAAACAACTTGTATCTCAGGAATTCAGTGAAACAGGAAATCAACAGCGTTTTGAGGATGCGACGATAAATCGTCGAACAGATCATTTTGCCATCATAATGTAATTGATTTGAATCATGTAAACTTATACTTTGGTGTAACTTTTTTCAATTATATTTATGATGGTTGTAATTACTTTGAGCACTATTATACTCGTTGTTGTGATACTATACATGAAGTCCGCCACCCCCGGACGTTACCGCCATCCTTGGTTTGGGGGTGTGACAATCATCTTCTCAGTTCCGAGAGACCTTGAAAGGGCTACGATTGTTGATCGGTTCCTGAAGTCATACTTGTAGTTATAGTTATTAGACTTATCCAAGTTGGAGACTGTTGGATAAGGTGTCTATGTCCATAACTATTTCTGGTATGTACTTGACCCGACCCAGCATGGTCCATTTGGGTGGCATGGCATCATGCATTTGGATAGACTAAATGAGAGAAATAACACTTGTGGTTTATTATTATATTATAAGTTCTAATATATTAATAGTATTATTTAATTAGTATTGATCAAGAACTAATTTGGAATTAATTAAGTGATCAAAAGATAACTAATTAAATATATGGGTTGATTATGTAATCATCCATAACTTGTATAGTAGGCTAAAAGGCTCCATGGATTATCAAGTTGGGTTAAACCCATAGGATGCTCCATGGGAGTTACAAACCCATGGTTCATGGAAATGAAGAGTCATGACACATTAGGGTTTACATGATGTAACCTAGATGGGTCACACTATATAAGTAAGATCATCTCGACCAAAATCGGCTACACACAAGAACAAGAGAGGGCTAGGCCAATTTTTAGATTGTTTGTATTCTCTCAAAAGTCATTCCAAAGGCATTTGGTGTTGTGTGAAGCATTTGAGTCATCACACTTGGGGTGCTAGGCTCACAAGGTTTTAAGGAATCAAAATCAACTACAAGGTATGTAATTCTAACCAACTTTTTAGTTTAAAAGTTCCCCATGTACGCTATATAGGACTATGAACCTTGGAAATCATATTTTGCATGTATTTAGACAAACATAGATCAAAACCCATCACAAATCCCTTAAACCAAGGATCTGATTCAAACTAGTAACGTCCCAAAACTTAAAACCAATTTTTTTTATATTAATTAAACCAACAACCAAAAATATTTATCAAAAACCATAAAATAATCATAATGTATCCAAAAACATCCCAATGTAAATCAGATTCAATTAAGCGGAAAATCGTGGTGTGTGTAGTGTGATCATCTCGAGCTCTTCTCCTTCGATCCGGAAGTACCTGAAACATAAACTGAAAAACATAAGCACAAAGCTTAGCAAGTTCCCTAAAATACCACATATCATACATATATGTCAGCTCAAGGTTGTAATGGATCTATATCACCCCCCGAGTCTATTTCAACTCATGTGTCAGCTCAAGGCTTTACCAGGTCTATTTCACCCCCGAGTCTATTTCAACTCAATCAGTATTTTTCAACCGCACGGGTCTATTTCACATCTAGGTCTATTTCACCCCACATACATACAACAAATAGGCATACATGCATACATCAAGACTCACAAAAACAACAAGCACATCCAACCCTAATATCCTATAGTATATTGAGCAAACTCACCTCAGTCTGCTGAAAGTCAAATAGATGATCGGGCTGCTGAACTGCAGAATTCCTGTACTAACCAATCTAACAAAATCCTAATTAATAATTGGGACATAATCATAACTGGGAGTTAAATCAACTAATCCCGCCTTCCAACGTAAAATGACCATTTTACCCTTCCCTCAATTGGCCCAAAAGCCGCTGCCCAAATTCAATGGTACAAAAGCCCAATAATGGCCCAATTCCTAAAGGACACCCAAAGCCTAATATGAGCCCAAATCCAAGAAGGCCCAAGACCTAACAATGGCCCAAAATCAAAAGACTTGTGGCCCAGCAAGGGCCCAAAACCCTAAAGTCCAAAGGCGGCCCAATCATCAAAAACCCAAGACTAGGTCACATACGCTAAGCGTACGCCTAGTACGCCCGACGTACTAGGTCGCTTCCACGGAGTCGGGGATCCAGACGTGTACACGTTGCGTACGCATTAGTACGCTCAGGTTACGCCCCCTCTAGCTACTTCATCCATTAAGGTTATGTTTGGCATACGAGCTGAAAAGGTAGCTGTTAAATAAAAAGCTAGCTGATAAAAAATGACGTTTGGTAAAACTAGCTGAAAAGCTAGCTAAAATATATAAAATTACATAAAAAGACAATCAAGAGTATGTGTTTCTATAATTAATTAAGGGGTATCTTTGTAAAATTTTAAAAAAGCTCCTAAAAAGCTAGTCTAAGTAGCTTTTTAAAAAGCTAGCTTATAAGCTACTTTTTGGCTTACCAAACACGACAACATAGAAAAGCTCGAAAAATAAGGTAGCTTATCAGCTAGCTGTGGCACGCCAAACACAACCTAAGTCCTTATATTTTAAGACCAAACATCCAAAATTTTGATCCAGACCTTGGGGAACGTCTTAATCCATAAAGTCATTAACTTGGTGCCTTTGCATGGCTTAAATGGATCCAAATCTTAGATCTAGCATCCTACTTTCACCAAATGGGCATATGCTCATGCATGGTTGATCCTCAACCATCAAGATGCTAACTTTATGAACTAATTTCAGAAACATTAAGAGGGGCAACTCATAACTTCTACAATGAAAAAACCCCACTAGAACTCATGCATGGGACCAAAATGTGCTCAAAGCAAGCTCTAATCTAGATCTTGCAACAAAATCATCAAGATAGAGGCTTTATACCTTAATGAGGCCAAGAAATGAGTGTAGATTTTGGATCTAAAAGCTCCTACTTGACCAAGGCTCCTTCTTCAAGTTTCGTCTTCTTTAAGGCTCACCAAGCACCTACTAAAACACACACAAAGGGTTATATCTCTCTAGATGAGCTAGGGTTTCGAAATAGGACTCAAAAGGGCAATAGAGGCTGGGAAATGAGAGAACCTTAGGACATAAGGTTGCTTAAATAGGGTCCAAACCTTAAAATTAGGGTTTGTCCTCTAATGACGTACACCTAAGGTACGGGAGGTACACCTAGCGTACACACTCCCATCTTGAAATTTCAATAACACCCCCTAAGGACCAAAATGGAAACTAAAAAACACACCAAGGGTCAAAATGAAAAATAGCTTGAATCGGGTGTTACAAGTATAGATTTGACTTATCTCTCTTTTATGATGTTTTGGTTTGTAAAACTAAGATTTAAAACTTCGCAATTGATGTTATTTTTGAATTCCTAATTGACTATACTCTAATGGCATTTATGAATTACTGTTGATATGATATTTGGGATGTTTTGTTACAAATGATTTTAAGTATTAACGACCATGATTTTTATTATAAATATGTTTTGAAAGAAAATGATCTAAATATTAAAGGTTATGGTTTTCTATATATATTCATAAAAAATAATAATTTGAGGCATTACACCGACACCACAAACATCTTCTCCTGAAATTTCTTCACTCTATAAAAGACACTATGTTTTCATTTTGTTTTTTCAATTTTGACACTCTTTTTATTGCAATTTAAACATTATGTTTATGATTTTTTTTGCAATTAACCATTTACCCCATCACTCGGTTGCCACTTCTAATATGGCATGGGACTATGACCTGGCATTATTTGTTTAGGTGTCGTTGGTGTTGCATGATGACATGTCCAACCTCATGCTTATTTTGTCTATTGTTAAGCCTCGTGCAACAGCCTCATGCATGGAATAAAGAACCATCTCTCTTTCTTTCCTATTCTTTTTTGCTTGTTTCTTAGACCGCCTGATGTCCATGGTTTATATGGACCTTGCTAGGGTATTTTGAACATCTTGTTTTAGTGATTAAAGATGGCAAAAGTCAATAGCAAGGACTCCTAACAACTTAAACATAGTAAACAATCATGTTTTTGTGTTTCTAAAGCCTAACCGAGAGACAAGAAAGTGCAAGTATAATCCTTTGTCAAAATGAGATAACTGAGTCAAAGCTTTAAAAAAAATAGTAACATGTCAACATACCACTTCAACATTCCATGTCAATATCCCATGCCACGTCAATAGTGGCAATCAGAAGACCAGATAAATGGTCAACATTGCAACAAAATCAGAAACATAGTGATTAAATTGCAAAAATAAATAAATAAATAGTGACTTTAGTGCATTTACATTTTTAAACACTATATAAATCATAAAGGATTTCACATTGTCATTCCATATGCTTAAACTATAAGTGATTCAAGAAATCAAATCATCATAATTAAACTTAAGTAGTAAAATCATCAATATTAAACTAAATTAAAATCCCTTGCTTCCGCATATGAGATCATTAGCAGTCCTTCAATGATGAAAAATAAGGATTTTGGTCACTGGTGTTTAAACATAAACAAAATCAACATTAAGCTTGTCAAAAGGGTGAAGAACATGACCAACAAAATCGCAACATGATTCCATTAGTCCAAGACCATAATATGAAACCTAAACAAAATCAGAAATAAGATTATTGGGAGAACAACACAAGATCATCTTTGATTCTTATAGAGAAATGGTGGTGTCATCTAGTTTTTTTAATTGTAAACTTAACTCTATTACACCATTGTAATTTAACTTTTGAGACAATGAAGGAAAAGAAGTCACCAATTAAGAATTGTACTTTCACTTTTTTCGTTAGGACATTCTATGGTAATCTACTTGAATTTTTTTGAAACAGAATATGAGTAACTATTTACCTTTTGCTGAGTTGCTTGCTTGGTCAAATGTTAAAAGTTGACTTGATGTTCTTGAAGCTGCTTCTGTAAGTCAGCATTGCTTGTTTCAAGCAGTGCTATTTTCTGTTTCAAAAGTTGAGAAAAAAGAGACAGATTCATAAGTTTTGTCTATATGTTCATTAAGGGTATTCACCGGAAATTTAACAAATGTCTTACTTGAAGCTCATCAAATATATGGAAGAGAAACCAGGCTGTTTCTGAAGAAACCTCGACTTTTTGCTAGTGTTATTTCCATCTCAACTTCCACAATTCTTCTTTCTAAATCCCTAGAAGCAAATATCTATAACAGGAAGAGAAATAACATGTCAGAGGTAATCTAGATATTATAAATGTAAGTACACATATAGAAAGAGAGGAATGGGAAAGAGAAACTACAAATTAAGCAATTGTAGATTAAAAGCAAACCTCTTTGAAATTCATCATAAGCAAATGAGATAATAATATTCTGCTCTCAGCATCCTGCCATAACCTAGTAAAATCAAATGATACGGTCTTTTAGGCTCATAATTAGCATGACTAAATTCAATTTTAGAGGGGATAACAAAAGCATATATAATACTATCCTCAAGAATCCTCCAATTACAAACTTTGTATTTCATGTACAATTGATCCAGGAATGATTTAATTTCCACCAACATAGAAGCTGTAAAATTGGTGTTACAAATGACATGATCATATCAAATAAAAAACCATGAGATTTTACTTTTTGGAAACTATGTAAACTCATAGCAAGTAAGATTTCCAAATTTATTGATCAATGTTTGAACATTTTATTCCAAATGACTATGAACAAATATTGTATTCTGTACTTTTGTGCCAAAATATTGTAAGGAGTATATATTCGTTAATGTTGAACATAAGATCAGTTTATATATTAACACAGCCAACTCTATGTGCTTTTCCCAATTTGGTCGTAATTTTTTTTTGCTCAATAGGTCATTAAATTTATAATTGACCAGTTAAATAGGTTTACATATATACCATATTGACTACCCAAAAAATGTCCACAAAGTTGGTTGTGCTGAGTGAAAAAAAGTGTCATTTTCCCTAAAATATATACAACCTGGTATTATTTATATTTTGAAGAACCAACTCTGGGACAGGAAAACACCAAAACTAAAAGCACCTTCATTACCATTAGAAAATGTAAAACAACCTGAAAGAAGACTGCATAGAGATGAGGAAAGGAAAGTGTAAGTCTGCTGAGTGAAAAAGTATTGCCTTCACTGCCAGCTGGAAATACATTTATATATTTATTGCTGTGAAAACATATTAGAAATAAGTTGGTTTGTGTGCTTGTTTATATAAGTTATGAGAAAAGGGTTTATGGGATAAAAGTACCTTATGGGCCATGATCCACTGGTACGCCAGACTTCCTTTGGGACAAAGCTTTAAAGGAAAATATTTTATCTAACGAAAAAGAAATAGATTAAAATTTTTGAAATGAATGCAGAAAATGAAAACATGAAATAAAATACTATCACTTAGTTATTATCAGCATTAACTAAAAAGTATTACATAAAAATGACATATACCTTTAAAGTGGGCGCCTTCTACACACAGATAATAATAGTTCAGTAGAGCTATATCAAGGCTAGGCCACAGAATGCGATCTTTGCTTAGGATGTATTCTCCTGTTGTTGTTTGGAATGCAGTGAGATCTCCACCAATGATGTGATTCCATGACTTGTAATAACCCAGCACATCTTCTTCTTCTTCTTTTTCTTCTTCTTTTTTTCCATCATCATACACAAAACTCACCCCACACTCCTTGCTAACTGCATCACCAATATCATCCGGTGCCCACCTCACACTAACAATAACGTGGTCACCACATTCCATCTCATTCATCCCAAACATCCAATGGCTTAACAATATTACACAATCTCCACCTGCATAGACACTGTCAATGTAATGGTCGTATATCCAGGTGAGATTCTTTGTTATATTACTAAGTTTGATCACCGGAAAATCAAGGAGAACATAATCTACTAATACAAGCTTCTCATCAGGAAATGGAGAAGCCAACTGACAACAAAAATTTATTCCAGTGAGGTGGTTAGGAGATGATGGGATGGTAAATGACATCGATAGCCCTGTGGTTCTATCTGTAATCCAATTCGGCATCTCTTGGCCTTCATAAATTGTGCTGAATATTCCAAATTCGTAATACATCTGACAAATACAACCACCTTTATTAAACACAGTAATAATTATGTACATAGATAATCACACAAAGACATAGTTAACCAAAGCAAACCTGGATTTCAGATTCCTCTGATTCTCCATAACTAGAAGAAGTTGTCACGTGCTTTCCGTTAAGAAAGTCTAGCTTAGTCCAACCCAAACTACATAATAGCTTTTCCTCAACCCCTGCCATTGGTTGGATTTTCACCATGCCTTCACATTCAAATGATGAAAATGCCACGATCCTCCGTCCTAGTGAGAACTGGAGTGGAGACATTTGTGGATCAAATACAACTTTTCGTAGCAAAGGTTTATTAGAATCAAAATGAAGGTTTAAATGTGTGAGTGTATGTGGAAGATGCTCGACTGTTGTCAGCATTTTACAATCTCTCATACTAAGTGTCTCAAGCCTAGGAAGGGTTTTCACACAACTAGGCAGGGAAACGATAGGATTTTCATCCAGATATAACTTTTTTAGCATATACAGGCAACTGAAGTCCGTGGGAAAGGATTCAGTGGACAAATTATTATTCTCAAGTGACAACCTTACTAAAGATCTCGGTAAAGAAATCACAGAAAACTTTGAATAACTTGGCATAGCGTGGAGAACAACAGTGGACGAAGACGTTATTGTGTTTATGCGAATATTGTTAGACTTCAACATTTCCGATGAATCCATATCCCTAATCTTGATTTGAGATTCACCGATATAACAACCGTTTAGCAATAGTGTTTTAACTTTCTTTAACATCCCTAAGCTTCTTGGAAGTTTTTCAAGCTTCTTGCAGTAGCTCAGATCAATGAGGACAAGTTCAAAACATTGTTCAATTGATTCACAAACCTCAAGCAATCCAATACAGCCTTTGAGTATTAAACTCTCAAGTTTAGGGAGGTGATCGAAGCCACGAACACTACGAATCTGTTCACAGAAACTTAAATTAAGAATTTTCAATGATCCAAGCAATCTTTTGTCTTTTGTGCATGATCCAATCAATTGCTGAAATTGAGATAAGATGCAATATTAGTGAAGTTTGTCAAATCGGCATAGAACAGTAATACATGGAGATAAGTTACCTTTAGCCTCTTATGAAGTCGTTGTGGATAGCTATAACAAATCTCAAATGATTCAATGTTGCTATATGACATGTCAAGAGCAACCACATTCTCCATTGATAAGTCTGAAGGTATAGATTTCAAAGGGAACCCATGCATACACAACCATCTTAATTCTTTTGGGAAATTCTTGTAAGAGCCCATTATTTGAACATAATTAAGTTGTAGAAGCATTAGCCTATCCATCTTACTCAATGCATCTGTTTTGAACTCAAGTGATCCATTTAACTTCTTTTTCTCAAGCATTCTCATGTCAAGGGTAAGGCCTAGAACATTTTTCGTACCCTAAGAAGGGGATGAAAAAATATTTTAAAATGTTAGACATGAATATAGAAATACAAACTGCTTTAAACAACTATACATAGCCCCTTACCTTTTCTTGATCCAATACCATAAACGACTCATGGCCCCATAATCGACTTCGTTCCCATGGTTTGTAAAGTGATTCTTCACGTACCAAAAATCTTCCCATCTCTTGAACTAACTGATGCATCATCAATTCATTATTCCATCCGATACTAAGAAGGCATTTATCGATGAGATTCGTGATCCCAATTTTTGTTTCTATACCACATGCCTCTAATATTGTTACGACATCATCTCTATCCATTCCAACAAAAGTACAAGCAATATACTTAAATAAGTCCTTATCATTTTCTGATGGAAAAGAATCAAAGCTCATTCTCAAGATATTATTTATAGGGGAATCATTTTCTTTCTTCAGTCTGTCTATGTAACCCTCCCAATAAGTTACATCTCGATTATGTAGAGACCTACCCAAAACTTTAAGAGCCATAGGATGTCCTTCACAATATTTCACAATTTTTTGTGACACCTCTTCATAACCAGGCTTGGGATCGTTGCACATGAATGCATGAAAACACAAAAGTTTTTGTGATTCAGTAGTAGACAAGCCTTCAAGCTTGTGCTCTGCATGATTGGGTTTAATCTTTGTTTTGAATGGTGAACAACTCTGTGTCAACCATGCATCCTTTGTTGTTATTAGAATTTTGCTTCCTGGGTGAAACCTTTTGCTTCCAAGTAACGCATCTAGCTGATCGATACTACTAATATCATCAAGAACTAGAAACACCTTTTTACGGGCTACTACACTCTCTATCATTGAGGTGTATATAGAAACATCACGAATTTGAACTAAACTTGGTTTGGAAATGTCACCATAGAGTTGTTTTTGTACATCAATCATCCCATTATATTTTTCATCACATCGCCTACTGATATCTGCAATGAAGCTGCTTTTGTCAAATTCATGAGAATGTAGCACATAGACATATTTGGCTAAAGACGTCTTCCCAATCCCACCCATACCCAAAATAGTAAGTATATCTGGCATATGTGATGATGCATCTTTCAACCATGATATGATGAATTTAATGGAATCTTTCATCCCAATAAGTTGTGGTAGTGGAAACCTTGAGGATATGTGCAATCTACGGAAGATGTCCTTGACAATTTCATCAATGAACTCCACCTCTAGCCTAGAATTTCATTTTAGTAAGAAAAACAAATCATAATAAAAAAAAACTAACATGTCATTTTAAAGAATTATTTTTCCAATGATCCAAATCAAAATTACATATTAAGCTATTATATAATTATGTTTTTCATATCATAACTATTTTTGTATTTACACTTCTAACCAATAACCATGTAAGCATATAATGTGCAAGGTCATAATTATCATCTGTAAAAGGACTAGAGCCACTAATGTATTACAAGAATTCATTAAAGCACCACCAAAGTTCATTGTGTTTCTACAAAACCATCAAACTTAAATCACAATGCGGTTTTGAATGAATCTAAACAAAATGTGAACAGTTATAAGTTAAGATTCAATATTTACAACTACAAGCTTTAAAATATCATAATAAAAGTTGATATAGTTTGAAGGTAGAATGCTATAAGAAGTAGTACATGCATTACAACTGTTTAAAATTTGGTTTATTAGTTAAAAGTATGCCAAATCATTAAAATGCTCTATCTACATGAACTAATTTTAAGAAAATAATAAATGCATAGCAAATGTGTTAAAATTAGCAGGATGGCTTAACCGGCCTCTATGAATTAATTTGTGAGATCACTTAATTGCAAAAACCATATTGAATTCGAAGCATATATTTGTCCAAAATAAATGCATCAAAAAAAGATGCCTATTTGATGAATATGAAGGATGTGTTGAAATGCATAAGGAGACGATTATCTTGAATTTCCATGTACTAATTAAACAATATTAAAGGAGTATGGAAACATGGATAAGAAAGTGGTTACCTGCCATTTGCATCCTTCCCTTTTAAATCAGCAACTTCTCTAAGCGCTTTATTCCAAAGCTCTATCTTTTGAGCCCATTGATTTCTTTTATTTTCATCTGTCTCAGCCTCTATCATCTGTCTATGCTTAGCCATTGCCTCTCCAAAGCTATTTTCTTGCTTCCTGACATGGGTGGGCTCAACATGATAATAGATGGGGATTACAACATTGTTGCATTTCATACGTTGCTCAAGGATCAATACCAGTTCATCAAGACACCAAGTGGAAATAGCATAATTTTCAGACAACACGACAACAGAAGCCCTAGACCCTCTAATAGCACTCTCCAATTCTGGTTTCAGATCTTCCCCAGTTTCAATCTCTTCATCATCCAAGAAGGTGGTGATATTGGCATGAGTGAGGGCATTATAAAGGTGATTAGTGAAACTCTTACGAGTGTCAACACCTCTAAAACTTAAAAATACATCATATCTATGATCATGAGTTGATGAAGAAGATGAGGATCCTTCAGAAAATTCAGACAGAACAACCATTATGAGTTATGGGTTGACGACCTTTCACACTTCCCACGACTTTGTGTATCTCAATAAGTATTTTAAATCCCACAGTTTCCTCAATTGCGCCTCAATCTCAAGATCCCTCACATAAAAGCTCTACAGAAAAACTAAATTATTACTAACTTATATAACTTAAGTCTCATCAAAACAATTTAAACCTCAACAATGATCTATTCTACATAATTAAAACTTTAAGTGTTTTAAATAACAATACGTATGCACCTGCAAACTTTTCCATGTGAATTCAATAAACTTCAGAAATAACCAGCATATATACAGCTATGTATTGATATAGTATCATAATAATATTGAGATGGGAATTGTTTCAAAACTGCTTAATTACTCGGTTAATTAAATTGATTAACCTGCTTTTCCAGTTAAGTTCAGTGCATGAAATTATCAAACCAATGTATTCAATTAAACTAAACACCTAATACCATTCTAGAAACAACTAAAATATCCATTATTGCATCATATGAAAGGAATTGCAGAACATATAGGCAATTTCCAAACTTTCAATAGATATGAACAAACAATTAAAAGATCCAAACATAAGAAAGAATAAGTTTCTTGACATAGTTGTTTTATACATCCCCAATATTAGCAAGAACAATCTTTTCAAATTTGAATTTGTCTATCCATATAATATGAATTTGAACCTCACAGATTACACAACTTCTGAGCTTTTAATCACAAAAGTCTATACGATGTGAAACTAACTTGTAAGAATGTGACTTTACCTGCCTACAGAACTACGGTGAGGCCTGAAACAGCGAGAATTGCAGAAGATCAAATGGAGACGAGAAGGACGACGAGTGAAAACTGCAGAACCAACGCTGGTAAACGGCAAGTCAACGAGATAGAAAAGGGAGATAGCGAGAGAGGTGAGAGAGAATGTTTTACCTTGCTATGGAGAAGGGCTTTTATGATATTTCCTCTTTTAATTATTCTTTTACAAAAAATGTTATCGTATTTTTATTGCAAGTTACAGAAATAGTCCTTGCGGTTGTTAAAACATTGCAGTTTCTGTCAGAACTTTTTATTTATAAGGGGTCCATTAAGCATGGAGGTTGTTGCGGTTTTTGTCCCCCTGACTAAAATACCATTTGTGTTATAGTTTTAATGTAACACCCAAGTTTTATACAACCGGTAAATAGAAATATAAAAACGTGTAGATCATTCAGATCTCTCTACGACTTAAAAAAACATTAAAAAGATGAAATAAGAAGATAACATCTTTCTTAATCAACTCTGGCTTTAGTCAAATTGTAAATAATTACTCATTGTCTACTTTGCCTTGAAGATGATTATTTTGTTATAGTTTTTGTAATCATATTAATCTAGAAGTCCTATAGAAAAAGATGGTAAAAATAGATTTTAAAAATTTTAAATTAATTTAGGTGTTTTAAAGTTCTTTCTTGTTATTGAAATGATCGATACTAATATATGGATTGTATGTGTAAAAAAAAATGTGCGTTAGAATTATATGAGTATGGACTTGGGTGTAAGCATGTTAAAACCGCATAAGCCTATTAGATATGTTCATTGTCGTTAGCAACAAGGGACTTGGTGTGAATGATAGTCTTTTAATGTTTTAACTGGTTATCAAAAGTTAATTAGAAAAGTCATTTATTTGACATTACTCAACCAATCTCATTTGTTATCCAAACATTGAGCCAGTTTAAGCATGCTTCATGGAAGTCGCATTTAAATTTAGCCACTAGAATACTAAGGTACTTCAAATGTAATCCTATCAATATTAACAAGTCTTTTAGCTTGAGGTTAGCGGCATACATAAATGCTAATGGGGGAATGTGTTAGCATTAGAAGGTCAGTTACAAGTTTATGTTTGGTATGTGGAATTAAAGTCATTAATCTCTTGAAAGAGAAAGAAATAAATCATTTTTTTTGAACGACATAAGATTTAAATAAAATATATATATATATATATATATATATATATATATATATATATATATATATATATATATATATATAAAAAAAACTTAAGGTATAGCAAGAAACTAGCCTAAGACAACAAAAATTACAAGTTCATAGAATGTTGGAGCCATGAGTTCCAACTCTAGCAACCTTTTTGTTTCTCGAAAAAACCAATTAAACAAATACAAAACAATGAAATCAACTAACATATCCTTTCTGTACTTCTTAGTCTGAAAGATTAAACCATTTCTGAAGCACCAAATAACCCACATTCCTGTCATCAGAACCATTACCACCACCTCCTTCTTGTCTTGTCTCACATGCAGGACATGCACCCATTCTTGAGCTTCCTTAATCATCATGAAAGACGGGTTTGGGAATCCTAGCCACATAACAATCCGAGACCAAACCTGTTTTGCAATCTCACATTGAAAGAACACGTGATCATTAAGACTCCAATTGATCATCACATATCAGACAGACATCTGAATGATGGTATATCAGTAATTCCTCTGCGAGACAAATTTAGCCTCGTAGGAAATCTATCCAATGTTATTCTCCAAATTAGAATATTTACTTTTATAGGAACATCTGTTCCATTTCATAACCACTGACATTACCGGCAGCAACCCAACATCCAACGCTTATCTAAGCGAAGCCATTGTGTACTCACCCTCATCGCCAAGATGCCAAGTCCACATAAAGAAATAGACCATTATTTCTACGTCTTCCATATAGTCCAAATAATATGTTGTAGCTTCCGTTACATGTGAAGTTTGTGGATCATAAAGCTTTTTGAGATACGAAAATTTAAATTATCAGTTACATGTTGAATTTTTATGTGATAACATCTTCGCGATTGTGGTCTCTAAACCCATTTTTAGACGAAAGGGCCAAGCATATTAAGATTGGATTAATATGAACTTACGAAAAAATATCATATTGTATTACCAAAGGTTGTAAAGACTAACTCTTAAGAACAAATTGTAGATACTTCTACTAAAACCTTGAAAAGAATCCAACACACCTATTTGTAGGCGGGGAGGGGGGGGGGGGGGGGGGGTTACGGTTGTGTTAGAAAATTGGTTTAGCCAATTTTTAAAAATGGATTTTTTCCAATTTCATAAACGAATTTTCAAATCCTTAACATTATCAAAATGAATAAAGGTTGATATATTTGTATGTTTTATTTATGATACCTTCGTTTTGGTATATATCACACGTTCAAAATGAAATCAAGGTGAATGAGAAATTAGTATCTAAAGTTAGGTAGTTGGATGAATTAGAAAAAGAGTTTTAATGGGTTTAATAAATTGTGTGTGTGTATATATATATATATATATATATATATATATATATATATATATATGGGAGGAAGAAAAATATGGTAACATACATGACTAATGATGCGAAAGGTAATGACAGTTGATAGTGACAGTAGTCAAATAAAAGAAAAACATGGTAATGAAAACACTAATGTATCCTCATATGCAATGCACATGCAATTTGATGGGTATATTTTAACCTGTTTTAAAAAAAACGTCCGATATCTAACATTCCAAATTTCAAACCAAAAAATTCATTTTAAAAACCAGATTATGCATTAAAAACTCATTTCTGAAAACTTATTGTAATATTCCTTTTCATTGAAAGCACAAAGTTTAAACAAAAGTAAATTACAAAACCAACGGAAGTTGGATAGCAGAATAACTTTGAGTAGAATGTACAATCCTGTTGTGCCCTTTACTCGAACAACCTGAAAAACATTTACTTAACAATATAAGCAAAAAGATTAGTGAGTTCCATAGTATACCATATATTCCACCATACATATAATGTATATAAACAAAGGATCTTGGCTTCAGTTAATACATCATCACTCTAATCAAGCATGAGATACCAACATACATACCAACCATAGGTACCCTGTCATCAGATCATTACCTGCTCTCAACCATCTTACGATCATTGGTTCTGAACCATCATACAATCACTGACTCTCATCCGTCCCACAACCGTACCAATGCTACCACTAATATTGATGATGGGCTTATAATGCATAATCATACGTAGTTATTAAATAAGATAAACAATCGGATAGATAATTCTACCTGAGTGAAAGATCTATATGCTTAATAATCATTATAGAATGGTGTTTCCTAGATAATATATGATCCTAAAGGACCATACTAACAAAATCTTGATTCACATATATTATTTTAAGAGTTTAATTTTTGATAAATATTTATAATTCTTGTAATTAATTGGAAATTATTTATTTCATGAAAATATTAATTTGCAATTTCAACTATCAAATATATCATAAGGTATGATTTATTATAGCATGTACTTTCTTAAAGAGGTTTTTGTCTTATATATATATATATATATATATATATATATATATATATATATATATATATATATATATATATATATATATATAGACACACACACACATACATACACACACATACGGACACCCACACACACACACACATATATATATATATATATATATATATATGTGTGTGTGTGTGTGTGTTTGTGTGTGTATGTGTTTAAGTTATAAAATATGGAAAAGTTTTATATAAAAATATTCATTGTTTTCTTCTTTAAAATAACTCAAAGATGGGAAAAGGGATAGTTTTCTTTGATTTGTTTAATACTCATGTCATGCTTTAGAAGCATGGCTATTTTACATCAAAAGGCACAAGTCTTAAAGTGCTAAGACTCGTGGGTTAAAGACTAGTCAAAATGAGTTAAATACTTGGAAACTAGCTTCTTTTTTCTCTTGATCATTTTCTATGAAGTACTCTTCCTCTCCATACTATCTCTTGTTTTGTCTCTTAAAGTGTTAAGATCATAATGGAAGAAGATGATACTTACACTTCTTTTTGATTCATTACTTTAATTTTGAGTTAAAGCTTAAGAGTGTTCTTATTATACAAGGACTAACATCCATATCAAGTTGAGCTATTGTTGGTGTTTCTACTTAGGTGGAGTTCTACATCTACATTCTTCATCAACATCCAACCTCCCAAGATGGATCGGAGACTTCAAAGGTTTTATTTTGTTCTTTATTTGGTTGTTTTAATCTTTCTATGTTTGCAAAATGATCCTTGGTGGGTTAAAATAGTTTTAAGTTTATTCATAATTTTAAAGTTCTTGTTTCTGTTTCTAGTGTTTATTAGAAACTTATTTTTGAATAAAACACAAAATTGATATCAATATATCAAACAAGAACCATGCAATAAGGCCTAGACTGGAGTTATCAAGATATCCAATTTAAACTATGTATGATCCATACGATTTTCACTTAATGATCAACCAATACTACCAATACCTGTCCAATCATGACACATAAAAATATCATATAATCAATCTCATACATAACAAAGGCTTCATTGTCTACTAGCATATATGTACTTGTAACATCTTAAAATTTCAACCAAAAATTTTCATTTTTACAATCATCAAAAAATGAGTAATAAGTTTAGGTTCCAATGTAACAATTTAGTCACAACCGATTACATAACAAAAGATAACAAAGTGGTTTCCCCGAGTGTGTGTACGGTCACGCTGGCGCCTTCCCACGGTCCTCGCTAGTACCTGAAACACATAACACAACAACTGTAAGCATAAAGCTTAGTGAGTTCCCCAAAATACAACCTACGCACGTACGCCTTTCCAGGCCTTGACCTTCCGGTCCATGTGTCTCAGGGGACTTCCGTCCCAACTGGGTAAACCTTCCGGTCCTACCCACGTCAACCTTACGGTCCATATGACCACGCCTTCCGGCCCATATCATGCTGCCTTCCGGCCCAAATCAAACATATCATACATGACACATATAACGAATAACTTAACACACATAAGGCGTATATCTCATATCATATTCGACCTTCCGGTCACACAGTCAATACCCTTCCGGGTACAGTATAGTGAGAAGACTCACCTCGTATGCCTCGCTAAGTCGCTAATCGTGAATCCTAGAATCACTCGGGCTCGAACCCTCGAGCTGCAATCCTCCTATGATATTATAAATCTATAATTATTACTTGTACCACAAAGGTGGACCATCCTTATCAAGTCAACACAGGTTGACTTGGTCAACAGTCTTTAGTCAATTTGGACCGGACTCGGCGAGTGCACAATAGTGATTTGGCGAGTCTACGCATTTTAACCAACTCTCAAGGTTTTTCCCCTTTGACTCGTCGAGTACTCCCCCGACTCGATGAGTTCCTCCTGGGCCTGAATCACAGGGCCACCGCGACTCAACTCGTCGAGTCGAAGGTCAACTCGGCGAGTCCCAACCTGACTCGGTCCACCTGTCAAAACCTTTCCAACTCTCTGCGACTCACTGAGTCGCCCATAACTCGGTCAGGACTACACACAGGGTGGTCTCAAGGACAATCTTTAAGCGACTCGTAGAGTCTGTTCTTCAGACTCGGCGAGTCCATGCCATGCACCAGCTAAAACTGGCTTTTGCGGTCAGATCCGTTCCATACATACATAGATCTGGCCTTCTCAAGCTTATTTGTCACGTAAAGTCTCAGTCTTGGTTGCCATGCAATGCATACAAGGCTTATTTTGAAGAAACAACCTCTAATATGGCAAGTTTAGCTTCTAACTCAAAAGAATGGACATAAAGCTTGGCATATGGGGTCTCCTGGACCTGCTAAGGTCCAGATCTAGGTTCCATATCTCCATGGGACCTCTCATACTTCCGATTCAAGCCAAGAAATGCAAGAAGAAACCCTAGATTTGGCACATCAACACAAAACACGAAGTTTGGCTCTGAAAATTACCTCAATAAGACTCCCTTGATGAAATAGCAACAGATCCAAGCTCCCCAACTCTTCAAGCTTGATCCTCTCCCTCCTTTCCTTGCAATATCACACAAAATGATGATCAAATGGCCTCCAAACACACTCACAAGGGCTCACAGTCGTATGGGGGCTCTTAGGGTTCAAGGTGGCCGCAAATAAGGGCCATAAGGTCCTTTAAATAGGGCTTAGGACCGGGAAATTAGGGTTTCATTAAACAGCACGGACTCGCCGAGTCCATCCCTTGGACTCGCCGAGTCCGGACGCGAACCCGCGCCCAAAACCGCGACCCGACTCGGCGAGTTCGACCTCCAACTTGCCGAGTCCCCTCACAGAATGCCAAAAATATGAAATGAAGGTACCTGGGGATCCGGGCTGTTACAGTACCCCTAATAGTAACTATGTCTTAACATACAAATGATATATAATGTCACACAAAGTATAGTGAGAAAACTCACATGGAGCTAGTTGAACTATTACAAGCCTCGTACGTAAGTCCACCGACATATCCTTGCATGATTCTTGAGTCCACCGACACATGGAGCTAGTTGAACTATTACAAAGTATAATGTCACACAAAGTATAGTGAGAAAACCCTAGTCTTCATCCTTGCATGATTCTTGGTCATTTTGGAGCTTTTCTTGGTTTAGAAGAAGAGGAAAAGAAGAAAAAGACGGTGATCTTTTGTTGAGTCTTGCAATGAATCATCATCATCATCACCTTACATTGTTTCTGGACCGTTGTAAGTGTCAAAGTTTTAACCTTTATTGTTATATGAGGCTAGATCTAAGTTTTGTCCCACTTTTCTTCTTAGATGTGCAAGTTTGAATGAATGGAAACCATAAAGTTGGCAACTTTATGGGTTATGAGAGCCTTAGGAGTATCTTGGAGTTTAGGTCTAAAGAATGGTTGAGTTTTGGAGCCTTGCTTGAAGGTTGGATGTCTTTTTTTCAACTTTTGACCTAAATGAGGTCTAAACATGTATTGGACATATATGTCTTAAAAGCATCGACTTTCTAATGCATTAAGAAGTTATAAGACCTACTGGAAAGTTTGGGTTCAAGGCTTAATGGATTAAGGACTTAAAAGTTGGACCTTTTGCTTCAGACTGTTCTCACGACGTGAGACATAGGGGTCTCTTGACGTGAGGAGTGAGTGATCTTGTTTCTGGTTAGTTTCTTAGAGATCACGACATGAGAGGAGGCTTCTCACGACCTAAGGTCAGCTCCAGTGATTTTTCCATGTTGGAGTTGACTGAGTTGAGTCGGGATGAGTTGGAATCGGACCGAGTGAGATCTCACGACGTGACCAAGGACTAGTCACGACGTGAGGATGGATAAGTTGACATTAGGATGTTGACTTTGACTTTGACCGTTGACTTTTGGCATGGTTTGACTTTTGGTCAAATTCTAATTTTAAAAGGTAGACTTAAGGTTTACCTTGTGTGGATTGTTAGGAGGTATTAAGCACCTATCATTTGTTAGGAGAGCAGTTAGTTGTGGTCGACACGATTTTGAGTTGGGTGTTAGTTACCCTTGTGATTTAGGTGAGT
Organism: Lactuca sativa; assembly: GCF_002870075.4. NCBI lineage: Eukaryota > Viridiplantae > Streptophyta > Magnoliopsida > Asterales > Asteraceae > Lactuca > Lactuca sativa. Next base: position 151,521,406 of record NC_056623.2, on the reverse strand, counting down.
CTCCTCACTATACTATGGGGTCGAAGGCACCAGTGTTGGCCCATTAACTTATGTTATATAGGAAGACCAGGGGGTGGCCCTTGGCATTTGTATAAAAGAACCAGAGGTGGCTCCCGGCAAATTGTATGCAAGACTAGGGATCAGACCCTGGCAATTAGATGCAGTATGTTGGTTGTCTATATGATACTTGAATGGAAGCCAGGAGGTGGCTCTTGGCACTTTTCTGTAAGACCCAAGGTCTTGGCCCCTAACCTGGCAATGAAAGACCATGATACGACTCATGACATAATAGCAAGACTATGGTTGGCAAATAACATTCTCTATTGTGGTTTTTTGGGGAACTCGGTAAGTTTTGTGCTTATGGTTTTATGTTTATGGTTTCAAATACTTCTGGTATGAAAGGGAAGGGCCCGATGTGACTGCACAGCATCCCCTAAAGTTTTCCACATTGACAATTTATGATTTTAACTTTGATGTTTAAATAATATAACCACTTTAATTAGTTTTGGAACAACTCTTTTCTATGGTTTATTGTTTCAAAACAAAAAATTTACTATAAATTTTTAGGACGTTACACAATGATCAACGGGTTAAGTAAAAGTCAACGGTCAAATAGGTTAATGCGTCATGACTAGCCCATGGTCATGTCAGCACCATTAGGCAACAAAATAGTCAAAGATCTGGATCAAAATCACCCCTACTAGTAGCATCACACTTTTTAGAGAATCAACCAACTTTTCATAAGGTCTTAATCTTTACGGCCCAGAGCTTAAAAGCTCATTTCTGATCGTCCTTAAAGTTTCTAATTTTACCCATTCCAAAAGGCTCAATCCATCAAGATATACAAACCTAACTCTTTAAGTACCAAAATTACCACATCTCATGCATGGAGTAAATTTGATGCACAAAATCCATATTTTGCAGCAATACCAAGGTTCATAAGTCATAAAAGCGACACAGTAGGTTCTGGAATTTTCCCAAACTCCAAGAACACCATAAAAGGGACCAAAAGATGCTAAATTTGGCACCCCAAACTAGGTCTAAAGAGAAAATCACCAAGGTAAGAACTTTATACTCACAAAGGTCTAGAAATATGTTGAGAATTCTAGATCTCTGCTGCAATAACACTTCCGTGCAACATGGTGGACTTGTTTTAGCTCCAATCTTCACATAACAAGTACAAATGTTCACACACTCATAAATGGATGTTAGGGTTTTCTAGGGGAATGTTTTATGGGAGTGAAGGCTGTGTGAATAAGGGAAAACCTAGAGTTGTATGGCAGCATTGCGACTTCCTTACCTAGCATGCGTTGTGATATTTCATCATATGCACAACTGTCACACCCCCGAACCAGACATCGGAAACGTCTAGGGGCTTATGTGTGACTTCATCTTGAAATATCATCACAATGAATATAAATGAAACATAACATCATCATTACCATGTGTAATATAATACAACTTCCGTAGTTTACATCAAGTAAAATATTTTAAATTACATGACCAAAACATTCAATGTATGATGATAACAAAAATACAATAAATTCCACATTCTTTGCTGACCTTCCGCTTAACGATTCCTTGAGAATACAAGTTATTTTGAAAACGTCAACATTAATTAGAGATAATTATTCTATTTGTTAGGCGGAGGCCAGTCCGAGATTCCGTGAACGAAATTATATTGGCCAGCTTATGAGGTGAGTCTTCTCGCTATAATGTCTGAGTAGTAGTTGTTATGTGACCGGAGGGTCTTCATAGAGATATCGGACCAGAGGGCCCTCATTATTGACCAGAGGGTCTCATTATTATACTATGATATACGTTATTGTGCATAATGTCTTTATGACTCATGTTGTTATGTAATTTAGTGTAAATATTGTGAAGTGTGCTTACGCAGAGTTACGTGATACTATACATTATACTTTGTGATTATGCTATGCTTTTCTGAGTTAGGACCGGAGAGTCCACCAGAGTTGTGGGACCGGAGGGTCTTCGCTGAGACACATTGACCGGAGGGTCTTATTTGCAGTGTACGTGATATTTTGGGGAACTCACTAAGCTTTGTGCTTACCGTGTTATGTGATATGTGTTTCAGGTACTTCTTTGGATCGCGGGAAGACGCCGACTTGATTGTACACACGAGAAAGAAAGAGTTATGTTTTGATGATCCTAGATTATTAATCAAACGATTATGGAGTCGGTGTTTTGTTAATTCGGTAATTGGGAATTTTTGTAAAATGTGTTATAAGAATTCTGTGATTTTAAATGAAAATTTTGTTTGAAAATTCACGGTGTTACATATGAAAACTGAGGATGCAAATATGAAGAACGAAAAAGCTGTAGGATTAATGAGAAAATTCAATTCGATGATTGGAATTAATAGCATCAAAGAGTAAAATATACTCGATTATAAAGAACCGAGATAACAATTCATCAATAGTAGAATATCAAATGTACATTGGCATTATTTTTCAACTCTTTTGGAATTGTTTTTATAGACATTATTATTGATTGGACAATTCATATATAAAATTGATATATTTACTTATTTTATGTCTACTTCTAATAATATACATATAATTATATAATATATTTAATTTTAATAATATTTAATATTTATATTGACTAAAAGTAAACAAAATTTTATAAATATGAATTATTAAAGTCTATATATAAAATTTAATAACATATTTATAAATCAAAGTGGAAAATGAAAATAAAAATATAAAAATCAAATATATAATTGAAAATGGTAGCCGCATAAAACTTAAAGGGCCATTTGTATAACTTAAATGTAGAGCGTATGTGAAAGAAGTAGGGGTGACAATTGTGGACACGGCATGACAAAAATTCACAACGCGAAACGAAATTGGGACGAAACTGAAATTCGAATTTGTGTTCGTATCGTGTTCTTGTCAAGTGTAAAAAACACAATGACGTGTCGTGTCGTGTTCGTGTTCAAAATTCGACACGATATTGACATGATTTAGCATTTTTTTGTCGTGTTTCTCATGTTTGACGTGTTATGTATGATTAAATATTAATTAAATACACTAATTGATATATTATGTTATTTTTTCGTGTCGTGTCATGTTTGTCGTTTTTTAATTGGTTTGTTTTCGTCTTAGTTAGAAAAAACACGACATCGTATCGTGTCGTGTTCGTTATATAAAAATTTATCGTATCGTGTCGTATCACACAAAAACACCACACGATTTGCCACCCCTAGAAAGAAGTGAGCCACAGCCTTATTTTTACAAATGGATTTGAAACAACCCCATTTTTACGTACCATTTTGAAAATAGCCTCTTTAAAATAAAAAATTAAAAAAAAAAAAAAAAAAAAAAAAAAAAAAAAAAAAAAAAACAACTCACCGTCGCTAAAATAGTTGCCCGTGATCTATATTGGGCTTCAGTATGGGCGTTTGTAAAGAGTTAAATGACACAGAATTGGATTAATTGATGATTTATATTGGGCTTAAGAAATTGGCTTACCGCTTACAAGATATTATTAAAGTCATATGGACTCGTAGATAACCATATAGGTTTATTTTATAAAAAGAAAATCACATGCGAGTAATACTTTCTAGTAATAAAAGAGGTGATATTTAAATATAACTATATCGCGATGACTAATCATGAATAATGATTTATAGATTTGATAATTATATTATATTTTATTATTGAGATAGGTTTCAACTTTAGGTCGAGATTCTTGGTTAAACATTGGTAGGTACGATACTTTTATAAATATATACACAAAGTAAAACAATTATAACGAATCCATTTCACACCTTTTAAATGAGACAAAAAGTTAAAAAAAATTCGTCGATGAATCCCCGTCTCAATGCAAGAAATGCCAAAGGGTGGTAACAGATATATAAGGCAGTACAAAATGCTAACAGTAAAAAACATGAAAATATCCTATGTTCCTATAACATTGTTGTAATTTAATAACTAGAAATCCAAGGGAAATCTATAAAAACTAGGCCCTCGGTTTTTAATAGACATATGCTCATCTGCTGATCAAGAAATGAATTATATTTCGATACACAAACAAAAACCATAACTGTGGAATAGAACTGTGATATAACTTGTTTAAATTTAAAATCTGGACTGAACAGAAAATATAATTATGGCAACAAAAGCAACCACATATCTCAGACCATCCAGTATGGTGGCTACGAAGTGGGTCGTGGTTTAGGTGGCCACGAACCACGGCCGTGCACACCACCCTCGCATTGGCGGAGCCAGATGGGACTAAAAAAGGGAAATCTTCATAAAAATCCTATTATTTTGGGAAAAGTTACATTGAATTGCTATTTTTTTTTTGAATAAAAAAACCCAAGAAACCGGATAAACCTTACATTTTAACCCTTTTTTACCTTTTTCAGCCGGTAATCCCTTATGTGGCATGTCAAATTGGAAGGGGATGCTGACGTGTCATCTGATTTGGCATGCCTTGTCAGCATAAATCAGTTTTCTTTAAAAATGATGAATTTTTGTAAGGAATAGAGGGGAGACAGCCGAGAGGTTTCGAACTCGAGACCTCTCCCACCAAACAAACTCAACTAACCAATTAAGCTAGATGCCATGAATATATAATCTTTATTTATTTTCATTAAAGTTCTACAAAAGATTTTTTCTAGGAGCAAAAGAAGCCAAGGGAAATTGAACCTAGGACCTACCCCTAACAAAGCACATCTGCAACCAAGTAAGCTAGAACGATTTTGTAATTACTCTCTTCATAGTGGTATATATCTATAAAACTCTGAAGAAAATAACTACATTTATTATTATTATTATTATTATTATTATTATTATTATTATAACGCAAACGTATATATAGTGATTATATGTATTTTGTAAAACTAAAAAAACATATATATATATATATATATATATATATATATATATAATTGTACAAATACACATAAATATGTATATATACATTTTTAAGTACATTATTATACATATAAAATATATTTATATGTAAAAGGTTTATAAATGTGTGCATTTTTAATAAAAATAATTATAATATATTCATTAATAATAATAGAAATAATAAAGACAAAACTGCACAAATGGTCCCTGTGGTATGTTGAAAATTGTCAGTTTGATCCAAAAAGTTTTGGACTAGCACCACAAGTCTAAAGTTTTCATTTTCTTGCGAGTTTGATCCAATTTACTTTAATAATTTTTGTAATGACAATTTTACCCTTATTTTTTGTTTTTTTCAGTTTATTTATTTAAATATTTTCTTAATTAAAATAAAATTAAAAAAGAAAATAATTCTCTCTCTCTCTCTCTCTCTCTCTCATATCTGAATTTTTTCTGAAAATTGATTACCACCATCGTTAAATGAACTCGAACATGTCATAAACTCAAGAACATCTTCCCCGCCGCCATTGTTGGACCACCATCCATAACCACCACAGTCCGCTCCCACCACCGTCCACTACCTCCATCTCCGACTAAATGTTTTCTACTTTCACAATCTAAAATGAAATTAGGGCTTTTAATGGCATTCCCGTGTTCAATGTATTTATCGGGCTATGGATAAACACGTTTGAACACATGGAAGCAGAAGGAACGGAAGCATCATTGCAAGTAGAGGAGAAATCGAACACCAAATTCGATTTTGGGGGGTTCGATCCTTGGTTCCTTGCTCGTTGCAGGCTAGAAAAGGGACCAAGGGAGGTATCGACGATTGTAGATCGTGAGGAGGGAGAAGTCTCCGGGTCGACGAGAGAGAAGTGACGCAGGTGGGAAGAAGCAGCGAGCGGCTGTGATTTCAGAGTTGTTGGGTTGTGGATGAGTAAGGGGAAACACCCTCGTTGTTTGAGTGAACCGAAGAATGGAAGAAGAACAGGGCAGTGAGGCTGTCGTCGAACTTGGTGGGTTCAGCGAGGGCTGCTAAAGCAGCTCTTGGTTGCTTGTTTCTACTCCAGCTGAGGATCACGAGGGGGAGGAGGGAAGGAGCGATGAAACATCGGTACAGGTAGGGAGGCTCGTGGGTTGGTCGAATGCTCACAGGTCGTTTACTTCTTCTTCTTCTTCGTTTTTTTGATAAAAATTGATAGGGTTAAGTAGGTGTTTGGGATTGATTCTTGACAGAAATTTATGAACGGAAATGATTTTTGGGGTTAATGTTTTGCAGTGGATCCATTGGTGTTTGTTTTTTTTTTATAGAAATCGATGGGTTTAAATCAATAGCTTTAGGTTGGTGTTTCATTTTGCTTGATAAAAATCGATGAGTTTAAATCAAATTTTGGTGTTTGGGAATGTATAAAGTTTGAAGAACATCATCCGTTTCCAAGAAACAAGAGAGGGAAGAGTGAATCTTGGAAGTATGGAACCCTTGAGAGAGAGAGAGAGAGAGAGAGAATTATTTTCTTTTTTAATTTTCTTTTAATTATCAAAATATTTAAATAAATAAAAAACCGAAAAAAAAAAGAAGAAGGGTAAAATTGTCATTACAAAAATTATTAAAGTAAATTGGACCAAACTCGCAAGAAAATGAAAACTTTGGACTTATGGTGCCAGTCCAAAACTTTTTGGACCAAAGTGACAATTTTCAGCAAACCACCAGGACCATTTATGTATTTTTGTCAATAATAAATGTAATTGTTTTTTTGAAGTTTTGATATATATAACTGATAAGGAAATAAAGACACCAGTGGATCTCAGACTAGTTGGTTGCGTTTAGATTTTGTTAGAGAAATGGCTTGAGTTCGAATCTTTTAATCCTAATAAATTAAGCTTTTTCTTAGAATGCTAAGGGAAAAGATAAAGAATTTCTGATGGATATAAAGCCAGATAAAATATCTAGCTTAGGTGCGTGTGTTTAGAGTGGGAGTGCTCGTGTTCGAACCTTGGCAAAAAAGTCGATTTTTTAAGTGTGATGAATTCCGCTGAAGTAGCATGCCACATCATTTGCCACGTAAGATTTTCCTTCCAACTTGGCATGCCACGTAAGCGATTACCGGTTGAAAAGGTAAAAAGGGGTTAAAATGTAAGGTTTATCCGGTTTCTTGGGTTTTTTTATTCAAAAAAAATATATTTAGGACTTAAATGTACATTTTTCCAAAATAATGAGACTTTTCTGAAGATTTCCCTATAAAAAATTATTTGTAAACATTAACTATGTTATTGTAAACATTAACTATGGGACTTTTCTGAAGATTTCCCTACATAGAATATTTACTGATAATTTTTGTATCCCCATATCACTACAAGAATAAGCATATATAGAGACGGGATCTACAGGGACGCCATATGTCGTTGCTATACATGCCCTATAATGACGCCATATCGTCTCCATAGAGTTTGACTTTCATTTTACTTACCACAATTACCGTGTTCTCAATATGTTAAGCGGGAAAGAAAACAGGTAAGGCGCGTTTTTGGGGAAGGCTATAGGGACGACTTGTCGTCCCCATAGCTTTCTATGCCTTAAATCAGGAGAACAACCTTCTTCGCTTCATTCACGCACACTCAATCATCAATCTCGCTCTCAAGAGAGATAGAGAGAGAAAGAGAGATCGGAGATTCTCACATCCGTAATTTCAACCATTATCTTCTCCTCCAACGATTTCCTCACCTCCCACTCCCTGTGAATGTTCTTCCTCTCTCCATAGATTATGATACTAGTTTCCGAGCACAATCGTCGGGCTCAACAACGACGATTAGTTTCGATGCCGATCTTCCTAGCGACTTCCTTTTCATATCCAGTTATGAATTCTATCGAATACAAGCTCCTCTCCCGCTATCAGGTTAGTAATTCTTTGTTTATTGAGATAAATGTTAGCAATTATTTGTTTGAAATTGGAATTGGTATATAGGTTAAGAATGATGATGACGACAAACTCAAATTCCATAACTATTTGTTTTCAGTATTGCTCTGTTGTTTCAACATTAACTTCTATTAGTTCCATTTTGTAGGTTTTTGCAGATTTGTTCATTGATCCATAGCCAATGTTAATTCTTATTGTTGCAACTGATTTGAGAACAATTGGATATGAAATTGAGGTAATTTTGTTGTTCACTTACTTAAGAACATGAACTCAATTAGAAATAAGAAATATCTTTTTTACAGGTTTACTCACTTAAAGAGGGGTCTATGTATACTGTCAGAATATTGGAGCTCTTGTGAATATTTTGGAAGCTATTGGGGATAAAAAAGACTATGATTCACTGACAAGTATGTTTTTCCTTTTTAACACAAAAAGTTTTCTTTAATTCATTATCTTGGAATTTATTATCTTTTACTCTTTTGCAGGATCTTTGTAGGTATGATGTCATACTTACGAATTCTTTTCAAGCAAAAGAAGCAAATTACAGGGTAAGTTTACTGACTTTTATCTTATCATTATTTCACAATCCAAATGTTTTAGTTTACTAGAGTTTTTGTTATACAAAAGATGTTATGCTCTCAACCTTCAAACTACTTAACAGCCCCTCAAGTCCTATGTATGATGTTTACTAGGTCTATGTCTAATGATGAGGGTGACAAGGGCATTTTTGTTTTTTATATCCCATTTACATTAGTCTTAGTCCCAAGGCCAATCCAGTACACACAAAACAGTTTACTGTTATGTTTTTGTGAGATTGAAAGTATTTATGTGTTGATGTAATTAGAACAGGTCATCCATGGATATGTGAAAATGGGGTTGCTCCAGATAGAGCACTTGATCCTGCTATTCTTTCTCGTTTGAAGCAGTTCCCAGCAATGAATAAGTTAAGAAGATGGCTTTAAGGGTACATAACTGAAACTGTTTACTTGCTTTTCTTTTTTGGGATAAGGGCACTGTTTCTATTTCATGCATTAACCTATTTTGGCAAATGGTTTGTGTTGTATTGTATGTATGGTGACAGGTAATAGCTGAAAGCTTGTCAGAAGAAGAGATTGCAGGTTTGAGGGAAATGTTCAAGTCAATGGATACAAAGATTCGAGACCTTATAGATGCAGTAAGATTAGTATTTAATCACTCAATAAAGAAAGTTATAGAAATAGCCATTTATTTGTTTATTATAAGCATATTCTACTTTTATCATAGGCTGATGTGGACAACAGTGGCACAATAGATTATGGGGAATTTGTAAAAGTTTATGGCACAACAGATTATGGGGAATCTGTAAAAGTTTATTATGTCCTTTCGGTTTCATCTTACTTGCAAAAGTTTCTTCAATTCATGAACTTCTCCCAATTGTATATTTTCAGGTGTGAAGGTGGTGATGCAAGCAAGTAAACAAATTGTACGAAACTTTTAAACAATTTCAGATTGTGTAGTATGTTTTAGTAAACAATTGTATAAATATTCAAATGTTTTGATATTGTATGATAGTTTAATGTTTTGTGGTTAAATTTTGTGTTTTTGCTTTTATATGTTTGAGAAAACTGGAAAAATGAACATAAAACAGGAGCTGAATGTGAATTTTGTACAACATCTATGGGGACGACATGTTGTTGCTATAGGTCTAGCTATGGGGACGACATTTCGTTGCTATAGGTCTAGCTATGGTGACGACATGTCGTCTCTATAGGTCCAACAATAGGAATGACAACCGTGAACGAACAACGATGATTTGTCATCTTTAAAGCTACATATGGCGACGATATCTATAGCGACGACAAAAGCTATCTATTGCGACGGGGTTATAGTGACAAAGGCATATAGGGACGACTTGTCCTCACAACCATCTATAGGGACGAGTTTCTAACCTATAGAGACGACAAATGTCGTCCCTATAGGTCCCGTTTCTTGTAGTGTATAAAAATTTCTAGCTCCGCCACTACACCCCGATGGTCTGTGGTGGGTCGTGGTTGTGGCCTTATGTGCTCCGGACAACGATTTTAAACGGCCAATGAGTTCATTTCTTGCCTTAAATCTCGTTTGTCCTCCTTTCTGCTTCCCAACGGCTATTTTCCATTTACTTATCTTCTTCAATATTTACCTATAAATACTACCACTCATCTTCTTATTTTTCATACATTTCTTCTCCCTTTAGTCATCATATATTTTTGTTGTTTGATCCTTTAAAAACCATGCCTCCCAAAAATAAGAAATGGTCAGAAGAGGAAGAAGAGAAATTAGCACAAACATGGGTGACGGTTTCGGAAAAAGACAGTGGTCAAACTTCTGGTTCTTTTTGGAGAAACGTTGAAAGTGTTTTCCATGGTTTAATGGGTTGTGCAATTCGAAATGTTGATGAAATATGCTCGAAATGGTGCGATATGAGGGCCAAATGTTCTGAGTTCAATGGAATCTACAACTTTGCTATAAACAACATACACGAAGCCGATATCAATCCGGTTAATGTGGGCATGGAGCAATATGAAAACAAAAATCATAAACGTTTTGGACACGTCAAAGCTTGGCAAAAGTTGAAGAATTTCCCAAAATGGAATAACCTTGCTTAAACACACAAATTAGAAGTTTGGTATTTTTAGGTTTTTAATTCTTAATGTTATTTTTATTTTTTTATTTTAATTAATATAATTTTTATTTTTCACGTTATTTTTATTTTTTATTTTAATTAATGTAGTTCTTATTGAATGTAATTTGGTATTTTAAATTAATGAAAAACTAGTTTTTAAAAAAAAATTATATGATTTTTATGTATTTTTATTTAAATTTAATTAAAAAAAATGAGGTGGAGTTGTGTGTTTAGCGGTAGGTATCCTATGGTTAGTTGTGGGGAGTGTGGTAATGATGTGCCATCCACCACTATAGTGGTTAGTGACGGGTGTAACAGATGACCTTAACTTCATTCATTTACAATGCCACCGAGGCGAGGCAGCATTTATATTATACATAACATGACTGAACAAGCATTCTAAGGCTATTTTCAACTATCAAGATGAGAAGGGCAAACATGTCTTTTGCTGTTTTGCACATACAAGAAATCCAGAAAAAATCGCACTGCAACACAAAAGTTCACAATGTTTCCATTTGCCAATGCTTTAACTAAATTATAGCATTGTACTTTTTATTTTTATTTTCTTGCTAACACACCGTATTTTGAAAACTCTACTCAATTATTGCAGTAAAAACTGCCTTGTATTTGGATGGCAATGCTATAACGGGGTAGATTTTTCAAAGCACAATGTTGTAATAAAATATGCTATAAAAAACAAATAATTGAAGTACATTGCTATTTCTTGTATTTAACCCTTTTCTTATCTACCTAGTTAATGGGAATAAATTTTAGTCTACAGTCATATGAAAACGAAAAACACATGGAGGATGATAAGGAGTGATTTATTGGGAAAAAAAGTAAAAATGATATACCAGGGACAATTGAAATATCAGCTGTTTGTACTATTGAAGGAGAGTGGCAGTAGGTGTTGCTGACTTACTATTGTTGGATTGCATTTCACTTAATCCTGTTCTAAATATTCCAGTACTATAGATGACTCCCTCCATTGTGAAAACATATTCGAAATAAGTTTGTGACAGTTTGTTTGTGTAATTTACTTATGTAATGAGAAAAGGGTTTAAGGAATATAAAAGTACCTTAAGGACCAACCTCCTGTACATCAGACCTTCTTTGAGAGAAAGCTTTGAAGTGCACTTGGTCATCTAATGAAATGAAATAGATCAAAGATTTAACACCAAAACATTATCATTTTGTTATTATCACTTTATCAGCTTTAGATAAAAGGTAATACATAAGAATGACCTCTACCTTTAAAGCGGGCGCCTTCTCCACAGAACTGATTAAAGTTTAGAAGATACATATCAATGTAAGGCAACAGAATTCGCCGTTTGCTTAGGATGTATTCTCCTGTTGTTGACTGAAATCCAGTGAGATCTCCACCAATTATATGATTCCATGACTTGTAATACCCCATCACATCTTCTTCTTCTTTTTCTTCTCCATCATCATACACAAAACTCACCCCACACTCTTTTGTAAAATGACATGGTTTCTTACTCGCAGTACTACTAAAGAAGGCACCACCTACCAACTCCATCACACTAACTGTAATGTGGTCACCAGATTCCATGTCATTCATCCCAAACATCCAATGGCTTAGAAACATCAAACACTTTCCACCCTCATAAAGTACACTATCAATGTTGTGTTCGTATATCCAGGTGTGTTTCTTAGTTATATTATTAATTATGATCACAGGCAACCTAAGGTACACATCATCTCCGAATCCAAACCTCTCATCTGGAAATGGAGATGTCAATATGTAGCAGAAATTCAATCCTGTGAGGTTGTTAGGAGATGATGGGATGGTAAATGATGTTGATGGCCCTGTGCTTCTATCCATAATCCAATCTGGCATCTCTTCGTGTCCATAAATTATGCTGAATATGCCAAATTCATAATACATCTGCCAAATACAACCAGCTTAACTTATTCACTATTAATTATATGTGCATATATATTCACACTGACAGATAGTTAAGTAGATCCAAACCTGGATTTCAGATTCCTCCGATCCTCCAAAAAAAACGTCAGTTTTCACAAACCTAGCATTAAGGAAGTTTAGCTTACTCCAGCCCAAACTTCGTAATACCTTTTCGGAAACATTTGACATTGGTTGGCTTTTGATCAAGCCTTGAATTTCAAATGACGAAGAAGTTAACATCTTCCAGTTTATTATGAAAATGAGTGGGGACATTTCTGGATCAAATACAACTCTTCGAAGCAAAGGCTTATTAGAATCAAAAGAGAGGTTCATACATGCTAGTGTATGTGGAGGATGCTCAACTGTCGTCAGCATATTACAGTCTTTCATACTAAGTGTCTCAAGCCTAGGAAGGCTTCTAACACAATTAGGCAGGCAAACGATAGGATTTCCATCTAAATATAATTCCTTTAACATGGATAGGCAACTGAAGTCCACGGGAAAGGATTCGGTAGACAAATTATTATTCTTGAGTGACAAGCTTACTAAATATTTCGGTAAAGCCACTGCAAAAAGCTTTAAATCCCTTGGTATAACCTCCTGAATGACGGAGGAAGAGGTTATTGTGTTTATGCCAATGTTGTTAGCCTTGAGCATGCCCAATGAATCCATATCCCTAATCTTGATTTGAGATTCACCTAGATAATAACCATTCAGCAAAAGAGTTTTAACTTTCTTTAGCATGTGTAAACTTCTTGGAAGTTTTTCAAGCTTGTTGCAGTAGCTTAGGTCAATGAGAACAAGTTCGAAACATTGCTCAATTGATTCACAAACATCAAGCAAACCAATGCAACCTCTAAGTATTAACCTCTCAAGTTTCGGGAGGTGGTCAAACCCACCAAGACTATGAAGTTGTTCACAGAAACTTAAATTAAGAATCTTCAATGATCCAAGCAGCCTTTTGTCTTTTGACCACCATCCAGTCAATAGCTGAATTGAAAAAAGTTAAGAGTAGTAATAAATTTTATCACTTCAACATAGAAGAGTAATAAATGGAGATAACTTACCTTTAGCCTCTTATGAAGTCGTCGGGGATAGCTATAACAACTCCCAAATGATTCAATATTGCTATAAGACATGTCAAGAGCAACCAAATTCTCCATCAGTAAGTTTGAAGGTATAGATTTCAATGGGAACCCATGCATACACAACCATCTTAATTCTTTTGGAAAATTCTTGTAAGAGCCAGTTATTTGCACATAATTAAGTTGTAGCAGCATTAGACTATCCATCTTACTCAATGCGTCTGTCTTTAACTCAAGTGATCCATGTAACTTCTCTTTCTCAAGCATTCTCATGTCAAGGGCAAGACCTAGAACATTTTCCGTACCCTAAAAAGAAAGGGGATGCAAAAATATTTTAAAGTGTTATAGACATGGATATAGAAATTCAAATGCTTTATACAAGTATATATGACCTCTTACCTTTTTTTGTTTCATCACTTTGAATGAGTCCTCGTGACACCATAATCGACTTCTTTCCCATGGCTTATCAGACGATTCTTCACGTACTACTAGCCTTCCCATTTCTTGAACCAGCCGATGCATCATCAATTCGTTATTCAATCCAATACTAACAAGGCACCTGTTAATAAGATCCGTGATCCCAGATCTTGTGTCTATATCACATGCCTTCAAAATTGTTTCGGCAACATCTCTATCCATTCCAACGAAAAAGCAAGCAATATGCTTAAACAAGTCCTTATGATTTTTGAATGGCAAAGTATCAAAGCTCATTCTCAATACATTATTTATAGGTGAACCATTTTCTTTCTTTAACCCTTCTATGTACCCCTCCCAATAAGCTACGTCTCGATTATGTAGATTTTTGCCTAAAAGTTGAAGAGCCCTCGGATGCCCTTCACAGTACTCCACAAGCTTTTCTGACACCTCTTCATAACCTACCTTGGGATCGTTGCACATGAATGCATGATAACACAAAAGTTTTTGTGATTCAGTCTTATATAAGCCTTTAAGCACATGATTTGTATGCTTGGGTTTAACGTTCGTTTTGAATAGCACACAACTCTCTGTCAACCACGCATCCTTTGTTGTGATTATGATTTTGCTTCCTGGATGAAGACCTTTGCTTCCAAGTAATGCATCCAACTGGTCAAGACTATTGATATCATCAAGAACTAGAAACATCTTTTTATAGACTAGTGCATTCTCTATCATGGACGTGTATACCGAAGAATCATGAACATGAATCGGACTTTGTTTTGAAATGCCATTGTAGAGTTGTTTTTGTAAAGCAAGCAACCCATCAGTTTTTTCACATCTCCTACTAATATCTTCAATAATGTTGTTTGTATCAAATTCATGAGAATATAACCCATAGACATATTTGGCTAAAGATGTCTTCCCAATCCCACCAATACCCAAAATAGTGAGTACATCTGCTGTATGTGAGGAAGTATCTTTCAACCATGAAGTGACGAATTTAATAGAATAATCCATCCCAAAAAGTTGAGGTAGATGACTCCTTGAGGATATGTGTAATCTACGGTAGATGTCTGTAACAATTTCTTCAATAAATTCCATCTCTTGCCTGAAACTTGATTTCAATAAGAACAAAAATTACAATCCAAAAAAACTAGCATACCAGATTGGAGATTTAGTTATCCAAACCAAATCATAATTACATCATACTAAGCTATCAGTTAATTAAGTTTTTCACATCAAAATTATATCGTATTTGCAATTTGAACCATATAAGCATCCAACGTGCAAGGTCATAATTTTTATGTAACATAAGACTAGAGCCACCAATGTAATACTAGATTACTTTCATCGGCCACCAAATTTCATGATGTTTCTAAACGACCATCAAATTTAACTATCAATGTGGTTTATCTAAATAAATTAATTATGATAAGATAATAAATGCATAAAAATGTGTGAAAAGTAGCTTGACGTTTAATCTATATGAAATTATTTACGAGATCACATAGTTGAAAACATTAAATTCAACTTTTTACATTTCTTTAATCAGTTAGAATACATAAAAGTAATGCATCTTTTATTGACAATGAAGAAACTAATACATAGAGAGATGATATTGACTATTCATGCGTTAATCAAACAAAACTGAAAGGAATATGAATGCATAGTAAGAAAATGATTACCTGCCATTTAGGTCCATCCCTTTTATATTAGCAACTTCTACAAGTGCTTTAGTCCATCGATCTATTTTTTTAGCTCATTTTCTTCTTTTATTTGCATTTGTCTCCGCCTCCATCATCTGTTTATGCTTAGCCATTGCATCTCCAAAGCTACTTTCTTGCTTCCTGACATGTGTGGGCTTAACATGATAAAATATGGGGATAACAATATGGTTGCATGTCTTACGTTGCTCAAGGATCAGCACCAATTCATCAAGACACCACGTTGAATTAGCATAATTCTTAGACAAAATGATAACAGAAGCTCTAGATGCTTTAATGGCACTCTCCAATTCTGGTTTCAGATCTTCCCCGGTTTCAATCTCTTCATCATCCAAGAAGGTATTGATATTGGCATCCATGAGAGCTTTATGAAGGTAAGCAGTGAAACTATTACGAGTGTCGAGACCTCTGAAACTTAAAAATACGTCATATCTTTGAGCTTGAGTTGATGAAGAAGATGAAGATCCTTCTAAAATTTCATGGAGCTCAACCATTATGAGTTATGGGTTGACAACCTTTCGCACTTCCCACGACTTTGTGTATCTCAATAAGTATTGTGTTCTGAAGCGTTTGAATCCCACACTTTCCTCAATTGCGACTCAATCTCAAGATCTCATACCTAAAAACTCTACAAAAAAACCAAATTATTACTAACTTATATAACTTAAGTCTCATCAAAACAATTTAAACCTCGACAATGATATATTCTACATAATTAAAACTTTAAGTGTTTAAATAACAATACATATGCACCTGCAAACTTTTCCATGTGAATTCAATAAACTTCAGAAATAACCAGCATATATACAGCTATGTATTGATATAGTATCATAATAATATTGAGATGGGAATTGTTTAAAAATTGCTTAATTACTCGGTTAAATAAATTGATTAACCTGTTTTTCCAGTTAAGTTCAGTGCAAGAAATTATCAAACCAATGTATTCAATTATACTAAACACCTAATACCATTCTAGAAACAACTAAAATATCCATTATTGCATCATATGAAAGGAATTGCAGAACATATAGGCAATTTCCAAACTTTCAATAGATATGAACAAACAATTAAAAGATCCAAACATAAGAAAGAATAAGTTTCTTGACATAGTTGTTTTATACATCCCCAATATTAGCAAGAACAATCTTTTCAAATTTGAATTTGTCTATCCATATAATATGAATTTGAGCCTAACAAATTACACAACTTCTGAGCTTTTAATCACAAAAGTCTATACGATCCTTCTGGTTCAAAAAGAATCATATGTAGAGAATCAAGTTTGTGAATAATTAATGAAGTACATGATGGACTCTGTACGATCCTAACCAAAATACAAAACTGAAAAAAGTAACTAAAATAATCAAAATTTCAATCCCATTTTGATGAACAAACAAATGATCATGATGTCGTTTATGATTAAAAAGACGTAACTGTCTAACAACATGTGAAACTAACTTGTAAGAATGTGACTTTACCTGACTACAGAACTACGATGAGGCCTGAAACAGCGAGAATTGCAGAAGATCCAATGGAGACGAGAAGGACGACGAGTGAAAACTGTAGAACCAACGCTGGTAAACGGCAAGTCAACGAGATTGAAAAGGGAGATAGCGAGAGAGGTGAGAGAGAATGTTTTACCTTGCTATGGAGAAGGGCTTTTATGATATTTCCTCTTTTAATTATTCTTTTACAAAAAATGTTATCGTATTTTTATCGCAAGTTACAGAAATGGTCCTTGTGGTTGTTAAAACATTGCAGTTTCTGTCAGAACTTTTTATTTACTAGGGGTCCTTAAGAGGTTGTTGCGGTTTTTGTCCCCTGCCTATGTGAAATGACTAAAATACCATTTGTGTTATAGTTTTAATGTAACACCCAAGTTTTATACGACTGGTAAATAGAAATATAAAAACGTGTAGATCATTAAAAAAAATGAAATAAGAAGTTAACATCTTTCTTAATCAACTTTGGCTTTAGTCAAATTATAAATAATTACTCATTATCTACTTTACTTGAAGTTGATTATTTTATTGTAGTTCTTGTAATCATATTAATCTAGAAGTCCTATGGAAAAATAAGGTAAAAATAAATTTTAGAAATTAAATATTTAGGTGTTTTGAAGTTCTTTCTAGGTATTGAAATTATCAATACTGATATATGGATTGTATGTGTAAAAAAAATGTGCGTTAGAATTATATGAGTATGGACTTGGGTGTAAGCACATGTTAACACCGCATAAGCCTATTATCATTGTCGTTAGCAACAAGGGACTTGGTGTGAATGATAGTCTTTTAATGTTTTAACTGGTTATCAAAAGTTAAGTAGGAAAGTCATTTATTTGACATCACTCAGCCAATCTCATTTGTTATCCAAACATTGAGCCAGTTCATGCATGCTTCATGGAAGTCGCATTTAAATTTAGCCACTAGAATACTAAGGTACTTCAAATGTAATCCTATCAATATTAACAAGTCTTTTAGCTTGAGGTTAGCGGCATACATAAATGCTAATGGGGGAATGTGTTAGCATTAGAAGGTCATTACAAGTTTATGTTTGGTATGTGGAATTAAAGTCATTAATCTCTTGAAAGAGAAAGAAATAGATCATTTTTTTTGAACGGCATAAGATTAAAAAAAACAAGCCTTAAGGTATAGCAAGAAACTAGCCTAAGACAAAAAAAAAATTACAAGTTCATAGGATGTTCGAGCCACGAGTTCCAACTCTAGCAACCTTTTTGTTCCTCGAAAAAACCAATTAAACGAATACAAAACAATGAAATCAACAGAGGCGAACCTACGTTGAACTAAAGGGTGTCCATGGACACCCTTTGTTATTTAATTCTCTTTACAGATTATATGGTAAATTTGAAAGGGACACCGGTGGAAATCACAAAATGGACACCTGTGAGTTTGTGAGGCAACATGAAACAATTTAGAAATTTTCTAAAATCTCAGGAATTTTTAAATTTAGTAACATACAGCTGTATGAGTAATTAGTGGGGTAATAAAAAAGAAAACTTTTTATGAATACAATCTCTTTAAATCTTACAAATCATGTAGAGTATTAGAAAACAGCGCTGAAATGCCGAAGCCCTAAAAAACAAAATGTAACGCCGAATTTTTCAAAACATTTTTTTTTCATTTGAAAACATACTTTCATTCATAAAATAATATTAAACATAATGTATCCACTGTCATCATAGTAAAAACATGTCCCAAAATCACATAAACAAAAACTTCGCGAGTGTGTACAGGTCATGTTGGCGCCTTCCAGCGATCATCACTGGTAGTCTGGTACCTAAAACACATACACAAAACATTGTAAGCATAATTGCTTAGTGAGTTCCCCAAAATACCACATAGACACATATCAGTCACTCAAGGCTGTAACTCTGATGACCCTCTGGTCGAATATCTCTGTGGGACCCTCTTGGTCCCATAACTCTGTGGACCCACTAGTCCTAACTCTATAAACTGTGAATCATGCATATCACATATCACATAGAAACCACAACACATAAATAGCATACCAGATACACTGTCACATAACTCTGATTACCACTCTGGGTAATGTATAGTGAGAAGACTCACCTCGGGAATCTCGGTAAAATCTCGAACTCAGAAATACTGGCCTAGTCTCCGCCTAGTCACAATAATAAATTACACTAAATAAATGTCTCTCCACCAACTTGGATATTCTCTCATAAAAATCCCTAGAAGGGTAAAAGACCATTCTACCCCTCTACAGGCCCAAAGGCCCACTTGTTGACAAACCCTAGAAGTCAACTGTCTATTTTGACCAGACTCATCGAGTGCATACGATGACTAGGCGAGTCCCATCGTCCCCACAGACTCTTCCCTTTCTAAGCCTCACTCGACTCACTAAGTCACCCCTCAACTCACCGGGTTACCACTGGAGTCTAACCCCAGGGCCACCCGGTCCGACTCGTCGAGTCTACATATGGACTCGGCAATTTTCCTCCATGGAATCGCTCAAACAACCTCCTAAGGTCAGAT
The DNA here is from genome assembly GCF_002870075.4 of Lactuca sativa. Lineage (NCBI taxonomy): Eukaryota > Viridiplantae > Streptophyta > Magnoliopsida > Asterales > Asteraceae > Lactuca > Lactuca sativa. The sequence continues at coordinate 151,501,801 of NC_056623.2, read as the reverse complement.
CTGCTTAACCAAATCATAGATCTAACCTTTAAACACTCGAAAGTCATGTAAAGGTGCAACCTTTACGTGCATGCAACCCATATCAAGCCTCAAATAGAGAAATAACACTAGAAATGGCAACCTAGTCTCCAACTGCTTATTTGCTTGCAAAAAGCTGGGAAATAATGACTCTAGGGACCTCTCATGGTCCAGATCTGATGTCATAATTCCAAAGAGGACCTCATACTCACTAGATCTCATAAAATTATGAGGGAAAAACCCTAAAACTATGAAATCTACCATATGAACGTGTAGCACCTGGTTCCTGGTACATAAAATTTATCTAAGTATTTTACATTTATGGCCTTGGACTCGGCGAGTTGTAGGCCCGACTCGCCGAGTGGAGACGGGTTTGGGAGCACGTTAAGTTGGCGACTCGGTGAGTCCCCGCTGTCTAATGAAACCCTAAATTTCAAGGGTTTGCACCCTATTTAAACCAACCTTATGCACCCCAACCTCGCCCCTTTCACCCTCGGAGCTCCCAACATCGTTCAAACCCTTATTCCTTGTGAGATTGAAGTGCTTTGGTGTGTTTCTTGAAGATTTAGAGAAGAAACAAGAGTAGATCAAGAAGAGAAGAAGGAGGCCAGGCATCCTTTTGTTATCTCAGTGATTTCCTTGAGGTATAACTCAGTTTCCCCCCTGTTTTCATGCTTATAGTCCCTTATAGCTCCATTAAAGTCCTCTTTGAGCCATTTCCAAGCTTGATCACGAATTAGGGTTTGAAATAAGTTGATTAACCCTTAGATCTAGGATTGATTTAGCTCCAGGAGCTCAAATCTACTGCCTTTATGGAGCCATATTGAATGAAAGCCCTAGATCTACTCTTTCAGTGCATTTTGAGCCCTAAAACCGTCATTGGTGTTTATTTACACGTAAAGTTGGAAACTTTACGTGTTAATCAGGCCTTAGAAACCCAGATCTATGTATGGCATGAGCTAGATTTGAGCAAAATCGAGTATATAGTGTTTGCATGCGAAGGACTCGGCGAGTCGAGTCGCGAGTCCCTGAGTTCTCCCCCTTTTCGTGTTTGCGGAGTGGAGTAGTGATTCATGGGGTATGACTCAGTGATTCGGAAGCCATAATCACCCATGAAGAAACTCGGCGAGTCAATGACCTGACTCGGCGAGTCCAAGGCAATCTTCTTGCCTCAAGAACAGACTCGGCGAGTTGTTCATACAACTCGGCGAGTCTCAGCATAGAGGGTTCTTTGGATGAAGACGAACTCGACGAGTTGTTCATACAACTCGGCGAGTAGGATGAAGGACGTTTGGACATCAGTTTAGAAGGAAAAATCGTCGAGTCGATGCCAAACTCGACGAGTAGAGACTAGACTATGGTCAGACAAAGGGATAGGGACTCGGCGAGTTGGCAGGCCAACTCGGCGAGTCGGTTCAACTGGAAGTTGACTTTGACTTTGACTTTGACTCTTGGTTTAGTTAGGGGTAAATGGTCATTTTACCCTGAGGTCGATTAGCAGCATTTGACTGAGTGTTTTGTGGGGATTATAGTCGGAGGATTTCTGGGGCAGCAGCAGCAGGAGACAGTCAGTTCCCACGCAGATCAGCAGCTACTTTGAGGTGAGTTACCTTCCAGTAGCGGTGGGTCTACGGCCATAATGACGGCCTACCAGTAGGATCGTATGATAGATGTTTTTCTCTGTGATATTCATCTAGGTTTGCTACTACCTGTGATATGTTATTGTGCTAGTATGATATGATGTTATGTGCTAGTGACAGTAAGGGGGAGATAGTCCCCCAGAACACCGGTCGATAGGGCCGAAGGGGCGGTCATGGCCAGCCATGCTAGATAGTTTATGAGATTTATGTGTTATGTGGTAGTAGTAGGGGTGAAATAGTCCCCAGTATCCGGTCGAGAGGATCGAAGGGGAGACCATCACCCATATATTCTAGTTAGTATCCAGTCGAGAGGACCGAATAGGAGGCAAGCTCCCAGATATACTGATCAGTATCCGGTCGAGAGGACCGAAGGGGAGGCCAGCTCCCATATATACTAGACAGTATCCGGTCGAGAGGACGAACGGGTAGGTCGGGCACCCAGATATGCCTGACAATATTTGTATGTTATGTGATTGTATGGTATGTGGTATGTTGGGGGAACTCACTAAGCTTCGTGCCTACAGTTTTTAGTTTTGATTTCAGGTAACTCTTCTTCGAAGGGGAAGGAGCTGGCGTGGTAGCGGCCCATCACACACACGCTTTGTATTCCGCACTATGAGATCCTCCTGGGAATTTGTACTCTGACTTTATTATGTTTTTATGAAATGTTTTTCAAGACATGCGATAACTTTTATGAAATGATATGATCAGTGAACGTTTTATTTTCTAAGGTTCGCTAAGAATATGTTTTAAAAATGAAATTTTTGGCTCGTATTTTTGGGATGTTACAAGTTGGTATCAGAGCCTTGGTTTGAGGGATTCAGACACACCTTCGGGGGTGTTTGAACTCAAATTGAGGGATTAAAAGATTTTGAAAAAGAAAATGTTTTCTAAAAGGCTAGGTAAAGGGATTTAAGAAAGAACAAAGTGTGTGATGTGCGCGACCGGCCAAGCTCAAGTAAGTATTCGCCAAAGTACCCATACAAGCTTATGTTATGTTTATCAGTTTCAGTAGAACAGCATGCTAGAATAGGACAAAGGATCTAGGAGTGATGCCTTATGTGCCTGCTTTATGTGCTTCAGTGTATGAAAAGCTGCATGCTAGAATTGAGTAGACAGCAGTAGGATAGCCTGTTTAAGTTATGCCTGATAGTACGAGTTTAGCATTGTATGCTAGTTCAGTTTCTCTCTACGAGGATAGAGTTGCTTGACATTGTTTCCTTTTGTCCAAATGTTTTTTGCTTTGTGCTATGTGGGCTTTCAGCGGTGGGAGTTAGTTGTTAGGTGAATACGTTAAAGTCACATGTGATCAGGGTTGAATAATCTCAGAGTGTTGGATTTGACCCTATTGCGTAGCTCTTGTTTGAGTCCTAACCATTGTAGGGATGAGTCCCTTACTTGAAGGATTATCCGAGCCTCATCGCATGTGATTGTATTCAGGTAATAGCTAATTGGCATCACGAAGAGACCTTCAGCAGCTGAGGACTAGGTTGGGAGGAGTCAGAGGTTTCCTAGGGTAAGCCAAGGATAAGATTCGCAGAGATCAGTGGTAGTGAAAGGGATCTAGTGGAGTCAAGGCAGTCCTTGGAGAAGGTACGGATAGATGTGGAAGGTAGTATGGGCCCGTACTACTAAAAGCAGAGGATCTGTACCCGAACCGAGGAAGGCCAAGATAAGACCAGGGAACTTGTAGTAGGTGTGATCCCTCCAGAGGTATCAGTATCACTAATGGTTATTATTTTTGTATTTGAGAATGGTGGTACTACGCTCGAGGCCAGCAGTTGGCAGTACAGGAGAGGGATCGGGTTCGGGATCAAGTTCTGAGCCAGTAGATGAGGGGCTGTGCGAGTTCATCGCGTTAGAGATCACTAGAGGCATCCTTGAGTCGACCCCCATTATCTTCGGGTCAATTAAGGAAGGGATATTGGAGATGATGGAGGATCGCCTCAGAGCATTCAGGAGCGACATGGCATCTGGCCAGTCGGGATCTCGCACACTGTCCTTCAAGGACTTCCGGGGCAGTGGTGCGCCGGATTTTCACGGGGCAAAGGACCTCATAGCTGCCAGGCGATGGATTGCAGACATTGAGTCTGCACAGTTGACTAGCTTCTGCCCTGAGGGGTCGAAGGTGAGATATGTAGCAGGATATTTGAGAGATCGAGCTAGGGATTGGTAGGAGTCCGTTTGTGACTCGTTGGGAGCCTCGGTTTTCGAGGCTATGACCTGGTCGGACTTCGTGACCAGGTTCAGGGCAGAGTTTGCGCCGACGGTCGAGCTTCAGCAGCTGGCTAGGGAGTTCCTAGATATGAGACAGACGACGGAGACTGTGGCGGAGATCACCGCCAAGTTCCGGGAGAGGCCGTTGCTGGTGCCCCAGTACGCGGGTGACGAGGATATGAGGAGGACCCGCTATCATGACATGCTACGAGCTGATATTCGGGAGCATGTCAGTTTTTCAGCTTGCCCTACCCTGGACTCTATGATTGCCAGGGAAACGGAGAGGGAGATAGACCTGGAGCACATCTGGAAGAGGAAGTCGGAGGAAGGGCATGTTATGGGGGCTTCAGGGAAGAAGCCCAAGGGACCAGATGCGGGGCCGAAAGGCCAACAGGGGCGGGGTCGCTATAGGAAATGCGGCAAGGCGCACGAGGGAGCGTGCAAGTTGGGATTGTCAGGCTGCTACAAGTGCGGCAAGCTAGGGCACTTCAGCAGGGATTGTACCGCCCCTGCACCTGTGATTCAGACATTGGAGTTGCTGTGTTTCCACTGCAACCAGAGGGGCCACAAGAAGGCCAATTGCCCCCAGTTGACAGCATCAGCGCTGGTTAAGGTGCCGGCTCTAGCTACCCTGCGGATTACAGATGGCCGGCAGGGCAAGACAGAGGCTCTGGTGGTGAGGATCCGGGCGTTTCAGCTGACTATAGAGGAGGCTCGCGCCGCACCCGACGTGGTGACGGGTATGATTCTTTCCATCTATCTTATGTTTTTATGATGTTATGATATTGATATGTGCTCTGTGTATATGCGTTAGGATCGTTCCATGTGAACGGTATCCTTGTTCATGTGTTGTTTGACTTGGGTGCCACCCGATCATTTGTTTCCCTTGCGCTTAGCAAGAGGTTTACTGAGTCTTCGGGCATGTTGGATTGCCCTTTAGAGGTAGAGATTACCAATGATCGATCGGTGCGAGCATCGGCAGCATTCAGGGATTGTGTCCTAAGGGTATTTGAGGAGCGCTATTTGGTGGATTTGGTTCCCATCCCTTTGCGGGGGAACAAGGTGATTATAGGCATGGATTGGTTGAGCCCTTATGGGGAGATGATATATTGCGCACAACAGTTAGTGCGGATCAGGACCTCGAGTGGGGGAGAGTTAGTGATCCACGGCGAGAGGCCACAGCGTGGACCTACAGTATGTTCAGCAGCGAGAGCTAGGCGCTACCTTCAACAGGGTTGCGAGGGATATGTCGCGTATGTTATGGATACCCGGGAGACGGGTAAGGCGACGGTGAGCGAGGTTCCAGTGGTGCGAGACTACACTGATGTGTTCCCGGAGGAGCTTCCTGGAATACCTCCGGAGCGTCAGGTAGAGTTCAGGATCGACCTAGTTCCTGGTGCGGCTCCGATAGCCAAGGCATCGTATCGGTTGGCTCCTCCCGAGATGCAAGAGTTGTCTACGCAGCTGCAGGAGCTGCTAGATAAGGGATTTATTCGACCGAGCAGTTCACCCTGGGGAGCCCCGATCCTGTTTGTGAAGAAGAAGGATGGGTCGCATCGGATGTGTATAGATTACCGGGAGCTGAATAAGGTGACGGTGAAGAACCGTTACCCACTCCCGAGGATTGATGACCTCTTTGACCAGTTACAGGGAGCATCTTGGTTCTCCAAGATTGATTTGCGTTCAGGCTATCATCAGATGAGGGTTAGAGAGGAGGATGTATAGAAGACCGCGTTTCGGACGCGTTATGGCCATTATGAGTTCGTGGTGATGCCGTTTGGGCTCACCAATGCTCCTGCAACATTCATGGACCTCATGAACCGCGTGTGTAGACCGATGCTGGATCGGTCTGTGATAGTTTTCATTGATGACATCTTGGTTTATTCCAAGACACAAGAGGAGCACGAGGAGCATCTGAGAGAGGTTTTGGAGACCTTGAGGAGGGAGAGCTTGTACGCTAAGTTCTCCAAATGTGAGTTTTGGTTGCGCGAGGTGCAGTTTCTTGGGCACCTCGTCAACCAGAACGAGATTTCAGCAGACCCGACCAAGGTGGAGGCCATGATGAGATGGGAGGTTCCGAAGTCTCCATCCGAGATTCGGAGTTTCCTAGGATTAGTAGGCTACTATCGGAGATTCATTCAGGATTTCTCCAAGATAGTCGTACCCCTGACACGGTTGACTAGGAAAGTCATGGTCTTTCGATGGGGCCTGAGCAACAGGCCACGTTCGAGATTCTGAGACAAAGATTGTGCGAGGCACCGATCTTAGCCCTGCCGGAGGGTGTAGAGGATTTCGTGGTATACTGTGATGCGTCTATCTCGGGCTTAGGCGCAGTATTGATGCAGAGGGGACATGTCATTGCTTTTGCCTCGAGACAGCTAAAGCCTCACGAGGTGAACTACCCGACGCATGATTTAGAGTTGAGGGCGGTGGTCTTCGCCCTCAAGATTTGGCGGCATTATCTCTACGGGGTTCGATGTACCATTTACACGGACCACAAGAGTTTGAGGTACCTCATGGATCAGCCGAATCTGAACATGAGGCAGCGTCGATGGTTGGACGTGGTGAAGGATTACGATTGCGAGATCCTTTATCACCCGGGGAAGGCCAACGTGGTGGCAGATGCACTTAGCCGTAAGGCGGCACCGATCAGGGATGAGTGTATGAGGATGACAGTGGTGACCCCACTGCTAGAGCAGATTCGGGAAGCTCAGCAGGAAGCTATGAAGGAGGAACATCGGAAGAGTGAGCGAATAGTGGGTCAAGTCACCTCCTTTGATTATGATAGCCAAGGGTTATTGACACTACACCGTAGGGTGTGGGTGCCATATCACGGAGGCGTGCGCCAGATCTTGATGGAGGAGGCGCACAAATCCCGATTCTCTATTCATCCAGGGGCGACGAAGATGTATCGGGATCTTCGTCTAGAATATTGGTAGCGTGGTACGTCGAGCGGTGTTTGACCTGCAGTTAGGTCAAGGCCGAGCATCAGAGACTGCACGGCAAGATACAGCCGTTGGATATCCCATTATGGAAATGGGAGGACATTACGATGGATTTTATCACGAAGCTTCCCCGAACGGCGCGAGGAGTAGATTCGATTTGGGTCATCGTGGATCGGTTGACCAAGAGCGCCCATTTTATTCCGATTCAGGAGAGTATATCGGCCGAAAAGTTGGCCGATATCTATATCAGGGAGATAGTGGCACGGCATGGGGTGCCAGTGTCAGTGATATCAGATCGAGATGTGCGGTTCACTTCCAGGTTTTGGAAGAAGTTTCATGATGAGTTGGGCACTCGTCTGCATTTTAGCACCGCCTTTCACCCGCAGACGGTTGGTCAGAGCGAGCGGACCATCCAAATGTTGGAGGATATGTTGCGGGCATGCGTGCTAGACTTCGGTCGTAGTTGGGATACATATCTTCCCTTGACTGAGTTCTCGTACAACAACAGCTACCACGCGAGTATTGACCGTCCCCCATTCGAGATGTTGTACGGACGGAGGTGCAGGACCCCGATATGTTGGGGTGAAGTTGGCCAGAGGGTCATGGGGAGCATCGATGTGGTGCTCAAGAAGACCGAGAGGATCCAGCAGGTTCGAAGCAGGCTTCAGACTGCGTAGAGTCGGCAGAAAAGTTACGTCGACAAGCGTCGATCAGACCTGGAGTTCCAGGTCGGGGATATGGTTCTCCTGAAAGTGTCGCCTTGGAAAGGCGTCATTCGATTCAGGAAGCAGGGCAAGTTGGGCTCGAGATACATTGGTCCGTTCAGGGTTGTAGCCTGGGTGGGCAAGGTGGCATATAGGCTGGATCTGCCAGCCGAGCTTAGTCAGATTCACAGCACCTTCCATGTCTCCCAGCTGCGGAAGTGCCTAGTGGATGATTCAGCAGTGGTGCCGCTAGAGGATATACAGGTTGATGACAGCCTGAATTACATTGAGCGCCCAGTCGCAATCCTCGACCGGAAGTCGAAGGATCTGAGCAACAAGCGGGTGGAATTAGTAAAGGTGCAATGGAAGCACCGAAAGGGTTCGGAATGGACTTGGGAGCCGGTGGAAGAAATGATGGAGCATTACCCCGAGCTGTTTCAGGATCGAGCAGTAGACTTCGATGACGAAGTCTAAAATAAGTGGGGGAGATTTGTAGCACCTGGTTCCTGGTACGTGATGGTATATCAGTAATTCCTTTGCGAGACAAATTTAGCCTTGTAGGAAATCTATCCAATGCTATTCTCTAAATTAGAATATTTACTTTTATAGGAACATCTGTTCCATTTCATAACCACTGGCATTACCGGCAGTGACCCAACATCCAACGCTTTTCTAAGCGAAGCCACTGTGTGCTCACCCTCATCGCCAAGATGCCAAGTCCAGATAAAGAAATAGACCATTATTTCTACGTCTTCCATATAGTCAAAATATTGTGTTGTAGCTTATGTTACATGTGAAGTTTGTGAATCATAAAGCTTTTTGAGATACGAAAATTTAAATTATCAGTTACATGTTGTATTTTTACGTGATAACATCTTTGCGAATGTTGTCTCTAAACCCATTTTTAGACAAAAAGGCCAAGCATATTAAGATTGGATTAATATGAACTTACAAAAAAATATCATATTGTATTACCAAAGGTTGTAAAGACTAACTCTTAAGAACAAATTGTAGATACTTCTACTAAAACCTTGAAAAGAATCCAACACACCTATTTGTAGGGGGGGTTAAGGTTGTGTTGGAAATTTGGTTTAGCCAATTTTTAAAAATGGACTTTTTCCAATTTCATAAACGAATTTCAAATCCTTAACATTATCAAAATGAATAAAGATTGATATATTTGTATGTTTTATTTATGATACCTTCGTTTTGGTATATATCACACGTTCAAAATGAAATCAAGGTGAATGAGAAATTAATATCTAAAGTTAGGTAGTTGGATGAATTAGAAAAAGAGTTTTAATGGGTTTAATAAATCATGTGTGTGTACATATATATATATATATATATATATATATATATATATATATATATATATATATAGGGGAGGAAGAAAAATATGGTAACATACATGACCAATGATGCGAAAGGTAATGATAGTTGATAGTGGGCATTAGTCAAATAAAAGAAAAACATGGTAACGAAAATACTAAAGTATCCTCATATGCAATGCACATCCAATTTGATGGGTATATTTTAACCTCTTTTAAAAGAAGATCCGATATCTAACATTCCAAATTTCAAACCAAAAATTTCATTCTAAAAAACAGATTATACATTAAAAACTCATTCCTGAAAACTTATTGTAATATTCATTTTCGTTGAAAGCACAAAGTTTAAACACAGTTAAATTACAAAACCAACGGAAGTTGGATAGCAGAATAACTTTGAGGAGAATGTACAATCCTGTTGTGCCCTTTACTCAAACAACCTGAAAACCATTTTACTTAACAATATAAGCATAAAGATTAGTGAGTTCCATAGTATACCATATATTCCACCATACATATAATGTATATAAACAAAGGATCTTGGCTTCAGTTAATACATCATCACTCTAATCAAGCATGATATACCAACATACATACCAACCATAGGTACCCTGTCATCAGATCATTATATGCTCTCAACCATCTTATGATTATTGGCTCCGAACCATCATACAATCAATGACTCTCATCCGTCCCACAACCATACCAACGCTACTACTAATATTGATGATGGGCTTATGAATGCATAATCATACATAGTTATTAAATAAGATAAACAATCGAATAGATAATTCTACCTGAGTGAAACATCTATATGCTTAATAATCATTATAGAATGATGTTTCCTAGATAATATATGATCCTAAAGGATCATACTAACAAAATCTTGATTCACATATATTATTTTTAAGAATTTAATTTTTGATAAATATTTATAACTCTTGTAATTAATTGGAAATTATTTATTTCATGAAAATATTAATTTGCAATGTTAACTATCAAATGTATCAGAAGGTATGATTTATTATATCTTGTACTTTCTAAAGGACCAAAAGAGGTTTTTGTCTTATATATATATATATATATATATATATATATATATATATGTGTGTGTGTGTGTGTGTGTGTGTGTGTTTAAGTTATAAAATATGGAAAAGTTTTATATATAATAATTTGTTTTCTTCTTTAAAATTGTAACACGGAGATGGGAGAAGGGATAGTTTTCTTTGATTTGTTTAATACTCATGTCATGCTTTAGAAGCATGGCTATTTTACATCAAAAGGCACGAGTCTTAAAGTGCTAAGACCCGTGGGTTTAAGACTAGTCAAAATGAGTTAAATACTTGGAAACTAGCTTCTTTTTTCTCTTGATCATTTTCTATGAAGTACTCTTCCTCTCCATACTATCTATTGTTTTGTCTCTTAAAGTGTTAAAATCATAATGGAAGAAGTTGATACTTACACCTCTTTTTGATTCATTACTTTAGTTTTAAGTTAAAGCTTAAGAGTGTTCTTATTATAACAAGGACTAACATCCATATCAAGTTGAGCTATTGTTGGTGTTTCTACTTATGTGGAGTTCTACATCTACATTCTTCATCAACATCCAACCTCCCAAGATGGATCCGAGACTTCAAAGGTTTTATTTTGTTCTTTATTTGGTCGTTTTAATCTTTCTATGTTTGCAAAATGATCCTTGGTGGGTTAAAATAGTTTTAAGTTTATTCATAACTAGTAAGGAGGCTACGACTATGCCGCTTTTGGGGTATTACGGGAAAAATCGGCAAACTTTAAAAGATATGTGCTGAAATTGTAAATCACCACAAATAGGGGAGAAAGTTGACAGCCCCTAAAATTAGATGTCAAAAGTGTACAATCAAAAGAATGGACACTGCTGGAGAAAATTCAAAAATATTGTGACAATAATGTTAAAGTTGCCAAAGTTGGGAAAATATGGTGACAAAATTCAAAAGGAGGTTTTTTTTTTCTTTTTTATGTCAAAATGTAAAAGTTTTTAGTACAATGACGAAAAGTGTCAAATTCATAAAAGATTTGTGGCAAAAACATCAAAAATGTAAAACTTTTGACTGTAAGGACTAAAAGTGTCAAACACACTAAAGATTTGTGGGAAAAACCAAAAGGCAGAAAAATTCAATCAAAACACAAAAATATAAAAGTTTTGAATTTAAGGGCGAAAAGTGTTAAATACACCAAAGATTTGTGGTAAAAACCTAAAGCCTAAAAATATACTATTCCTAACTTTCATTTCTTATATATATATATATATATATATATATATATATATATATATATATATATATATATATTAATTTTAAAGTTCTCATTTCTATTTCTAGTGTTTATTAGAAACCGATTTTTGAATAAAACACAACACCGATATCAATATATTAAACAAGAACCATGCAATAAGGCCTAGACTAGATTTATCAACATATCCAATTTAAACTATGTATGATCCATACGATTTTTACTTAATGATCAACCAATACATGGCCAATCATGACATATAACAATATCATATAATCAATCACATACATAACAAAGGCTTCATTGTCTACTAGCATATATGTACCCCTAATAGTAACTATGTCTTAACATACAAATGATATATAATGTCACACAAAGTATAGTGAGAAAACTCACATGGAGCTAGTTGAACTATTACAAGCCTCATACGTGAGTCCACCGACAGATCTGATCGGAAGAATCACCTAATATATATCATTGATTAATCTGTATTCCAAAATTATATCCTTCAAAGTTTAAGAAAAAGTCAACGTGTAACACCCATTTTCCTATATGAATCCAATTAGGGTTTCAAGGAGTCAAAAGGTGGAATTTTAGAAGAATTGGAGCCTCACAATGTGACCTTTTGAGTGGTCATGACATTAGATGGGTTTACATGAGACTTCTGATCGGGAATGGTCTCACAACGTGAGACATAGAGGCTCACGACGTGACACCTGTTGTGGCGCAATCTAATGATGTTTTAGGGTTTCCTTCGTATTTAAGCACATATAAACTCATTTTAGGGTTTCTTTTCAGCCTCCAAATGCTCTTTCACCTCAGAAAAACCCTAGTCTTCATCCTTGCCTGATTCTTGGTCATTTTGGGTTCAAGGCTTAATGGATTAAGGACTTAGGGTTTTACCTAAACCCTTGATTTAAAATCCTTAAGTTTTTATAGTTGAACCCTGGAAATGGGCATTACGCCATAATTCAAATAAAATGACAAAATAACTGAAAAATTGGAAGATTAGGTCCCAAAAATCCAAAAATAAAGAAAATTTGAAGGACAATTCTTTTTAGTAACTCTTATATAAATTTATCATTTAATGGACACATTACAAATCAAAGGGTTTTGTAATTACTAAAGGGCTTCTAACCCAACGGTATCCAACATTGCTCTCCCTCATTGAGGTTAAGAGTTTAAGTCTTGTTGTGGACATATATGGATTTAAGTAGTAGTTTAGAAGTATGTTAGATTTTTCGTTTAAAAAAAATGTTTTTTTAACCATATGGTCCAATTAATGCTACTTCTAACATTCCTATTAGAAAACCAAAGAAAAGAATGAGTAACAATCCTTTCAAAATATTATTTCTCTTCACTTTAGATGATTGGAATTTACTATAATTCCAAAGCATCCAAATGGTAGTCAAAACGATCACCTCCAAAGTCTTCCTTTTCATAGCGGCCATGCTAACTGTATCAACGAGCATGAAAACTCCGTCACAAAATGAATTTCCTTTAAGTTTGTCAGGTTGTAAAACACATGTTAGCAAAAAATAATGTTGTATTTAAACTTATATCCAATTGAAATAACTTTCCATTGGGCCATCTATTCAAATAAGATACAACTAGAAAAAACTAATGGACCCTTAACATCTTCTCTATTCTAATAAATGAATAGTTTTAATCTTCTTTTGCTAAGTGTCACTCTAATACAACTCCTCATTAATACTATGTCGTGTGTAATGCAGATATATTTGGCAACTCATTTCAAAGTTCAAATTTACATTTTCTAATTATATGTTAAATTTGAAGTTATAATAACTTTAAAATTTTGATATATCTCTTAATTAATAATTTATTTAAAATGATTTATTTAAAATAATTGATTAATAATTATAAAATTTTATTATAGAAGTTTAATTAATAAACTAGTTTGTGTATAAAATTTGAATTTAGTACGGTACTATTATTAGTCGAATTGTTCCTTAACTTCATTAATCAATATTAATTCTTGATCACAAAAGATCTTTAAACCGCTGGGTTGTGTTTGGCGACGAGCCTACGAGGGATCAATAAATATGAAAAAGCGAATTGGGCTAATAGAACAATCCACGTTAAGGAGCTTCAGCCCAGATTACATGGATTTTAGCTTCAGCCCATGACGCCATTGTGTTACAACTCATACGAAAAAAACAAGAATAAAAGCATCGTCCCCATTCCAGAACGCCGTTTGACGCCACTTACTCAGACGCCGGTGCGACGGTGCCCCTCGACGTTAAGGGCAAAGGTTTCGAAGTTTTGAGGGGCAGCGTCGCCATCGATATCAAGGACGCCCCTTCACAACGTCATAACGTCTGAAAACCAAGGGGACACGTTTGAAGGATTAAAACCTAGAATCCAAAGCTATATGAGTCTATGTATAAAAGCAAGTTTTCTAATGGGTTTTTACCAGAAAATTTCATGCAAGAATCACAGAAGTTCTGGTTTTTTATTTTATTTTATACTGGGGTGTTTATGATAATAGGAACGGGAGTTTTTTATTCAAATTGATTAAAAGCCAAAAGAAGACCCTGATACCACATGTTTAATTTCAGAAATCTATTCATCCCAATCACTTTTCTAATCAATTTAAACGCCACGAATCCATTTCAGTGACAAAGAGCGTACTTGGATTATCAATCTGCTTCACAAATGAAGCCACTGATTCCATCATGATGTCCAAATTGATAGAAGATTGCTAGAAAATTATTGGTATCCTCATGGATTTGTTTCTGTGAGTGATAAAAAAAGTTCTGTGATTATGTTTCATATAAAAGGAAACCGGTTTGCCCATATAAATACTTACAGTTACAGTTACAGTTACTTCCATCAAGTAACTTCCACCACGTAACAAGTTATATAAGGTGGGTCACGTTGCCATAATTTCCGTCATTTTCCTAAATATAGCAATATCAAAATAATTATTGCATAAATGGTCTTGAGGCTACATTTTAGTGAAATATTAATAATTTTTTTTTTCTAAAAAGTCTATAAAGATGTCTTCCTTGTTTCACAGTTTTTGACATTTTTAGTTAAATAAAGCAACATTTGGTTTTCAAAGTGTTTGGTCCAATTAGGTTTTTTTGCAAATGATTTTTTAATACACGTACGTACGTAAAACCAATGTTAGAACTTAGAAATATGATAATTTTTCGTGTAAATGACTTTATGACGTAAAGAGTTATTAGCACATACGTTAATGCCCTAACAGAGCCGATTCAGACCTTGTTACAGGAGCAAAAGTATTTTGAGAGTAGTTTGTTGAGAGTTCCATGGAGTGAACGTGATCTCATTCACATAATCTGATAGAGACGAGGGTAGATGGGTCAATTTGTATGATATGAAAGAAGATGAATGAAATAAAAACAGGGGCAAGGCGTTTGAATGAAAAAGTTGGTTTCTGAGGGAATATTGTGAGGAGTATATATTAGTTAATGTTGAACATAACATCAGTTTATTAACACAAAAATGTGTCCGCTGATCAGTGTTCACTACAAGAAAATTTCGATTTAACTACGGAAAAATTTCGTAGCAAAATGATGTAATTCCGTAGCTAAACCTAAATAATTACGAAAGTTGCTACAGAATTTGCCAATGAGATTCCATATTAAGATTTCTTGTAGCAAAATGTTTAACTACGAAATTATAGTTCCGTAGCAATTTTGCTATGGTCGTTGCTACAACGTTTATCCGTAGCATTTCAACTACAACGCACTTCCATCACAATTCTGTAACAATGAATTGTTTAGCAAATTCTGTATCTATTTTGTTCCATAACAAATTCCTTAGCCATTTGGTCCATAGCAAATTTCGTAGCTAATTGTTATGTAGCAAATTTCGTAGCCATTTGGTCCGTAGCAAATTCCGTAGTCATTTGGTCCATAGCGAATTCCGTAGCTAATTGTTCTGTAGCAAATTCCGTAGCCATTTGGTCCATAGCAAATTCCGTAACTAATTGTTCCGTAGCAAATTTCGTAACTAATTGTTCCGTAGTAAATTCCGTAGCCATTCGTTCCGTAACAAATTCCGTAGCCATTCATTCCGTAACATATTTCGTAACAACTTTTTTGTAGTCAATTCCATAACAATCGTTCCATACCATTTTTTCTATAAAATTCGGTTATTTAATTTGACTTATTATATCAATTTACAAAAATACAATTAATATAAAACCAAAAATAACAAAGTATTTCTATAGAAACTAAAAGAAATATCCAATACATCAAAAGATTCATATTTCAAAATCAAAAGTCGCTACAAATTTAACGTAAAACATTATTCGATACATAATATTCTATCATCGATTAATAAAATTTTTGACATGTTCACTCAGTGTGTTAATGACATTCATTGCTTGTGCGAGTTGTTGTTCAAACTTAGCTTGAACATCTACATTTTTCTGCTGAAACTCCACATTCTTTTTCTGAGCATCCTCATATTTTTGCTGAACATCCTCATATTTTTGTTGAATATCCTCATATTGTTCGCGTTGCGTCTCAACTAATTTCTTCAAATTCTCAATCTCGACTTTTGTCTCGGCATTATTATCCTCGTACTGTTCGCGATGCATTTCAGAAGATCCTTTACTAGAACGAATGCGCTTTCCATATGAGCCAAATCCATATAATCTCTTTTTTCGATCGTGTCCCCCAACAACATCATAAAATAGTTTGTCTTCATCAATTTCCTCTCCTATTGCTTCCAACCGATCACATCGTTCCATAAAATCATCCTATAATTTTATAATTGTGTTGAGATAAAACTTATACAAAAAAATCAAAATAAAACTTACAAGAAATTATTAAAAATAAAACGTACATGAATTTTTTTAGCTTTGTCAACTAAAAAAGTCACTCCATCGTGATTCTTAGTGTGTGTATACAAGAATAGTTCATGGTGTGCCGGATCATGTCCCCAAAGCTTCTTCTACATATATACAAAAAAATCAATATTAAAGTAGATTGCTATTTTACATTTAGGCTTAGATATTTAAAAATGAAAAAATAGCAACTTACTTTTAGGCTAAACCCATTTAAAAATCGAAATGGAACTAGATTGCTATGATACAAAAGTAAATGAAAGTAGATTGCTATTTTTTGCATTTAGGCTCCACTCTTGAAAAATGAAAAATAAAATAACATACAACTAAATGAAAGTACATTGCTATTTTATGTATTTATGCTTAGTCCTTATAAAAATCTAAATGAAAGTAGATTGCTATAATATAAAATTAAATGAGTACTTACTAAATTAGAAGCAATCTTGGAATGAGAAGTCGATCCACCGGTATGCGTAGAAAGGGCTTGTCCATCAGCTACACCTCTACGCCTATTTTTTTTGTTTTGTTCTGATTTCTTTTTGAAGTCTTCAGTATTCCATCTTGCAGTCCAGGATGTCCACACTTCTGATGTTATATTAACAGGTTTTTTTTATAGTCGACTTTTTCCATTTTGAGCTTATATTGTAGATATATTGTCTATATCTTTCCTTTGCCTTATTTTCCCAACAAGCTTGGACTAATTGAGTTTTTGCATCATCCTAATGACACTTTTTCTACAATACAAAATATAAAGATGAGATTTTTAGTTAATGAGTACCTAATAATTGCATAAATGAGATACATACATGAAACTTGTCCCAATAAAGGAGTTTTGTCTCGTCACTTAAAGCTGCCCAGCTATACCCGTTTAAATCAACTCTTTCACCAAAGGATTCATAGATAATGGAAGAACATAGGCCTGAAGAAAATAACCTACAAAAGAAAAAATCAACCCCATTGTAAAATTCATGAAGCTCAATGTTGATAAAAATGTAAGAATTTTAACTTACTCCTTATCTTGCACTCCAATATATAGACGCCCATCCAGTCCTGTAGATCCAAGTAAATACCCTTGATGTTGAACGCCAACATTTTCCTCAACCGATTCACTACAATTTGTTGTGGATCTAGGTACAGATGATGTAGTAGATGCAGGTGTAGATGATTGGATAGATGTAGATACAAATGATTGGGTAGATGATGTAGGTAAGGATGACTGGTTGGATGATGTAGGTATGGATGATGCATGTGTTGATGATGTGGCACCAACATGTGAAGCAAATGTTGGGGCAGATACAATACCAATAGATGATAATGTGGTACGGGATGATGATGACAACAATACTGGTGTAGATAATGGGGCATATTTTGCATCATCTGTGCGTTTGTTTATGAAACGTACACTTGTATGTTGCTTTCGTTTCAAATGTGTCTCTTAATAAGAATTGTGACATATTCCCTGAAATTTTAAATAATTAGGAAGTTATAAATCTGTTAGATCACAAATATTATAGAAATACCTTACTAAAAATTTAAGCATACTACTTTTTACTTTAAAATACCAATGTACTTTTGTTTGCTTATTTATTTTAGCATTCTACTTTTTTACTTTGAAAAAAATACAAAAACTAAAAGTATAATGCAAATACTTTAATGAACGTAGATTGCTATTTTTGCATTTAAAAATGAAAAAAATAACAACTTACAATGTCATAGTAAGTATAAAAGATAAAGCACAAAACTTAAACATGATGGTTTTGTTATCACCTGGATTGGATTGGATTGGACTGGAGTGGATTGGAACCTGGAGCAAAGAAAAAGTTGAAACAGTTCATGCCTTTAATTAATATTTATACATAAAGTGATACCGAAATAGCTCATTTTGAGAATTCACTTTGGAATGATTTCTATGGTTGCACAAAAACTACAATTAAAACAAACTAATGACTACAATGATATATTCAGATTTACAGTTACATCCGTGGGACATAGATTTACCAATCTAGGGTACTTTAGAGCTTCACTACCACCTTAGAGGTCACTAGGTCATGGTTGCTACTTTTATGTGTCTGTGTTTTAATTTAGGAGTTCTATAATAGCAACTTTAATTGTACTTTATACCTTAATTTCTTCTAGGAATAATACAATATGGTTTGTTTACTTGACTGCTTTTTATTTAACATTGTTGGACACTGATTTTTTTATCAACTTCACCTTAACAGGAAAGAGCTCAGATCCAACAGTGGACTCCAAAATGAGAGCTGAGTCTCCTTATCTTCATCTAAGTAAAAAGTGCAACATTACATTTTACAAACAAAGAATATGCCATCTAGTAAAGTAACATCAAATTAAACAGCACAATGAATGCACATCACATTATAGGACCTTATGAATGTCCCATCTTGTATTCTATTTATTCTCAAGTCTTGACTTGATCAATCAAATACATTCTTTTCAAGAGTCATCTTTTTCATCAACTAACAAGGTCATATTATACATGTATAGAATGCACAATGTATTATTATAGGATAGGAAAACATCTTCATGAGTTGTTAAACATTGGAATTTGGAGGGCTTGGTATAAGCATTGGAGTAAATTACAAGATTCTGATGCTTAAGGTAAAAAAGAAAATATGAGTGAGGTGTTTGTAATGTGATGTACCACACAAAAGCATAGTTACTGCATAATCTAGTTTTCATCACCAAGTTATCTTAATTCTATCATCAGTAGACCACAACAGAATGTAGTTTTTGTCTCTAGTTTTGATCAATAAACTCATCATAAAATGTATGCTTATTTTCTACATAAAGTCATATGACATTTAACCATTTGGTTGACAAAATCCTTTTAAAAGAGCAGTAGAGGTGTATATATGTTAAGTGTGTATGAGAGTGTGATACAGTGTTCTGTAATGCGTAATGAACAATAATTTTAGTTCTGAAACAAAATTCATTGGAAGATTTAGAAGTTCTGAAACAAAATCATGACCGGCTAAGTTCACAGAAGAGTGGAGAAGGAGAAACCGAGGAAGGGATTTAGGGAGGATCAAGGATAGTACCTGCACAGGGTCAATGAGAAAGATGACCGGAAGAAGCAGCAATCGACGGCGACGACCAGACAGCGACGATGTGCGAAGAAGAAAGATTCAATGGAGAGATCGAGAAAAATAGAGCAAAAAAGAAGAGAGAAAAATGTTACCTCTGATTTAGCATCAAATTTAGGGAGGTCGAGGTAGGCAAAAGAGAGGTAGGGATGGAGCAGGCGGCGAACAACAAAGCTCCGATCGATAATGGCGTAATAAGTGATCTGAGGAATGAGGAATACGATCGATATGATCCGATTACCTCTGATTTAGGGAAGAAGATATGATCCAATTATTTGACCCATTTTTCCCTTAATGATCGGTTGATGACTTGATGGGTCCTCTCCTAAGAAATCAAATTTACCAAATAAAATCTTTAAATTAACAGAAAAAATTATTATATTTTGGTGTATTTAATCTGAATATTTGATTATTTTTTTTAAATGTCAGGTGGAATTTCGCTCTTTGTTTTCATCTACCTGTGTATACGCACGAGTCGTGTTCTCCCTGCACGAGTCGTGTTCTCCCTGAACTATCAATTACGTGAGTATATTTATATAATTTTGATCGTGGTAAATAAATAAAATATATAAATAATATCATTCTGATCGTGGTAAATGAAAATTTATATTAAAATTCTAAGATTTGAAGATGTTTGACAAATGCAGAAAGTCAAAGTCAACGTGGTCTTGACTGATAGAGGATCAAATAAGCTAAGATGTTAAAATATTAATTGGATTATTTTATAATTTTTTTATACTTTTCTCGATAATTATAAAATTGGATGGACAATTAGAAGCAATTGGAATTTTAGGGTAAAATTACAATTTTACCCTTGTCTTGTGGCAGCCAGATCCATTGATTATATTAGATTGTGCATAGAAAACACAACTTCACGACGGGTAGGCATTTTTGCAGATTTTAAATTGCTTTTGTTTCAATAGCTTCCTACTAGTGACAATTTAATATATAATATTCAGTTGTTCAAACAATATAACATACTAATATATAATAACATCTAATTGATTTTTCCTTTACAAATATTTTAAGAATATGTTGATCTTCTTAGTCACATTATCGTAAATGCATGTGGCATTTTCAATCGATGAGTTCTTTTTATAGATCATATATATTATAGATCATATATGTCACAAAATTTGAATATATACCATCATATAGCAAACTAACAGTTAGAATATTAATAACATTGTCATTTTTCATCCATTCTTTAAAACCATCATATAGCAAACATTTATAGTTTAGTTAACTAAAAGTAGATATTTACATGTAAACGAACGGAGTTGAATTCAATTCCATTCTCCTTACAAACTCTTCTAACCAAACACGTGACACGTTTCAATTTCTTCAAATTTCAATTCCTTTGACCGATTTCATTCCTTTGACGGATTGCATTCCTTTGACACATTTCAAAACCTGTAAATATATACTTTTAGTTAATGATAGCAAACATTTACAGTTTAGTTACTACAAACACTAATTTCATGTTGTGTTGAATCAAAAGGGCATTTACGTCTTTTGTTCCACCTTTTTATAGTTGGACAATATTAATCAACCAACAACACTGGTGAAAATGATCATTATTCATTCGGTCATTTTACCAATACAATATAACTTTGGTCCATGCCTTTTAGAGAATTTACAGAAATGACCCATGTGCTTATAAAAGTTACATAAATGGTCCCTGCATAATAGTGACTTTACAGATATTCTCCCTCCGATAATTATATGTAACCCATAATTTGGAACAAAACCAAACTTGTATAAGTGATATTTTGCCTCATCAACTGCTTTATATGCTTTGTTATTGCATTTTGTGCATGGGCATTTAATTTTATCTCCATCCATATAACTTTGCTTAGTAGAAGCAAACTCGATGAATGTTTTCACACCATTAATGAAAACATGAGAGACATGACCACGATCATCAAGTCGTTCATACATCCAATATCTATTTCTATTGCTCATTTTATTACTGCACACAAGTATCAAAAACTAGGTGTAATCAGGGAATAATAAAAGATTAGGAAACAAACATACTAACCTTACTTCTTGAAATGAAAATATTAATCTAAGAAAATAACATGCAAGTATTTAACTCCATATCCTCGTCAAGATAGAACAACCTACTCTCCAAAAAGTGTGTAATATAGCACCCTACTTTCAATTTTTTTTCTATTAAACATCCTAATTTTAAGTTCTTTTCCTATAATACATCATACTTTGAAAAATTGTCAGTTATGCCCTTTGCTCTAAATATAGAATATCTATACAAGTTACTTGTTGCTGCCCTTAAGAGATTAGCTATTACAGACAACTTCATTTGATCATCATTTGTACTATAAACAAATATTTAAAAACATAAAGATTACAAATATATGTCATTAGTCATATCCAAGCAAAAACCATGTAAAAGCAAGAAAGATATCAATAATAACAACACCATTGAATCTTCTTAAAATAACTATATGTTTCACAAGGGTAAAGTAGTTGCAAGAATCTACAATACGAAAAAATAACAATAATAATAATTAATTGTCGTTTCAAAGACGATGAATTTAATTGTTCGCTCCTAAATTCATCCCATGATGTTGGCTTCAGTCATAAGGCCTTTTATT
Source organism: Lactuca sativa (assembly GCF_002870075.4). Lineage (NCBI taxonomy): Eukaryota > Viridiplantae > Streptophyta > Magnoliopsida > Asterales > Asteraceae > Lactuca > Lactuca sativa. The sequence continues at coordinate 151,480,116 of NC_056623.2, read as the reverse complement.
GCGGTAGAGACTTTTATGTTTTGAAAAGTAAGAATAATAAAGTTGGCTATAAATTTGTGTCTATTACCAAATTTGGCCCAGAGTATGCCATTCAGGATTTTACTTTTCATGGAGAATTTTAAAGTAAGCCCACAAATTTGGTGATTTTAACCTATATCTTTTACCAAATTTGTGTCTATTGAGGATTTTTGTTGTACATATCACTCTTTCAGTACTTTAATCCACATTTTTTTATTAAAGAAAATTAAAACTGAATGTTATGCTATATCTACTAACAGCATAATAAACACTTGTCAAATTTGTATTTTGATAAGTATGGACTTCAAAATGATTAATGTGGGAGCCGAACTAGCCTTGGGGGCATGGTTTTATCACATTGACAAAATGATCCTGCTTTCTATAAATTAACATAAAAATATTCCTTCTTTGTTTATTGCGTGTATAAATTAACAGAGAAGTCAATCATGGAGACTTCGTTTCTTAACAGAATAGTGCTTTAGCTGTGGAATTTTCTTCCTAATTAGCATGAAAGAACAGAATAGTGATACAAGTAATACCAATGAAATCGTTTAGGGCTTGGGGCAGTACTTGAAATCGGAATGTTGTGAGCAGCGACGACGTGGCTAAGCAACGGGCGACAGCGGCAGCAGGTTGAGAGAGAGAGGAAGAGATCCGATCTTGACCATTGTCCGGCGATGGATTTGAACTCAACAAAAATACCCCTAATTTGTGAGGAAGTAAATTGGGGTTATTGAATTTACTAATTTGCCCCTGATGAAACATTATGGAAACAAACTCAAACATTATTGCAAAAAACTTTATGCGGCAATTACTTGACCATTTTTTTAACTAAAAAGTCAAAATAAAACATTTTAATTCTTTTTTTTAGAACAGCTAGTACAATAGAGGGTAAATAAATTTTGATTTAGAGGTAATAATTTTCAAAGTCGGAATAATATTATTATAAGAAAATTAGCAAATGTATGTCATCGAAATCTAAAAATTGAAGCTAAAATATTTATAATGTAAAAATTATATTATAATTAAAATTTCAAAACAATTAAAAATAATACTTTATTTTTGTTGTTGAGTTTCAAAAATAATTGTGCATTTTTAATATATCTTTTCAAAAATCTTCTATATTTTGCTACGGAAACATATTCCGTAACTATTTCACTACGAATTTTCCGTAGCCAAATACCTATGGATTTTGATTTCGTAGATATTTTGCAAATTCACCTTTTTTGTAACAGATTCCATAATAGATTAGCTACAAAATTTTATTTTGTAGCAAATTTCCTAACAAAATAGCTACGGATCCTAATTCCATAGCTAACTTGCTACGGATTTTTATTTTGTAGCCATTTATGTAGCCAACTAGCTACATACATGGATTTTGTAACAAGTTTCATAGAGAACTAGCTACAACCAAAAAACTTGTAGCATTATTTCTAGTAAACTAGCTACTAATTTTAATTCCGTAGCAACTATTCAAGATTTAGCTACGGAATGCAATTACGTAGCCATTTCCGTAGCAAATTAGTTACAACCAACCATTTTGTAACATATTCCGTATTAAAGTAACTATGAATTTAGATTCTGTAACAACTTTACGTAGCTATTTAAGATTTAGCTACGTAATGCAATTCCGTAACCATTTATGTAGCAAAATAGCTACGACAAGTCGTTCCGTGGCATATTCGGTAGTAAAATAGCAACGGATTTTGATTCCATAGTAACTTTCCGTAGCTATTTAGCATTTTTCTTGTAGTGGTTGTGCAAAAGGCTTGTGTTTTGGCGAATAAGATGTATATGTATACATATAATACATCCAACCTAGTATTGAATAAATTTTGAACATGCATGTCTTCAAGATCCAACTCTCCAGGACAAGAAAACACCAAAATCAAAAGCACCTTCATTGGCATTACATTAGAAAACATAAAACAAACCTCAATGAAGACTACTTAGAATTGTTGAGCTGTAGAGATGAGGAAAGGTCAGATGAGCCAAATTGTATGTCTATTGAGCCAAATTGTGCTTGTTTATATATGTTATGAGAAAAGGGTTTTTTGGATAAAAGTATCTTACGGGTCATCCTCAAGTACGTCAGACTTCCTTTGGGCCAAAGCTTTGATGTACACTCACTCATCTAATGAAAAGAAATAGATTAAAGATTTGACAATGATTGCAGAAAACTAAAAACATGAATTAAAATACTATCGGATTTAGATAAAAAGTATTACATAAAAATGACATCTACCTTCAAAGCACAAAATTTTCCAATCTATGTAACAAGTTGATCCTCAATATCCTTGTCCTAATGCACAATTCGCCATTTGCTTCCTGTTGTAGTCTGAAATCCAGTGAGATGTTGACCAATGATGTAATTCCATGACTTGTAACAATCGAACACATCTTTTTTTTTCCTTCTTCTTCTCCATCATACACATAATCACCCCATGCCCCTTGCTTCCATCTGTAATCCAATTTAGCATGTAATACATCTGCCACATACAACCAACACATTAATTATATATACATACATATTCACAGAAACACATATAATAAAATACACCTAACCTCGATTTCAGATTCCTCTGATGCTATACCCAAAACATCAATCCTCATGCTAGAAGAATTAGAGAAGTCTAGGTTAGTCAAGCCCAAACAATGTAATACCTTTTCCTCGACAGCTGCCATTGGTTGCATTTTTACCGGACCTTCAATATCAAACCATGAACATGTCCTCCATCCTAGTGAGAGCTTGAGTGGGGACATTTGTGGACCAAATACAACTTTTCGTAGCAAAGGATTATCAGAAAGAGAATCATGGTTCAAATGTAAGTGTAAGTGGAGGATGCCCGACTGACGTCAAAAATTAACGATTTCTCATACTAAGGTGTTGTTTGTTTTTTCTGAGGCAAAATGTCTGCAGTCCACGGACCACATCTGTAGACATCTGCAGTAGAAGAGGTGGACCAAACGTCTGCAGTCTGAAAAATGAAGACTATTTGTTTTTTTAACATCTGTGGGCTACTAAAATAAACTGAAATTTAAATAAATTGATTTTTTTAAACTTCAAAAATGATTTTTTCATATTTTTATGACTTTGTTATAAATAATTAATGAATCTAGAATAACTTTTATGTATTATTGTATAAAAATAAAAATAAAAATGGTATGAATTAACATATATATTTTATAAAAACCAAAAACTTTGGTTGCAAAGTTATAACTAAACATTATAATTAGTGATCGAAGAATTTGATACATAAATGGATGGAAATAAACTTCAATTTTTTCAATTAAATCCATTAAAAAGGTACCATAAATATTTTCTCGAGAAATTGATGATACTGTATTAAATAATGTTTTATAAAATTTTGCAAAAAATATAAGAATATATTATAATTTTTTTTCATATTTATATAAACAACTTCAATGACTATTATTATAATAAATTTTTATTTATAAATTTGTTGAAAATATCATGTTTGTAATGTCGAACGTTTTTTTTTTAAAGTTTTGTAATTTTTTTTTCAAATTGTTTATCATTAATAAAGTTAGAAAAATTATAAATTAAAAAAAAAAAACTTTAGAAAAAATAAAGATATATATGTTTTTTTAGGCTAGAAGATGTCTGAAGATGTTAGAAGACTCTGGTCCACATCTGTGCCAAGAAGTGGGTGCGCAGAAATTTTTAGATCTGCAATCTTCAAAAAAAAAAAAAAAAAAAAACAGTCTGCGAAGGCTAATGTCCACGCGTGGTCTACGCGACGCAGACAGAAGAGGCCACGCAGATCTGCAGACAAAAAAGAAACATCACCTAAGTGTCTCAAGCCTAGGAAGGCATCTTAAAAAATTGGGCAGCGAAACAATAGGATTTTTATCTAGATATAATTCCTTTAACATGGTTAGGCAACTAAAGTCCAAGGGAAAAGATTTAGTGCACAAATTATTATTCTTAAATGACAAGCTTACTAAAGATATTGGTAAAAAAATGACAAAGAACTTTGAATAGCTTGGCATAGCCTGGTACACAGTTGAATCAAGGTAGCAACCGTTTCGAAATAATATTTTAACTTTCTTTATCATGCCTAAGCTTTTTGGAGGTTTTTCAAGCTTGTTGCAGTAGCTCAGATCAATGAGGAAAATGAGGACAAGTTCAGGACATTGCTCAATTGATTCACAAACCACAAGCGCAACCTCTACCTCTCAAGTTTAGGGAGGCGGTCAATGCCACCCATACAACAAAGTTGTTCACAGAAACTTAAATTAAGAATCTTCAACGATCCAAGCAACCTTTTGTCTTTTGAGCACGATCTAGTTAATTGCTGAAACTGAGATAAGTTAGAATAGTAGTGAACTTTATCAACTCGACCAAGAAGAGTAATAAATGGAGATAAGTTACCTTTAGCCTCTTAAGAAGTCGTGGATAGCTACAAGAAATCCCAAATGATTCAATCTTTCTATATGACATCTCAAGAGCAACCAGATTCCGTATCTGTAAGTTTAAAGTTACAAACTTCAAAGGGAACCCATGCATACACAACCATATTAGTTTCTTTTTCGGAAAATCCTTGCAAGAGCCGGTTATTTTCACATAATTGAGTTGAAGAAGCATCATCCTATCTATCTTACTCAATGCATATGTTTTCAACTCAACTGATCCATGTAAGTGCTCTTTTTTAAGCATTCTCATGTCAAGGGTGAGGCTAGAACATTTTCCGTACCCTAAGAAGAAATGGGATGCAAAAATATTTTTAAAATGTTAGATATGTATATAGAAATACAAAATTCTTTAAAGAAGTATAAATAACATCTTACTTTTCGTCTTTCAACACTTTGAATAACTCATGACCCTATAGGCTTCGTTCCCATGGCTTGTAAAGTGTTCTTCACATACCAAAAATGTTCCCATCTCTTGAACCAACTGATACATCGTTAATTCTTTATTCCATCTGATACTAAGAACACCTCTATTAATAAGATTCGTAATCCCAGATCCTGCCTCAATATCACATGCATCTAATATTGTTACACTAGAATCTATATCCATTCCAAGAAAAATACAAGCAATATGCTTAAATATCTCCTTGACATTTTCTAATGGCAAAGAGTCAAAACTCATTTTGTGCAACAAAGAAAATACACAGCAAATGCACATGCCATCTTAAGTTGCATGCAGAGGGAGGATGAATCATTGCAGGCTTTTGTCTTTTGATTTAGTAAGGCAACATTGAACGCTAGAAAGAGAAGATGACATGGTCATAGCTACATTCACTGATGGATTACTCGATGGTGTACTATTCAAATAGTTAGTTGGAAAACCACCGAAGTCAAAAAGAGACACGATGGAACTAGCCCATAGGCTCATGAAATGAGAGGAAGTGGCATCAGAAAAAAGAAAGTAAACATGGGGATCGACAATACAACAGTCCTAAAGATAGCGGAGTGCTATACAATAAGAATACCAAGGGCCCCAAAGGTACATCAACAACAAAATACAAATATCAAACAAATTGCCACCACACAACAAAATCTATCCTGCATGCTTACCAGAATGGAGTCCGAAACAAAATAGCAAAATTTGTTAAGGGAAAGAAGAACAATGGATGAAAGAAAATAGAAAGATTCAGCAATAAGGACAACCATCGATACTGTGAATTCCATTATTTAATAGGTCATGAAACTATGGAATGCACAATACTAAGAAGAAAGATCCAAACAAAAATACAATCAGGATCTTGAGTGAACTGATAAGAGGTTTGTGTTCCAAGCAACTAGAAAGCATTGCACCAGTAGAAGTCAAAATAAAGGGACTAATGAAAGGATAGATTTCCATGTTTAGATAGGCTAAGAAATTGGAAACGCGACACATTCACATTTGACGAGTGGGACTACCTTGATCACACTTACATACGTTGTGAACTTGTAGTTATCGAAAGTTTCCTTTGAAGGAAGTATGTGGCGACATCTACAATGATAATGGAAGCTCGTCGAATGTAATATATAAGCACTTCTACAAACAAATTCCACGACAAATACAAGAAGGAATAAAACCACGAGAGTCCTATCTCATCAGCTTTGTTGGGCACAATGTATGGCCAAAGGGTATGATAACCTTATCACTAACACTAATAGATTACCATAATGAAAAAAATGGTACTCAAAGCATTAATTTTTTTTATCACCAACACATTATCAATTAGAAATTAAGGGTATAGAAAGACTTGGAAATTCTGAGAATCGTGTTAAACACTTTTAGATTAAAGTATTAAAGGAATCTAGATTATTCCAATGAATAGATAATCATAGATGTTTCACATTTATCTGTTTTGTTTTTCATTATCTTTTACTGAATTTTAGGATCTCAGGATATATATATATCCTGTTGGCTTTTGTTTGACAATAAGTTACGTAATGAATAAAAAGTGCAGTGCACAAATTCTCAATTAGATCTTTTATGGTATCAAAGCCTGTGATCTGTTAGGTCATAGGTTAACGAAGATCATGACAGGGGAGAAAGGAGACGGAAGCAAGAAGGACGGAGATGTCATTGATGCCAATTCACCCTTCTATATCCACCCGTCTGACTACCTGAAACAGATGCAGGTTAACGACATATTGAACGACAATAATTTCAGTGAATGGAAGCAGGAGATGACTAATTTTCTGTTTGCAAAGAATAAGATAGGACTGGTCGATGGATCAGTCAAGAAGCCGGAATCAACAGCACCTACATACATGGCTTGGATGCGAGCCGATGCCATGGTGAAGGGATGGATGACAACAGCCATGGAGAAAGACATTCGAACCAGTGTTAGATATGCAAATACTTCAGCCGAAATCTGGAAGGACCTTGAAGAAAGATTCGAGAATGAGGGAGCACCACGTGCCTATGAGCTGAAACAGTCGTTAAATGCCACCAGACAAGATGGATCTTCTGTCTCTTCTTATTACACGAAACTAAAGGCTGTGTGGGATGAACTGCAACTTGTTCATCCTATGCCCCGTTGTACGTGTGACAAATGTGACTGTGAATTGGGAAAAAGATTGAGTGAACTTAAAGAAAGGGAGAAGATTTATGAGTTTCTCATGGGACTCGATGATGATTTTTCTATCATCCGTACAGAAATACTTGCCATGAAGCCAACTCCATCCTTGGGGGCAATATACCATCTAGTGGCTGAAGATGAGCAATAACGAGCAATTTCTAGAGGATCAAGAAGAGTTGGTGGTGAAGCAGCGGCTTTTCAAGTGAATTTAATGGGGGAAGAAAAACGCATGAGGGCAAGGAACTCAATCAGCTAGCAAGCCCATTCCAAAGACATTCAAGCAAAGTAATGACAAGGCAGAAAAATGCACCTTTTGTGGGAAAGAAGGTCATAATAAGGATGGGTGTTTCAAGAAGATAGGGTATCCGGACTGGTGGCCCGGGAAGAAGGATAAACCTAAGCCGAAGGCAGCTTGCGTGGAGATGGGTCCTAGTCCTATACCAGGGTTAACCGATGAGCAATATCACCTCTTTGTGGAACACTTCAAGGAGGAGTCATTTAATGAGACAATTCTGAAGGCTAACTTGGCAGGTAGAGAAAATCCTTATGATGGATGGGTCGTTGACTCGGGTGCTACCGATCACATAACCCATAGAAGTGATATTCTTGATAACAAAATCACATACACGAAGGAGGCACCCGTCATCATTCCTAATGGTGACAAAATACCTGTTATGGGGGAGGGTGAACATACCCTTCCAGGAGGCCTTAAGATTAATGGAGTCCTGCATGTTCCGAATTTCAATTATAATTTATTATCTGTGAATAAGCTTGCCAAGAACTTACATTGTGCTATAACCTTCTTTCCTGATTTCATTGTGATGCAGAAGTTAGTAACGGGGGACTTGATTGGTACGGGTAACTGTAGTGGAGGACTATATCGAATAGGGGCGATGGAGAAGAAAGCTTTCGTTACTACCTTTGAGGTTTGGCACAAGAGGCTAGGTCATCCATCTCCCAAGAAGATTTCTAGTTTAGGGTTTGTTAAAAATGTTTCTAAAAATGCTCAAGCTGAAGTGTGTGATGCTTGTTTTAAGGCTAAACACACAAGGCTTCCTTTTCCCATTAGTGAAATAAAGACTACAAATTGTTTTGATCTTATACATTGTGATGTGTGGGGAAAGTATAGAACCCCATCTTTTTCAAAGGCTTATTATTTTTTGACTATAGTAGATGATTTTAGTCGATCCGTATGGACATTTCTTCTCAAACATAAGCATGAGGCTAACACACACCTCATAAATTTTCACAAGATGGTCAAAACGCAGTTTGGGAAGGAGATCAAGCGTATAAGGTGTGACAACGGAGGAGAATTTGTCTCTCATAAAATGCATAGCTTTTATGCACAAGAGGGAATTGTCTTGGAGACTTCTTGTCCATATACACCCCAACAAAATGGGGTGGTTGAACGCAAGCATAGACATTTGCTTGAGACGGCACGAGCCCTTCGTTTCCAGGGCAATCTTCCCAAGGCCTTTTGGGGAGAATGTATTTTGACCGCTACTTATGTGATCAATAGGCTTCCCTCGAAGGTGCTCAATGGGGTCACTCCCTATGAAGTTCTTTTTAATAAATCACCCACTTATGATCACATGAGAGTATTTGGATGTTTGGCCTACTATCGAAGCACAGAAACCGGTGGAGACAAGTTTGAGCCGCGAGGTAGACCAGGCATCTTCGTTGGTTACCCACTGGGGACGAAGGGCTACAAAATTTATGACTTAGAGTACAGAAGGTTAGTAGTCTCAAGAGATGTAAGATTTCTAGAACATGAATTTCCAATGAAACAAATAAAAGAAAGTAAGGAGACAAATGAAGAAGATGAACACCTCTTTGTCTTCACTAATAAGGAGGTCACCACGACTCCGGTTCAACGTCCTTTCATCGTCGACAGCCACATCCGCGATGAAGCCCAAGATCATCACGATACTCTCGAACTAGATAATACTACCATCGATGAAAACAGCGAACTCGTGGAGAGTGACAATCACGAGAACCAAGAAATCAGCAACACTGACAGCAACAGAGAGACCAGAACTCGATCTCAACCAGTTCGCTTCAAAGATTATGACGTACAACTGCCTCCTTCGATAAGTCATCCGCAACTCGCTGCCAATCGAGTCGCCTCCACGGTACATCCTCTCACTAATTATGTCTCATATGATAAATTTTCTAATGCTCACAAGTCCTTTTTAGCTGCCACCGCCACCCATGATGAGCCAAAGTTCTTTCATCAGGCTATTAAAAATGACCGATGGAAAGAAGCCATACAAAGGGAGATCCAAGCTCTTGAACAAAATAACACTTGGGAACTTACATTGGAAAAAGAGCTATAGATTCCAAGTGGGTCTATAAGATAAAGTACAAGCCAAATGGAGATATAGAACGCTACAAGGCCTGTCTTATTGCTAAGGGTTACACCCAAATGGAAGGTGTGGATTTTCATGACACCTTTGCCCCGGTGGCTAAGCTTGTAACCATGCGTGTTCTACTCACTATAGCTGTCAAACGTGATTGGATCATACACCAGTTAGATGTTAACAGCGCCTTTTTACATGGAGACTTGGACGAAGACATTTACATGAAGATACCACAGGGTTTTAGAAAAGACAACGAAACACGAGTCTGTAAGCTCAAAAATTCTTTGTATGGGTTAAAACAAGCCTCGAGAAATTGGTATCAAAAATTTACTACAACCCTCCAAAGTCTAGAATTTCGACAATCTCAAGCTGATCATTCACTATTCGTTCATAAGCATGGCGACACCTTTGTGGCAGCCCTTATTTATGTGGATGATGTAATAATTGTTGGTAACAACAAGAAAAAGATAGAGCATACCAAATCTAGACTTGATGCGAGTTTTAGTATCAAGGATCTCGGAACCTTGAAATATTTTTTGGGCATAGAAGTGGCTCGTACAAGCGAAGGTTTGGTTCTTAGTCAACGAAAGTACACCATTGATGTCCTAGAAGATTCGGGTTTTCTTGGATGTCGACCCAGCAGGTTTCCAATGGAACAAAATTTAAAATTAAATAAAGGAGAAGATGAAGATCGGGTCGATGCTAGTGTGTATAGACGTCTCGTTGGGAGAGTCTTATATCTTCAAGCAACGAGACCTGACATTACTTATTCCGTGAATGTTCTTAGCCAATTTGTCTCGGACCCTAGACAGAGTCATTGGAATGCTGCTATGCGAGTACTTCGTTATCTCAAAACTACTTTGGGACAAGGTGTGTTGTTACCAAAGACCGAAGATGTTGAGTTGATAGCATATAGCGATTCGGATTGGTTGGGTTGTCCTTTTCACGAAGGTCACGGACGGGGTACATATTGCTCTTGGGAGGTGCACCGATTTCATGGAAATCCAAGAAACAATCAGTTGTTTCTCGATCCTCAGCTGAAGCCGAGTATCGTGCAATGGCTACTACTGTGAGTGAAATTCTTTGGACCCGTTGGTTGTTGGCAGAATTTGATGTTGATTTCCATGCACCAACACCTCTTTTGTGTGATAATGAATCTGCCCGCAACATTGCTCACAATCCGGTGTTTCATGAGCGCACCAAGCATGTTGAAATGGATTGCTATTTCGTACGAGAACGTGTTTTGTCAAAGGAGATTGTTCCTGTCAAGATAAGCACTCAATATCAATTGGCTGACTTGCTCACTAAGCCACTTGGTTCAGATCGTTTGAAGTCGTTGTCGGACAAGCTGGGCATGAAGAATCTGAATGCCCCAGCTTGAGGGGGAGTAAAGGAATCTAGATTATTCCAATGAATAGATAATCATAGATGTTTCACATTTATCTGTTTTGTTTTTCATTATCTTTTACTGAATTTTAGGATCTCAGGATATATATATCCTGTTGGCTTTTGTTTGACAATAAGTTACGTAATGAATAAAAAGTGCCGGTGCACAAATTCTCAATTAGATCTTTTAAGTATCTGGGTGGTACTCCCAATATTCCTTAATCGGATAAGACTTAGAGAGGAGATACAAGAACAGAGAGTGTTTTGATGATGTTTTCTATGTACCAGAAAAGAGACCAAAAACGATATTAAGATCTTTGTCTGAAAACTATCATATGACATTGGTCATAAAAACGGGTATTTGGATAAAAGTCAAATATGGGTCGATTCTAAAAAAAACCGGATTTTTGATGCATTTTTTTTTATAGAAACATAACCTATATAAAAAATTTTCGTGCTGATCCCAGCCAGGGCTCTGCCCCTTGGACACGAATGCACCACCGGTTGGCTTTTTAGCTAATATTTTTCTTCATAACTAAAAGTGTATTAGACTTTTCAGTTATAAAACTTGCATTAAACATAGTTTTAATCACAGATTGTCAGTTTTGATGTCTTGATTAATGATTATCTTTAACTCTCATCCGTTACAGGATCGATTGTCAATTACAAAATTTTCTCGGTATAAATATTGCATCCTATGTGACAATTGAGGGGACACCTGGATGGTAATATTTGTTTAAGCACCAGAAATAACCAAACAGCTAGTAGAAATTGGATGAACGCACAAAATCAATTAAAAGCCTATATTATGTTTCTTGAACGTAAGATTCCTGGGCCTCACTTGTTGGCTTGTCACGACTCCTGGACTAAATGTTTTTTTAATCATCAAGCTCTAAATTAAATGCATAAAAATAATCACAATTAATCCTATTGTAACTTGTTAAACACTAAAAGTACAAATCAACAGCTAGCCGAATAAACACATATTTGCATAGGGCCTAAAATTAACTCATAAAACTTCATAAATCCTGGAAAAATAAATAAACATCTAGAGTTCATATAATGAATTCTAAATAGTAGTTGGGTTTATACATATACTTTGTTGTTTAATAAAATCGGGATCTAATGTATTTCAAGTGCAACAACACTGGTTTCCATGTTGTCTGCCAAGTAAGCGGAGAAAAATTCTCAGGAGCATGGTTATGAGTGATTTCTTGATAAAAAAAAGTAACAACGATATATTGATGGTCATGAATACAATTAAGAAATACTTGGATTTGGCTAAAGACAAACACTAACTTGATTACTAAAATTATTTTTTAAAGTACAGAAGATAATAACAAATTTACATTAAGGAATGGAAATACAAACAATATATGCACACATAAAGGATATAACTGACAACCCAATGTATTGGACATTGGTAAACGTTTCTCATGGAAATAAAGGGTTTTGTAGAAGGTTGATTTCCAGATGGAGGTTGATTGAATCCCTTATAAAAAATATGAATAGATGAAAATTCCGTATACAAGCTATCTAGCTTTGGGCAATGTACTTTCATTGATATGTTTATTACAACATTCTACTTCATTTCTTCCTTATACACATTGTACCTTGAAAAAAATGGTATAATAATAAATATCTATACATAAAATATATCCAACCTAGTATTGTACAAATTCTGAACATGCATGTTTTGAAGATCCAACTTTCCGAGACAAGAAAACACCAAAACCAAAAAGCACCTTCATTGCCATTTGAAAACATGAAAAAAGACTGCTTAGAATTGCTGAGTTGTTGGGATGAGGAAAGGTCAGGCAAGCCAAAGTGTAAGTCCGTTGAGTGGACTGCCAGCTGGAAAGATTTATTTATGTGAAAACATATTAGAAATAAGCTCATGGCAGTTGGTTTATATATGTTATGAGAAAAGGGTTTTTGGAATAAAAGTACCTTAGGGACCATCCTTTAATATGCCAGGCTTCCTATTAGACAAAGCTTTGAAGTACAGCTTATCTAATGAAAAAAAATAGATTAAAGATTTGGCAAGGATTGCAGACGATTAACGCATGATTTAAAATACTATCATTTAGTTATTATTATCGGTTTTAATAAAAAAGTATTACATAAGAATGACACCTACATACCTTTAAAGTGTGCGCCTTCTCCACATAGATGATAATAGTTTCGTAGAGCTATATCAAGCGTAGGCCAAATAATTCGACGTTTGCTTAGGATGTATTCTCCTGTTGTTGATTGAAATCCAGTGAGATCTCCACCAATGATGTGATTCCATGACCTGTAATAACCCAACACATCTTCTTTTTTGTTCTCTCCATTATCATACACAAAACTCACCCCACACTCCTTAGTAACTGCATTACCAGTATCATATAGTCTCTTCCTCACTGTAATAGTAATTTGATCACCACACTCCATCTCATTCATCCCAAACATCCAATGACTTAATAATATTAGACGATGGCCACCCACATTGAATTTCTCAATGTAATGTTCGTATATCCATGTGAGGTTCTTTGTTATATTACAAATTTTGATCACCGGCAAATTAATAAGGTCCAGATCATCTACAGATCCATGTGTCTCATCCAAACATCCAGATGTCAGCACATAGCAGAAATTCAATCCTGTGAGGTTGTTAGGAGATGATGGGATTGTAAATGATATTGATGGCCCCATGCTTCTATGTGTAATCCAATTTGGCATCTCTTTACCCCAATAAAGTGTGCTGAATATTCCAAATTCATAATACATCTGCCAAATACAACCACCTTCATTAATTATATATACGTACATATTCACACAAAGATATATAGTTAACTACAACAAACCTGGATTTCAGATTCCTCAGTTTCTCTATAACCAATAGAAATTTTCACGTGCTTTCCTATAAGGAAGTGTAAGTTAGTCCATCCCAAACAATGTAATATATTTTCCTCAACACCAGCCATTGGTTGGATTTTGACCATACCTTCAAATTCAAACGATGAATGTGCCAAGATCGTTCGTTCTAGAGAGAACTTGAGTGGGGACATTCGTGGATCAAATACAACTTTTCGTAACAATGGCTTATTTGTAAAATCAAACATTAGATTTAAAGATGTTAGTGTATGTGGAGGATGCTCGACTGATGTAAGCATATGACAGTTTACCATACTAAGTTTCTCTAGCCTAGGAAGACTTCTCACACAACGGGGCAGGGAAAAAATAGGATTTTTATCTAGATATAATTCTTTTAACATGGTTAGGCAACTGAAGTCCATCGGAAAAGATTCAGTAGATAAATTATTATTCTCCAGCGACAAGCTTACTAAAGATCTCGGTAAAGAAATGACAGAAAACTTTGAATAACTTGGCATAGCCTGAAGAAGAGTGGAGGAAGAGGTTATTGTGTTTATGCCAATGTTGTTAGCCTTGAGCATTTCCGATGATTTCTTATCCCTAATCTTGATTCGAGATTCACCGAGATAACAACCGTCTAACAATAATGTTTTAACTTTCTTTAACATGCCTAAGCTTCTTGGAAGTTTTTCAAGCTTGTTGCAGTAGCTCAGATCGATGTGGACAAGTTCAAAACATTGCTCAATTGATTCACAAATCTCAATCAAACCAATACAACCTTTAAGTATTAGTCTCTCAAGTTTAGGGAGGTGGTCAAAGCCACGAAGACTATGAAGTTGTTCACAACAACTTAAATTAAGAATCTTTAACGATCCAAGCAACTTTTTATCTTTTGTGCACGATCCAATTAATTGCTGAAATTGAGATAAGTTAGAATATTAGTGAATTTTATCAACTCGACCTAGACGAGAATAAAATGGAGATAAGTTACCTTTAGCCTCTTATGAAGTCGTTGTGGATAGCTATAACAAATCCCAAATGATTCAATACTACTATGTGACATGTCAAGAGAAACCAAATTCTCCATTGGTAAATCTGGAGGTATAGACTTCAAAGGGAACCCATGCATACACAGCCATCTTAATTCTTCTGGAAAGTTCTTGAAAGAGCCGGTTATTTGCACATAATTGAGTTGTAGCAGCATTAGACTATCCATCTTACTCAATGCATCTGTTATCAACTCAAGTGATCCGTGTAACTTCTCTTTCTCAAGCATTCTCATGTCAAGGGTTAGACCTAGAACATTTTCCATACACTAAAAAGAAAGGTATGAAAACATATTGTAAAATATGGAAATCCAAAATGCTTTAAACAAGTATACATGGAATCTTACCTTTTTTTGTTTTAACACTTTGAATGACTCAAGACCCCATATTCGACTTCGTTCCCATGGCTTGTAAAGTGATTCCTCACGTACCACAAATCTTCCCATCTCTTTAACCAACTCATGCATCTTCAATTCATTATTCCATCCGATACTAAGAAGGCATTTGTCGACGAGATTTGTGATCCCAGTTCTTGTTTCTATATCACATGCCTCTAATATTGTTACGACATCATTTCTATCCATTCCAACAAAAATACAAGCTATATGCTTAAACAAGTCCTTGTCATTTTCTGATGACAATGAGTCAAAGCTCATTCTCAAGACATTATTTATAGGGGAATCATTTTCTTTCTTTAGCCTATCTATGTATCCCTCCCAATAAGTTACGTCTCGATTATGTAGAGACCTACCCAAAACTTTAAGAGCCATAGGATGTCCTTTACAATACTTTACTAGCTTTTTTGACACCTCTTCATAACCTGGTTTGGGCTCATTGCACATAAATGCATGATAACAAAAAAGTTTTTGTGAATCGATCTCATATAAGACTTTAAGCTCGTACATTGCATGATTGGGTTTATCATTCGTTTTGAATAGTGCACAACTCTTTGTTAACCATGCGTCCGTTGTTGTTACTAGGATTTTAGTTCCTGCATAAAAACCTTTGGTTCCAAGTAATGCATCTAACTGGTTTAGAGAACTAATATCATCAAGAACCAAAAACACCTTTTTACGGGCTACTGCATTCTCTATCATTGAGGTGTATATAGAATCATCAAGAACTTGAACTGAACTTGGTTTTGAAATGTCATCAAATAGTTGTTTTTGAACATCAAGAATCCCATTAGATTTTTCCTCACATTTCCTACCGATATCTTCAATGAAGCTGCTTTTGTCAAATTCATGAAAATGTAACGCATAGACATATTTGGCTAAAGATGTCTTCCCGATCCCACCCATACCCAAAATAGTTAGTATATTTGTCGTATGTGATGATGTATCTTTCAGCCATGAAGTGACGAAGTTAATGGAATCTTCCATCCCAATAAGTTGTGGTAGTGGAAACCTTGAGGATATGCGTAGTCTACGGAAGATGTCCTTGACAATTTCATCAATAAGCTCCACCTCAAGCCTGAAGTTTGACTTTAGTAAGAACAACAATAATCAAAACAACTAACATGTCACACTGGAGATTTAATTTTTCAAAAATGATCCAAATCAAAATTAGATCATATTAAGCTATTATATTATTAAGTTTTTCATATCATAACTATTATCGTAGTTGCACTCCTAACCATGTAAGTATCTAATGTGCAAGGTCATAATTATCATCTCTAAGTTAACCTTTAATACTTACAAGTAAAAGCATTAATGTATCATAATAAAAGATGATATAGTTTGAAGGTAGAATGATATAAAAATAGCACATGCATTGCAATTGTTTAATATTTGGTTTATTCATGAAAATCATATAAAATAATTAAAAAGATTTATCTACATTAACTAATTGTGGGAAAATAATAAAAGCATAGAAAATGTGTTAAAACTAGCAGGGTCATTTAACCGGCCAATATGAATTAATTTGTGAGATCACATAATTGCAAAAATTAGATTCGATACCAACCATATCTATATCCAAATTAAATGCATCAAAATATGGCTATTTGATTAATATGAAGGGACGTGTTTAAGTGCATAAGCATAAGGAGAAGATTATGTATAATTTTCATGTAGTAATTAAACAATATTAAAGGAGTATGGAAATATGGATAAGAAAGCGGTTACCTGCCATTTGCATCCTTCCCTTTTAAATCAACAACTTCTGTAAGCGCTTTATTCCAAAGCTCTATCTTTTGAGCCCATTGGCTTCTTTTATTTGAATTTGTTTCTGCCTCCATCTTTTGTCTATGCTTAGCCATTGCATCTCCGAAGCTACTTTGTTGTTTCCTGACATGGCTGGGCTTAACATGATAAAAGATGGGGATTACAACATGATTGGATTTCATACGTTGCTCAAGGATCAACACTAGTTCGTCAAGACACCATGTGGAAGTAGCATAATTTTTGGACAACACGATAACAGAAGCCCTAGACCCTCGAATACCACTCTCCAATTCTGGTTTTAGATCTTCCCCTGTTTCAATATCTTCATCATCCAAGAAGGTGGTGATATTGGCATGCATGAGGGCGTTGTAAAGGTGATTAGTGAAACCATGACGAGTGTCAACACCTCTGAAACTTAAAAATACGTCATGTCTATGACAATTATGAGTTGATGAACATGAAGACCCTTCACAAAGTTCAGAAAGAACAACCATTATGAGTTCTGGATTGATGAGTACTCTTCAATCTTCCCACGACTTTGTATCTAGATAAGCTATGACTGTTGGTTTGATCGCTTATGTCTTGTGTCTCAGAAAGTATGAAAGTAAGTATTGTGTTCTGAAGCTTTTGAATCTCACACTTTCCTCAATTGTGCCTCAATCTCAAGATCCCATACATAATGTTTCTACATAAAATCCAGATTAGTAATACCTTATGCAACATAAGTCTCATCACAGAACATAACCTCAACAATACATATGCAACTCCAGACTTTTCCATGTGAAGTAATATGTTTGAAAACAACTAAGATATATACAGTTATGTATTGATATGGAATCACCATATTCAACCAATAATCAATATGTTTAATAACCTACAAAACCTTTATCTTGATCTGATTAACCCACCATAGACATTCCTAATATTGTCTAAACAATTTCCATCTAAAGTTAAGTTCCACAATCCTCAAACAAATCAACACCAAATACCATTCTACAAACAACTACAAGACCCACTATTATATCCTATGAAAGGAATTGCAAAAACATATTTGCATCCAAATTTCACTAGATATGAACAAACAATTAAAAGATCCAAACACAAGCAAGAATATGTGCACATATATATACTCCGGATCTAGACTCTGCACTAGCATATTCATAATTTTGATTCATTGAATATAATACCCGAAAAGTACTTCACAAGAACCAAGATTTCTTATAATCCAAAATTAAAGCTTCTTCAATATTATTGTTTAGCTTACTGTTAAGATTAAAAAAGAATCATACGTAGAGAATCGTATTTCTGAATTGAAACATACAGAAGAATTAATGACCTGCATGTTGGACTCTGTATTATCTAACTGAATTACAAAATGAAAAACTTAACTGAAATCGTTGAAATTTCAATCCCTTGTCAATGAACAAACAAATTATTATGATTTGATTTATGATTAATCACACAAAATTTTCAAATAATATGTGAAACTAATTGTAAGAATGTTCCTGCACAATTACGTGCATACATAAGTACCTGAAGCAGCGAGAATATCGGAGGTACGTATCAACGGCGAGTCGAGCGAACAGGATGACGTGTAAAAGCTACAGAGCGAAGGGCGGGAAGTCAACAGGTAAACGGCAAGTCAACGACGAAGGAATGTAGACGGCGAGAGAGGTGAGAAGAATGTTGGTTTTTAGTTCCCGAAGTCCTAATATAGACAAAATTGAAAAAATGGTCCTACCGTTAGTCAAAAATTGTAATTTTAGTTAAAAAAAAGTCTTGTACTAACATAACTAGTCCAAAATATGTTTTTTTTTATTATGGTTTTAGTCATAAAAAAAATATGAAATCAGATAAAATGACTATTTTGTCTTTTTTTTTTTTTTTTTGTTTTTTTTTAATTTCCTTTTACTGTAGAAATCAAAAGGAAAGGAAAAATAAAATACAACATATTTCTCTCTCTCTCTCTCTCTCCCACCTAATTTTCACAAAGAGAAAATATCACCGCCGCAGTCGGAGATATGAACGCAGCCACCACCACCGGTCAATACCAACACAAAAAGAGTTGAAAGATGTGACTGTCACCACCAATGTCGAACATCCCAGAAAGCCCTCCATTTTTCGGCGAAGAAGAAGAACCAAGATATATAGATTTGTGGTGCTGAAAACCATATTTGTAGCTCTGATAAAGGTGACACTAAAGACCCTCAAGGCTTTTTATGCCTCCCATGACAAACAGAAGGTCTAATCGATTAGGGTTTTCTGGCAGCGATTGGATTAGAGTTTTCAAAATATCCAACGGTGAGTAGATTAGAGTTTTTCTAGAAGTGGGGATATAAGTCAACGACAAAGGGTTAGTCGATTAGGTATTCTAGATCTAGACACGAAATTATCTCTTATCTCTGGTGGTATGATCGTTGGCGGCGACGGTGTTGTAAACTGATCCTATTCGAGAAGACAAACTAAGAACGTGAGCAACCATATAAACCGAGAATCCATAAAGGAGAGCATTGTGACGACTTTGGCCATCGTAGCAACAAAATAGAGAGAAATAGAGAGGTGGTGATCGTAGCAGTAGAAGAGAGATACAATGTCGGTGTCGGCACCAGTCAATTTTCCGATGGACGGTGAAGAGAGTGAGTGAGAGATCGAGTCGGTAAAAGAGGGATGTAAGTGGGTTATGAAGGGGTAGGTTTAGATTTTGTCTTATGTTTTATTTTAATAAAGATAAAATAAATAAATAAATAAACAAAAAGAACGGATAAAACAATCATTTTAGTTAGTTTTAATTTTGAAAATGGTCCAAACATTTATAAACGGGAAAATGACTCTCGAGGGTAATTAACTTTTGCGTTTGTACTCATTTGGTCCTTTTTTTTTTGTATTCAATATACCATCGAACTTGTTGTTAGTGTTTACCATAGCCCTTTTGACCGGCTTTTGACCTGTGATAGCCGGTCAAAGGGTTATGGTGAACACAAACAACAAGTTCGATGGTATATTGAGTACAAAAAAAGGAAAGGGACCAAATGAGAACAAACGCAACAGTTGGTTACCCTCCTGATTCATTTTCTCTTTACTCATTTACAACAAATCTCACATCATCTCCTACTAATATTAATGACTTTATGAGATTTATTCTTGCTTCACTTCAAAACATAACCTACGAAAGGACATTATTTGTAACAACTCAAATTTTCAAACAAAATTTTCTTTTTATAAATAGAGTAATTTCATTCAAAACAAGGCATAAATAATTTAAGTGTCATGTCAAATACAAACTATCTAAATCCCAAGATCATAAAAACATTCTTCAGTGTGTATCGATCACGTCGGCGCCTTCCCACGGTCCTCGCTAGTACCTGAAACACATACATAACCACTGTAAGCATAAATGCTTAGTGAGTCCCCCAATATACACTTACGCACATACGCCTTTCCAGGCCCTAACCTTCCGGTCCTCAACACAACGCCTTCCGGCCCATAACATATTGCCTTCCGGCCCACATAACATACATAGCACACATATAACAAATAACTTACCACATGTAGCATACATATCACATATCATATCTGACCTTCCGGTCACAAAGTCAAACCCTTCCGGGTACAGTGCAGTGAGAAGACTCACCTCGTAAATGCTGAAAGCTAGCAAATCCTGAAATCACTCGTGCACAATCCGACGAGCTACAACCTCCCTATAACATCACATATCTCTCATTAACACTTTTATCTTCTAAGTGTGACTATCCCTAAGAAGTCAGACTTAGGTCAACTCTGGTCAACGGTCAACGGTCAACGGTCAACTCGACCGGACTCGGCGAGTGCCATGGCGACTCGGCGAGTCTAGACGTTCTCCAACTCTCTGAGAGTCCCTATCTACTCGTCGAGTATCCTCCTTGACCCGACGAGTTACTCCTGGAAGAATCGCGGGGCCACCCCGACTCCACTCGCCGAGTCTGAAGAACAGCTCGACGAGTTCCAGTCAATCTCCAAGCTACTCGCCGAGTCTGTTCATCGGACTCGGCGAGTCCATGCCATGCAGTCGATCAAACTGCTTCCTGAGATAAGTTTCGTCCCGAAATACACAAGCATGGGAACTTCTGGACCTCTAAAGGTCCTAATACAGGATTATAGTCGTTGGGTAACAAGGTACTAATTCATCTAATCACCAAATGGGTTCCATAAACCCTAAATCCATGCACACATCAACATAACAGAAAGGAATCCGAAATATTACCTGAAATATGCACTCTCTGTGTCCCCAAACCGCAGAACTCGAATCCCTTGTTGTTCCTTTAGCCAAAGCTCTTCTCCTCCTTGCACAACAATTTCTTCAAAGCCCTAATATCCTTCAATCTTGCTCTAGATGCCCACAGCCGTTTAGGGTTCTTCTCAGTCGACTAAAGACGGACAATGACGGCCTATAAGTGCATTATATACGACCCAAACCTGAACGGTTAGGGTTTTCGCTAAACAGCGTAGACTCGCCGAGTCCATATCGGACTCGTCGAGTCCAATCGCGAACCCGCGACCAAGTCTGCGATCCTACTCGGCGAGTCTAGGCTCCAACTCGCCGAGTCCCCTCTTAACTCACCCCAAAAACATAATTTAACAATACCTGAGATTCCGGGCTGTTACAACTCTCCCCCACTTGGATTAGACTTCGCCCTCGAAGTCTCACTCTGAAAATAGTTCCGGATGCTGCTCCCGCATCTCACGTTCCGGCTCCCAAGTCATTTCCGACCCCTTACGGTTTTGCCACTGGACCAACACCAGAGGTACTTCCTTGTTCCTCAGAACCTTGATCTTCCGATCCCTGATGGCCACTGGTCTCTCGGCATAATTCAGGCTCGCATCCACCTGAATATCCTCCAATGGAACCACTGCCGACTCATCGGCTATGCACTTCCTCAATTGTGACACATGAAAAGTGTCGTGGATCTGTCCCAACTCCGCTGGCAACTCCAACCGATATGCTACCCGGCCTATCCTTGCAATCACACGAAATGGTCCAATATACCGGGGCCCCAACTTGCCCCTCTTCCTGAATCGAATCACTCCTTTCCAAGGGGAGACCTTCAGGAGAACGAAGTCGCCGACCTGAAATTCAAGCTCGGATCGGCGCCTGTCTGCATAACTCTTCTGTCGGCTCTGGGCAGTCAATAACCTCTGCCTAACTTGCTGAATCTGTTCTGTCGTCTGAAGCACGATCTCCGTGCTGCCCATCACTCTCTGTCCCACCTCTCCCCAGCAAATAGGGGTCCGACATCTCCTACCATACAACAGCTCAAAAGGTGGCATACCAATGCTCGAATGATGGCTGTTGTTGTAGGAAAACTCTGCCAATGGTAAATACGCATCCCAACTACCCCCGAAGTCTAACACACACGCCCGAAGCATGTCCTCCAGCGTCTGAATCGTCCGCTCGCTCTGACCGTCTGTCTGGGGATGGTATGCGGTACTAAAATGCAATTTAGTACCCAGCTCCTCATGGAAATTCTTCCAGAATCTGGAAGTGAAGCGCACATCACGGTCTGAAACAATCGAGATTGGTACTCCATGCCGAGATACCACTTCTCTCACATATATCTCTGCCAACTTCTCCGCTGAAGAACTCTCGCTGATGGCAAGGAAGTGTGCACTCTTCGTCAACCTATCCACAATCACCCAAATTGCATCAACTCCCCTGGCAGTCCTCGGCAATTTGGTGATGAAATCCATAGTGATTTGTTCCCACTTCCACTCGGGGATCTCCAATGGCTGTAACTTGCCATGCGGCCTCTGGTGCTCGGCCTTGACCCTACGGCAGGTCAAGCACCTCTCAACGAACCATGCGACGTCCCTCTTCATACAGGGCCACCAATACTCTTTCCTCAAGTCCAAATACATCTTCGTAGCACCGGGATGGATCGAAAATTTCGATCTATGAGCCTCTTCCATCAAAGTAATACGCGTACCGCCCACAAACGGTACCCAAATCCGACCCTGAAACGTCATAAGCCCTCGCCCATCCTTAACGAACTCTGAAATTAACCCCACAACCCGCTCTTTCTTCTGCATTTCTGGTCGCACAGCTTCGGTCTGCGCCCCACGAATAGCATCCAACACTGGAGTCATCACAGTCAGTCTCAAGCATACATCTCGCAATGGAGTGCTCTCTGTCCTGCGGCTCAACGCGTCGGCTACCACATTAGCCTTACCTGGGTGGTACAGGATCTCACAATCATAATCCTTGACCACATCCAACCACCTCCTCTGACGCATATTTAGGTTGGGCTGATCCATCAAATACTTCAAGCTCTTATGGTCCGTATATATTGTACATCGAACCCCATACAGGTAGTGACGCCAAATCTTGAGAGCGAACACTACTGCTCCCAACTCTAAATCATGCGTGGGGTATCTCGCCTCATGAGGCTTCAGCTGCCTCGACGCGTAAGCTATCACATGACCCCTTTGCATCAACACTGCACCCAGTCCCGAAATTGATGCGTCGCAATATACCACAAAATCTTCCATCCCTTCTGGGAGAGCTAATACCGGGGCTTCGCACAACCTCTGGCGAAGTGTCTCAAAGGAGGTCTGCTGCTCGGGCCCCCATGAGAATGCAACACCCTTCTGGGTCAATCTGGTGAGTGGCACTGCGATCTTGGAGAAATCCTTGATGAATCTCCGATAATACCCTGCCAACCCAAGGAAGCTCCTGATCTCAGAAGGTGACTTCGGCACTTCCCAACTCATCACCGCCTCAACCTTGGCCGGATCGACCAATATCCCTTTCTGATTAACGACATGTCCTAGAAATTGGACCTCCCGTAGCCAGAAGTCACATTTGGAGAACTTTGCATAAAGCTTCTCCGACCTCAATACCTCGAGGACCTCCCTCAAATGCTCCTCATGCTGCTCTCTAGATCTAGAATACACCAGAATGTCGTCGATAAATACAATCACTGATCGATCCAACATCGGTCTGCATACCCTGTTCATGAGATCCATGAACACAGCCGGGGCATTGGTGAGCCCGAAAGGCATCACCACAAACTCATAATGCCCATATCGCGTCCTAAATGTTGTCTTCTGGACATCCTCATCCCGCACTCTCACCTGATGGTACCCTGACCTCAGATCGATCTTGGAAAACCAAGACGCTCCCTGCAACTGATCGAATAAATCATCGATCCTCGGTAACGGGTAACGGTTCTTGACCGTCAACTTGTTCAACTCCCGGTAATCAATGCACATCCGGTGTGAACCATCCTTCTTCTTGACGAACAGAATAGGTGCTCCCCACGGCGAGCTGCTCGGCCGAATGAATCCCTTCCCCAGCAACTCCTGGAGCTGCGAGGACAACTCTTGCATCTCTGGAGGTGCAAGACGATAAGGCACTTTAGCAATAGGCGCGGCCCCCGGAACCAGATCGATACCAAACTCTACTTGCCTCACAGGAGGTACTCCCGGCAGCTCCTCGGGGAAAACATCTGGAAACTCACGCACCACAGGGACCTCCTCAACTGACTTCAGTCTCTCGGAAACCACCCGCGTATCCATCACATACGCCAAAAAACCCTTACAGCCCTGCTGTAGACACTGCCTCGCCCTAGCGGCCGAACAAAAAGCTGATCCCGAACGGGTACCCTCGCCGTACACCGAAAGAACTCCCCCACTATGGTCTCGTATGGTCACCAACTGACGCTCACAGTCGATGACAGCGCCGAATCGGCTCAACCAGTCCATGCCTACGATGACACAGACATCACCCATCGCAATAGGAATTAGGTCAATCGGGAATTCGACCCCGAAAATCTCTAGCACGCATCCCCGAAGAACCTCCGTGGCACAAATCACTTTCTCGTCAGCTATAGAAACTCTCAATGGTCGACTCAACGACTCACGACTAGCGCTGATATGCTGAATAAAGGCTAAGGACACAAAGGACCTACTCGCACCCGAGTCAAATAACACTAAGGCAGGCACAGAGTTCACAAGGAAAGTACCTAAGCATATAATAACATAAGCATAACATCTCGACATTAAAATAAATACATGAATTACAACATACCTGCCACGACATCGGGCGCAGCGCGGACCTCCTCCGCAGTCAGCTGAAAGGCTCTCCCACGAGCCCTCGGGGCCTCGACCTTCACCGGTCGAGCCTCAGTAGTCCTGGCAATAGGTGCAGATCCCTGACGAAGCTGCGGACACTCGGCCTTCCGATGGCCGGTCTGGTTGCAATGAAAGCAAACCATAAACCCCTTGGGGCACTCCCTAGCAATGTGCCCCTCCTTGCCGCACTTGTAGCAAGCACCGGCTCGACACGCCCCATCGTGACCCTTGCCGCACTTTCCGCAAGTGCGGCTCTTCGGACCTCCCGTCCTCGAATCGGCGGACTTGATCCGCTTGGCTGCCGGCTGAGACTGAGCCGGCCGCCGGTCTGCCTGTTGAGACTCGGCCTCCTCCCTGGCCTGAGTCTCCAACTCGATCTCACGCTTCCTGGCATTCGCCTGAAGCTCCGTAAAAGTATGATAGGTGGAGTTCGACACAAACTCCCGGATATCCCTCCTCAAGACACCCAAGTACCGGCTCATCCGAGCCTGCTCTGTGGACACCAGCTCGGGGCAAAACATCGCCCTCTCATGAAACTTCCGCGTGATCGCCGCCACCAAATCTGTACCCTGCTTGAGGGTTAAGAACTCCTGAACCAATCGTTCCCGCTCCACCGGGGGAACGTACTCATCCCTGAACATGGCAGTAAACCCCTCCCATGTCACCGCTGTAGTCTCTGCCAAAGTGAAGTTCGCCGTCACGAACTTCCACCAGTCCTTCGCTCCCAGACGGAGCTGGTTCAAAGCGAATCGTACCCTCAGGTGCTCCGGGCATGAACAAGTGTAGAAGCACCCCTCTATGTTCGCGATCCACCTCATCGCAGCAATCGGATCCTGCGTCCCATCGAACTCCGGTGGCTTCGTGTTGCTGAACTCTCGGAACAGCAACGAGTCACCCCCCTGTGGCCTAGCAGCGGCCACAGCTGCGGTAGCTGCAGCGGTTGCAGCCTCAGTCAATGCGGCGTACCGCTCATCGAATGTCTCCATCAGGGTGGTCTTAATAGACCCAAACATCTCCGGGATCTCAGCCCGGATCGCCGCCGCCACCTCCTCGTGAATCATCTGACGAATCTCCTCGTCACTCACACCGCTCGTACTCGCTCCGTGGCATGGTCTAACCATGATGTCTCTGAAATACAACATAAAACTATCAGAGACTCCATCGAGTGTAATTGCACTCGATAACGCAACCCTACTCAATCTCCGATATCCAGGGATTCATACTTAGGTCTCCCACTGACCCGGTGTCTTCGGTAGTACGGGCCCAATACTACCGACCACACCACATCAGCATTCATCCCAAGTCTTCCTCCCCAAACCCCGGATAGTGAGTACTCTACTTCTGATATGCACTATCTACCCGCATACTAGCAAAGCATCTCATATCGGCAAACTTCCCTAGACTAAGGCATCACAAATCAGGCCACTCTAGTCCTATCATGAATACCTAGTCTTCTAGCATGCATAACAATTTACATTATATAACATTGTAAGGTATTTTGGGGATCTTTACCGTTCGGGCGCTGACTGATCGTACACACTGCTTCTTTCTTGCTTACCACAAAACCATTTACAAAAGTTTATGCCTTTATTTAAAAAGTTTTCCTCAAATCCTCGGTTTGAGTTCAGTTACTCCCGAAGGTGCACCCGAATCCCTCAAACCAAGGCTCTGATACCAATTGTAACAACTCAAATTTTCAAACAAAATTTTCTTTTTATAAATAGAGTAATTTCATTCAAAACAAGGCATAAATAATTTAAGTGTCATGTCAAATACAAACTGTCTAAATCCCAAGATCATAAAAACATTCTTCAGTGTGTATCGATCACGCCGGCGCCTTCCCACGGTCCTCGCTAGTACCTGAAACACATACATAACCACTGTAAGCATAAATGCTTAGTGAGTCCCCCAATATACACTTACGCACATACGCCTTTCCAGGCCCTGACCTTCCGGTCCTCAACACAACGCCTTCCGGCCCATAACATATTGCCTTCCGGCCCACATAACATACATAGCACACATATAACAAATAACTTACCACATGTAGCATACATATCACATATCATATCTGACCTTCCGGTCACAAAGTCAAACCCTTCCGGGTACAGTGTAGTGAGAAGACTCACCTCGTAAATGCTGAAAGCTAGCAAATCCTGAAATCACTCGTGCACAATCCGACGAGCTACAACCTCCCTATAACATCACATATCTCTCATTAACACTTTTATCTTCTAAGTGTGACTATCCCTAAGAAGTCAGACTTAGGTCAACTCTGGTCAACGGTCAACGGTCAACGGTCAACTCGACCGGACTCGGCGAGTGCCATGGCGACTCGGCGAGTCTAGACGTTCTCCAACTCTCTGAGAGTCCCTATCTACTCGTCGAGTATCCTCCTTGACCCGACGAGTTACTCCTGGAAGAATCGCGGGGCCACCCCGACTCCACTCGCCGAGTCTGAAGAACAGCTCGACGAGTTCCAGTCAATCTCCAAGCTACTCGCCGAGTCTGTTCATCGGACTCGGCGAGTCCATGCCATGCAGTCGATCAAACTGCTTCCTGAGATAAGTTTCGTCCCGAAATACACAAGCATGGGACCTTCTGGACCTCTAAAGGTCCTAATACAGGATTATAGTTGTTGGGTAACAAGGTACTAATTCATCTAATCACCAAATGGGTTCCATAAACCCTAAATCCATGCACACATCAACATAACAGAAAGGAATCCAAAATATTACCTGAAATATGCACTCTCTGTGTCCCCAAACCGCAGAACTCGAATCCCTTGCTGTTCCTTTAGCCAAAGCTCTTCTCCTCCTTGCACAACAATTTCTTCAAAGCCCTAATATCCTTCAATCTTGCTCTAGATGCCCACAGCCGTTTAGGGTTCTTCTCAGTCGACTAAAGACGGACAATGACGGCCTATAAGTGCATTATATACGACCCAAACCTGAACGGTTAGGGTTTTCGCTAAACAGCGTAGACTCGCCGAGTCCATATCGGACTCGTCGAGTCCAGTCGCGAACCCGCGACCAAGTTTGCGATCCTACTCGGCGAGTCTAGGCTCCAACTCGCCGAGTCCCCTCTTAACTCACCCCAAATACATAATTTAACAATACCTGAGATTCCGGGCTGTTACATTATTCATACATGTACAACTTTGTAATGCACTTGAATATTTATTAGGGGAATCTTGACTAAGCAGGCGCATTTCATGACTACATTTACATTTCCAATCAAATGATTTATCGTATCATGGATTCTAGACAAGTCTACAAACGAGTGGAATCACAAGTGCTATTATTTTTGAGTTTACTTAGTTTTAAGATCGAACTCATGGGATAAGATAAAACATCAATATGTACAATATTATGGTGATGTGTCTACAAAAGCAGCATGATATTGTACATATTGATGTTGTATCTTATCCCATGAGTTCGATCTTAAAGCTAAGTAAACTCCAAAATTACAGCACTTGTGATTCCACTCGTTTGTAGACTTGTCTAGAATCCATGATACGATAAATCGTTTGATTGGAAATGTAAATGTAGTCATGAAATGCGCCTGCTTAGTCAAGATTCCCCTAATAAATATTCAAGTGCATTACAAAGTTATACATGTATGAATAATGTCCTTTCGTAGGTTATGTTTTGAAGAGAAGCAAGAATGAATCTCATAAAGTCATTAATATTAGTAGGAGATGATGTGGGATTTGTTGTAAATGAGTAAAGAGAAAATGAATCAATAGGGTAACCAACTGTTGCGTTTGTTCTCATTTGGTCCCTTTTTTTTTGTATTCAATATACCATCGAACTTGTTATTTGTGTTCACCATAACCCTTTGACCGGCTATCACAGGTCAAAAGCCGGTCAAAAGGGCTATGGTAAACACTAACAACAAGTTTGATGGTATATTGAATACAAAAAAAAAGGGACCAAATGAGTACAAACGCAAAAATTAATTACCCTCAAGAGTCATTTTCCCTTTATAAACATATATTTTGGACTAGTAGTGAGAACTGATAGTCCTACTCTAAAACTTCTTGGACCAAAGTGAGAACTTTTGGCTAAACGGGCACCATTTTTGCAAAATTGTCCCTAATATATTTTTAAGGCCTTACTTGTAAAATACTATGTAATTAAAATATGGATAAATATATGAAAATTGAATAAACTAATCAAATGTTTATAGTATTTTGAAGGAAATAATCAATTCATATATTTTTTTTGCAAAATAACCTTGCAACTCCGGAATGGACATTTTAGAGTTGTCGAAAATGGGTCAAGCCCACTAGTGAATCTAGGTGTTATATATATATATATATATATATATATATATATATATATATATATATATATATATATATATATATATATATATATATAATTAGGTTATTTTGTTTCTTATATCTATTATGTGCCAGAATGCATATATCTGGACCATCAGATGAAATATAACTAATGGTCATGATCTGAGAGTCTATGATATTACAATGGGATAGCATATACTATATAATCACACAAATTTCAGCATAAAAGTATTTTGGACAATTAACTATTTTTAAAAATGGAAATTTTTAGGGATAATTAATTCTCCTAATTTTAAAAATTTGGATTTTTTATATTAATTCAATTTTAATTCTAATGTAATTTGTAAACATAACCGATTTTATTCCGTCATAATGTTTTTTGTTAGAATGATGTTCTTTCAGAATTTTATTCTATTAGAATATTATTGAAGAATAACATAATTCTTGAATCCCCGGTTGAAGAATAACAATGTTCTAATATATTCTTATACATTCAAACATAAATTCAAATTCTTACATATTCTAACAGACTAATAGTCTTATACATTTTAATATAATTATACATATTCTAAAAAAATATCAACAAAAATGAATAAAATTGTTAAAAAATAACAACATTCTTAAATTGTGAGTGTGATCAATCTTTTATTCATTTTTCAAGTAATTCCTATCATGTCTTCAACCCGTTATTCCAGTCATTCATATTACAAATACAAAAAAAAAAAAAAAAAAAAAAAAAAAAAAACAACAACAACAACGAAGTACGGTTAAAAGCATGTTACTTGCAATTCTTCTCACTTTATATATTATGACAGAATACGTATAATATGATAGAATTCAAATAATACATTATGGAAGAATACATAAAATACATTCTAACAGAATACATAAAATACATTCTGCTAGTTATAGCTTTAATCGCCACTATACTTGTTTTTTTTTTTTTTAACTTCATTCCAAGTCTTTCTTAGGTATGATCAATATTTGATTCGTTCTTGAAGGCATTCTGAAAGAATAACATGCATTATTCATTATTACCAGTTAAGCAAATATACTTGTCAACAAACATTCTTAAAACATTCTGACAGAATGCATTTATACAAATAAATTTTGACAAATTGTATATATTATATCAAGTTCTCTTTTAGACATTTTCACAAACACCTTACATGCAATAAAATTAAAATAAAACTAACATATGTTTGATTTTCCATTAATAATTCTACAATAAAATTAAAATAAAATTAACATATGTTTCTGCAAGTTTTTTTAATACACGTAATGAACATTAATAGATAAAAACAACTTACTGTAATTTGTTAATTAGATACAACATTTTTTTTGCCCAAATGGTGAAGTAAAATTAACACAATATGCCAACATGAAAAAAGTTACTTCATGCTCCATTATTGAAAATACGGCAATACAACATTGTATAATTGCTAATCATTCTAAACTAGCAATACAACCAAGCTTAAGAATAGGAGTGCATGAATGTTTCGTGTATGTTCCAAGATATTCAAGTTCGAATCCACATATCAAGAAATATATTAAAAAATGGATTAAATGAAATCTCATGTAGGGTTTTAAGCCTCATTCATCCAATGTATAATTCCAATTGACCCCACCTAAATTAAAGGAGAAGTGTGAATGGGGTTGAATTAAAGGAGAAGTGTGAATGGGGTACAACCGAAGCGTATTTAAAAATTAAAAGAAGTGAGAAGATTACCTGATTGGGGGATACGACGACGCCTGCCACCAAGGTGAACAAGATCAGATCGGAAAGGGAAGCAGAACCAAAAAAATCAGAAGAGGAAAGTGAAAAACCATGAGCGCTATTGTATCGATCGAGAAACCTTCTTCTGAATCTGAATCGTACTAAAAAAATAAACAATAAGGCTTCATTTATCTGAAGCTAAGGATTTCAATGAACATATGATGATTGAACACAATTCAAATATCAAAAGCTTGAATAGTCAAAAGAACAATACAATTTTATTACCTCGTGCAATACCACTCAATCTAGGTAGTATTCGGTAAATAGGTAGTCCACCCTCAAAATCACTTCTTGAAAGCATATGTCAGCATCGTTTTCCATGGTGGGTATGTTTCTTGGATTGTGTTTCAAAAAATGGAAATGGAAGGGAAGCAAGAGATGAGATAGGGCTGAGGAGACAAAACATATTATAGAGTGCATACATGGAAGCCGGCTATCTCCAAATTGAAGCTTGGAAGTAGATGAGTACTCGTATGCCATCCTCTTTAAAAAAATGCTTCGATGGAGGATGGGATAACAGGGTATACAGATGAATGAAAAAAAAGCCCTAATTTTTAGCTTAAATTTGCAGGGAGTTCGACAGCCTCTTGTCCACTATGAAATGATGGAGCACCTTCTTCTCAATGAGGGTGAGTAGAAACATAAATGGGTGGTGAAGGACAGTTGGTGAAGACGGTAGTTGAGGAGGAAGATAGATGTGCAGTGCAGGGCGCCGATTGAAATCGATTTAGGGCTAATGTTCTATATTTATCTTTTGCTTCTTACATGATATAAGGAATTGTTGTTGATCTACTATAATTAACTATGAAAATATTACTATAATACCCTTAAATGATTTACGTAATGATTTATTTTTTCCTAATTTCATATTGGTGCATTCATACACACAATAGTTACTAGAAACATTTGAACCTAGCTCTCTTTCTCTCTCTCTCTCTCTCTCTCTCTCTATATATATATATATATATATATATATATATATATATATATATATATATATATATATATATATAGCCGAATACATGTGTGTTGCATAAAATACTACTATATACTTGAATATTTACAAATATATGTTTTTTAAATATAATAGTGACGTTATTGTTGATGTTAATATAATAATTTTATATTAAGTTGCTATAAAACATTGATTAATTTGAATTATATATAAGGCAGTAATCTGTTAAAACTATATAATTTCAATCGTCTCAACGGCCTCTACCTACGGGTTAGAAATGAAAAAAAATAAATATAATATATGGTTTAATGTTATTTATAGTTATTTTCATGATTAATCAATTAAAAAAAAATATTTGTTTAACATTTAAATTTTTATCATTTTAATTATTTAAAACATCAAACATAGTTTTTTGTTTTTAAAGGTAATAACACAAATTTTTATATAATGTTAATTTTGATAATTATTGTTTTAATTTATTTAAAATGGAAAATGACGCAACAACCCTATTATGTATTTCGATTTTACCATTTCAGTCCCTAAAGTTATATTCATATCCGATAAGGGAACAAAGTTGATGTCGACCTATTTTTTTGGTCACTACGACCTAATATACCAAGTTAAAGCTGATGTGGCTTATGATTTGGGTTATTTTATTAAAAAAATAATAATCAAAATTAGAGCCCACCATCTCTCTCTCTCTCTCTCTCTCTCTCCCTCTTAATCTCTCTTATTCTTGGTACAAAACCCACCATGAAACCTCAACAACCTACCATCTTTGCTTTCTTTTTTTATTGACCGGAGCAACCCCAACTGATGTTGTCATCAACCACCTGTTAGTGGCCCCAACTGTGTCACCACCACCCCCTTCGAATTTGTACAATGGCGAGAGGAAGAGATTGTAACGTCCATAAAATTCATAAAAATCTAAAACTTTTTCAAACATCCAAAAACCACCATTTATTACAAATTGTTTTCAAAATAGTTCAATATTAGAGAATCCCAGAAATCATAATATAACATGTGAGGAGGTGCACGATCAAGCATTCACCTTCCCATGATCATCCGAAGTACCTAAAACAAAATCCACAACTGTAACCCCAAAGCTTAGTGAGTTCCCCCAAAGTACCAACACTCACAAATAACACATATCACAAACAACATATAATGGGTCCAATCAACCATCGGGTTGGAATACCCCAGGCCCCTCAACCATCGGGTTGGAATGCCAACATACTATGGGTCTGATCAACCATAGGGTTGGAATACCCCATGCCCCTCAACCATCGGGTTGGAATGCCAACATACTATGAGTCTAATCATCCTTGGGATGGAATACTATGAGCCCTCAACCATCGAGTTGGAATACCACTGCCTGTTGGCTTACAAACAAAGCAGTGAAGCCTCAACCACCAATCAAACATGTGCACATATATAGATAATCATATAACCGTATACAGCTAGTCAAACAGGTCTTACCGATCACTAATCATAGCAACATCCTATCTACCAGTATACAGAACATAATAGCATAGCAACATCCTATCTACCAGGATACCGATCTAACAGATCATAACAACATAGCAACATCCTATATACCAGGATACCGATCTAACAGATCATAATAGTACTTAATCATATGACAAAACAAGATAACAATCCAAAGGGCCGACCTTGGTGCCTTAGACCCTTAAGTACGGTAAGGAAAACTCACCTCACAAGCTGAACAGAACTGATAAGGACCGACTCCGAATCTTAGCTCTTTACTCAATGCCTACATTCACCAAGTGATCAATCCATCAAAATCCCAAAATACCCTCAAAGTCAAACTTGGCCAACCATGGTCAAAGTCAAAGTCAAAAATCAAGGTCAACAGTCCATGTTAACCCAACTCGTCGAGTACATTTATTGCTTGTTGAGTTTCTTCAGTACTCAGAGAAACGGGAAAAAACCAACTCACCGAGTTGTCAGAACAACTCGTCGAGTTCCTACAGTGTCCAGAACGAAGCAAGAGGCTAAAACACCAGAATGAAGCTTATTAAGGGACTTAGGGAATGAAGGAGGGCCAAGACTTGAAAAAGCTTAAAGCTTTAGTCCCAATGGGGCCACAAGGCTTCCAGATCTGAAGTTCTAACTTCATAAAATGCCCAAATCCAAGAATGGTCCCAAAATGAGCCAAAAATAGCCATAAACTCTCAAATGAAGAGATCTAGTAATTAGATGGTCAATGTATCGACTTTATACCTCAATGTGGATGCAACAATAGTGAATATTTTGGATCTAGAGCTTCTCCCTTCAGCCAAGCACCACCAACTTCAAACTTCTTCAAGAAAAGCACCAAAGAACACTCTTTAAATTCACACACACACTCAAAATCAAGAGGGAACGCGCAATTAGGGTTTCTCTGGACTGAGGGGACGATAAGGGAGGCTAAAAGTGAGTCATAAAGTCTTTAAATAGGATGAAAAACCCTGAAAATTAGGGTTTCATAAACAACTGTCAACTCGTTGAGTTTTTCTCAACAACTTGTCGAGTAGATAGCTTCCTACACGTCGATTCTGAGGCCATCAATTCGACAAGTTCAAAGGTAAAAATGTATTTTAAGCCGTAAATCTTATACCTGGGATTTAGGATGTTACAACTCTCCCCCTCTTAAACTAGGCTTCGTCCTCGAAGCCTTCTGCCGTGAACAAAT
Organism: Lactuca sativa; assembly: GCF_002870075.4. Lineage (NCBI taxonomy): Eukaryota > Viridiplantae > Streptophyta > Magnoliopsida > Asterales > Asteraceae > Lactuca > Lactuca sativa. Next base: position 151,445,397 of record NC_056623.2, on the reverse strand, counting down.
CCGAATAATGCTCCCGCATCTCGTCATCCCGCTCCTAACTCCACTCGGATCCCCTCCGATGCTGCCACTATACCTTTACCAAATGTATCTCCTCGTTACATAGAATCTTTTCCTTCCACTCCAAAATAGCCATCATCCTCTCAACATAGTTCAGGCGCTCATCGATCTGAAAATCATCCAATGACACAACCACATCCTCATCCAATACACACTTTTGCAACTGCGAAACGTGGAATGTGATATGGATCTGGTTGAGCTCCTTCGGAATATCCAATCTCTATGCCACCTTGCCAACCCTGGAAATAATTCGAAACGGCCCAAAGTATCGACGACCCAACTTTCCCCTCTTCCTGAAGCGGATCACACCCTTCCAGGGTGAGACCTTCAGTAACACCATGTCACCGACCTGAAACTCCAACTCAGCTCGGCACCGGTCGGCGTAACTCTTCTGCCAACTCTGAGCAGTCTGCAAGCGTTGCCTGATCTGCTGAATCATCTTGGTAGTCTACAAGACCACCTCAGTCCGACCTAACACCCTGTGACCAACCTCGTCCCAACAAACTAGGGTACGACATCTCCGCCCGTATAACAGCTCAAAAGGTAGGGCACCAATGCTGGAGTGAAAGTTTTTGATGTAGGAGAACTCTACAAGGGGTAGGTAAGTGTCCCAACTCCCACCAAAATCAATGAGACATGCTCGCAACATGTCCTCGAGAGTCTGAATGGTCCGCTCAATCTGGTCATCGGTCTACGGATGATAAGCTATGCTGAAATGTAGCCTCGTGCCCAGTTCCTCATGGAACATCTGCTAGAAACAGGAGGTAAACTGAACATCACAGTATAAAAAAATAGTGACTAATACCCCATGGCGAGCAACGATCTTGCGAATATATACATCGACCAACTTCTCGGCCGATGAGCTCTCCCGAATTGCCAGAAAATGGGCACTCTTGGTCAATCGGTCCACGATGACCCAAGTAGAATCGAAACTCTTTTCCGTTCTTGGCAACTTGGTAATGAAACCCATCATGATCTGCTCCCACTTCCACATGGGAACCTCTAGAGGCTGTAGTTTTCCATGCGGCCTCTGATGCTCGGCGTTGACCATCCAATGGGTCAAGCACCTCTCGGCGTACCAAGTGATTTCTCTTTTCATGTACGACCACTAGTAACTCAGTCTCAGATCCCGGTACATCTTGGAGGCCTCCGGGTGAATATAGAAGCAAGACTCATGAGCCTCCTCCAATACAATCTATCTGACCCCAGCAGGAACATGAATCCATACTCGTCCATAATGGGTCAACAAACCACGACTGTCCTGAACAAATCTAGTGATCTCGCCCCTGATCCTCACATTCTTCCAATTTTCCTCCTACACTCCCTCGGCCTGAGCCTCACTAATCAAACTGACCAACATAGAATCCACAGATATCCTCATACATGCCACTGGAACAGATGGTTCAGCCAACTTGCGGCTCAGGGAATCTCCCACTACTTTCGCTTTACCCGGATGGTAAAGGCTCTTGCAATCATAATCCTTGACTACATCCAGCCACCTGCGTTGTATCATGTTTAGGTTCGACTGATCCATAGTGTGTCTCAGACTCTTGTGATCTGTGTACATGGTACAACGGACCCATTATAGGTAATGCCTCCAGATCTTGAGGGCGAACACCACCGCTCCCAACTCAAGATCATGCGTGGGATATCTCGCCTCATGTGACTTTAGCTGCCACGAAGCGTAAGCTATCACCCATCCTCTCTGTATGAGAACTACCCCAATCCCGTGATGGATTCATCACGGAAAACTACAAAATCCTCTACTCCCTCAGGGAGGGTCAAGACCGGTGCCTCGTAGAGTCTCTACCAAAGGGACTCAAATGCCGTATGATGCTAAGGGCCCCACCAGAACTCCACCCCTTCCTCGTCAGATGAGTGAGGGGTACCACAATCTTGGAGAAATCCTGAATAAATCTCCGATAGTACCCTGCCAACCCTAAGAAACTCCTGATGTCTGAAGGAGATTTCAGAACCTCCCACTGCATCACCGCATCAATTTTGGCCGGATCGACCAAAATCTCATCCTAGTTAACGAGGTGTCCAAGGAACTGAACCTCTCGCAACCAAAACTCACATTTCAAGAACTTCGCATAAAGCCACTCTCGTCTCAAAACTCCCAGAAGCTTTCGGAGATGCTCCTCATGCTGCTCTTGTTGGATTAGGTGTCTAATCCCATAACTATATTTTGTATGTACTTGACCCGATAGTAGCATGATCCATTTCGGGTTGGCTTCACCAGAATAATTTGATAGGATGGATATTTGAGAAATAGGTTATTTGTGATTTATTAATATATTATAAGAATAATATATTAATTGAGAAATCATATTATTTAATTACTATTGGTCAAGAATTAATTTGGAATTAATTTAGTGATCAAAAGAGACTAATTAAATTTACAAGGACTGATTAGGTAAATCAATAATATTTATAGTTTGGGCTAATGATCCAAGTTGATTATGTTTGGGCTACTTCTATGTGGAAGTCCATGAAGAGTTAATCTAAAGGGCCTATCATATGGATCATTGGATTACCAAAGGTTTTAGGGTTTTACATATGAAACCCTAAGGATTCCAAACTATAAATTGAACCCCAAGCTTGCTAAAATCGGCCCTATGTATTCTAAGAAGAAGCTAGCCTATTTTGATGTCTCCGAAATCTCTCTCATATTCCTCTAATTGTTCTTGGTGTTTGTGACTTGTTTGAGGCATCATACTTGAGGTGATAGGCTCTTATAAGGCCAAGTTCTACAAGCTACAACAAAGAGGTAATCATCTAACTAGTTTTTTATTTTATGTTTTAAATATCAATGTTGTATGCTAGTTAGGCTTCATGCTTTGGATAAAAAGAAATTGCCTGTAAATTAGAGAAAACTTAGATCCAAGGCATTAGGGTTGTATGTGTACCATAGGAGTGTTATACTACTTAAATCCAACAGTGGTATCAGAGCCATGTGTGTTTTCTGTGATAGATGCTTTTGTTAATTGTTCAAAGTTGAAAAAACTACAATCTGCATTCTGTCTGTTGGACTCGATGAGTCCCATGAGTGGACTCGATGAGTTGAGTCGTATGATGATGAACTCGATGAGTCCATTGCCTGACTCGACGAGTTACATCATCTGTTTGCAGATGTTCGGGGTTTTTGGCCTGAAATGGATTAAGATCATTATCACAAACTGTTTTGGCTCATAAAATTCGATTTTATTGATAAGGTAATGATTATCTTCATTCAATTTAATGATGATTGTCAATTTTAGGATAATTACTTGATTTTGTGAAAAACTAATTATTTGTGAAATTTGAATCATCTTGCTATATGAATTTGAATTTGATCAAATTGGTAAATGATAAAAAAAATATATGATTATTTTATTAGTTTAAATTTGATCTAACTGTTTTAAAGGGAGTTACAAAACTTGTCATCAAGTTTTGGAAGCCAAAAGGTTTTGAAGAGTTTCAAAACTTGCCCTCAAGTTTTGAAATTTGAAAAGTCTCATTAAATTCTAGAACTCTAGTAATTGAAAGTTTTCAAAATGTGCAACTCTTGGTTTCGTAACTTAGAAAAATTAATTGAATAGTTTTAATTTTGAGTTTTATATTCAGAACCATGATGTTTTTTGAATAGTTCAAATTACACTATTATGGAGTGTAACGATCCAAAAATCATGACTAAAAATTTCTTTAAAAAACATTACTAAAATCATATTTATAAAAACTGTATCATAAGTCATAACATAAATTCTCGAGTATTAATTCAAAACATAATATCATTATCAGAGTCAAGCATTCCCAGGCTAACTGACTATGATGTGTGCACTGCAATCTTTCCCGAGCTCCTCTTTTGAAAACTGAGTACCTGAAACCAAAACTGAAAACCGTAAGCACGAAGCTTAGTGAGCTCCCCCAATCTACCACATACCATGCAATAACCTATAAAGCACATACTGGGCCTTGCCCACTGCATCGGATCAAGGTCCGGACAGACTGGGGCCTTGCCCCCTGCATCAGACCGAAGTCTGGAAACTGACTGGGACCTTGTCCTCTGCATCGGACCGAAGTCCGGACTAACTGGGGCCTTGCCCCCTGCATCGGACCTAAGTCCGGAAGCTGACTGGGACCTTGTCCCCTGCATCAGACCGAAGTCCGGAAACTGACTGAACATAGCATAGCATAACATATCAACTAGCATGAACACATATACTGCATACTGCATCGGGCCGTAGCCCGGAACACATAACACATAACACATAACACATAACACATAAATCCTGTCTGAGCCACGAAGGCATCAAACATACTAACTACTGCATCGGACCGAAGTTTGGAAACTACTGCTAACTGAACGGGTCGGCATTGTGGCCTTAGACCCGTTCCTACTGGAAGGAAACTCACCTGATACTACTGAACTGCTGCTGCTAATCCCTTTAGCTGCTACATGACCTCTGACTTCGAACTGCTGCTCCACTAGCTCCTCGAGCTACCAATATCAATATAACACTTAGTCCAACTGACCTCCAAAGGTCAACTAAGTCAACTCTGGTCAAAGTCAACCTTCCAGGTCAACCCTACTCGCTGAGTCCACCTAATGACTCGCCGAGTTCATATGCTCAGGGTCTTTCTATTCGCGACTCGACTCGTCGAGTCAGTCCATGACTCGCCTAGTCAACTATTCCCGAGTCCTGACCTGTCCAACTCGCTGAGTCTCTACATAACTCACTAATCTGAGCCTTGACTCGAAGGGTTTAGGGTTTCGCGACTTGACTCGCCGAGTCCATGAACAGACTCGTCGAGTCCAAGGCAATCTTCAACAGACTCGTCGAGTTGTTCATCCAACTCGTCGAGTTCATCTCCATCTTCATACTACTCGCCGAGTCCACTCAAAGGACTCGTCGAGTCCATTCAGTCCTTAATCCATGCAGTGGCTTTTCGAGCCAAACAGGGCTTCCAACTCAAAGATCCATACTTCTAAGGCCTATCCCCCACGTAAAGTGGCAAACTTTACGTGTAAATCAAGAGATCTAGGCTTAAAACAATCCAAACTAGGGTTTAAGACAAAGAGGCTTCACTATCAACCCAATAACAGATGCTTTATGACTTTCTAGGCCAATATACACTCAGATCTGAAGTAGCAACTTCCGATCTAGGCTTCTAACTCGAAATAGTTCTTAAGCATGGCATAAAATCCCCAAATCTCATAACAAAATAGATCTATATGCAAAGAAGGGAAAAATGGCAGCTTAATACCTCCAAGAAGAACACAAACAGAAGCAGATCTCGGATCTACACCTCTCCTTTGAAGCAACCTTCTTGATCTTCAATTTCCTTCCAAGATTTCCTTCTTCCAAAGCTATTTCTCTCAATAGATGGAGGCTCCTACGAAATCTAGGGTTTACAGGTTCTCTAGGATGATATGGAGGCTGAGGGAGGGACATAACTCCCTTTAAATAGGATACAACTCCCAAAATTAGGGTTTTCCTCGCACAGACTAGACTCGCTGAGTCTCCTTGGCCGACTCGCCGACTCGGTCACTTACTCCCCGACCCGGATCCCGCTCGGACTCGCCGAGTCCCTCCTTGGACTCGCCGAGTCGACCTCTAAACTTGGGGTTTTCTTTCCTTTCTTGGTCTTCAAAACTTTGGGTGTTACAACTCTCCCCCACTTAAACTAAACTTTGTCCTCGAAGTTTGCTATGGCCAACTGCCCTGTGAACTGCCTCCAACTCTCTGACTGGGAATTCTGTTACCCTTCATCCGCCTACCGGATGCACAGAGACTACCCTGGTCCAACTATTCTGCCAATATCTGAGTTACCGGACTCCCACCGGCCACTACACTCCATCGCAATCTCCTAGTCCCTCCCAGCGACTCCGGAAGGTACTTCAACTATCTATAACTGTTCTATCCATTCTGCCATCCATACTGAAACGATGCTGCTGGAACCAGCCTACTTATCTCTCACCTGATTACTCAACTCCTACTAATTCGAGCCTTTCATCCTAAAGAAAAGCTACCTGCCTAGCTATCCTTACATATCACTTATACTTGGCAGAAGGGCTCAACTGGTCCTGCTGAGAGGGATTTGTCGTTCCAAATCAATCAACTTATACCGTCAGCACTTGCATTCCCACACAAATACTAATACTGTCCAAAACTCTGAAACTATCCAAACACTGAACTGCCTGCAATACTGAACATGCCTGAAACTCTAAACTGCCTGAAACACTGAGTTGCCCGAAACACTAAACTGACTAAAACACTGAACTGTCTGATACACTGAGTTCCAACTCAATTGTGGAGTCAAAGGACTCCTTACTTAGTCGCTCCCATGACTTCTGAACGAAATCTTTCTCTAGAACTAGTGTCCACTAGTTATCCTGTCACTGTGGCTCTTACAACCTCCCGATCCACCGATCAGGTCCTTACGTCACATCCTGACATCATCAATTCCACGACTAACAATATGATGGCTCCCAGACTAACGGTAGCCCTTAACATACCCGAACCCCAACGGTCCACTGCTACTCTGATCTCATAACTGCGGTGACGATCTACTGACAAATCGCCGACTTAACCATAACTGAACCATTTGGGAAATCCAGGATCTAACCCGTGGATTCCCATATCCTCACTACTGCACCCGAACTGGTGGGTACTACTGCTTTCCCGCGTCCAACAACGCGCTCATGCTACCTACCAATCCGATAAAGGCTACGGCTACCCCCGCAGAATTACAACACTCTACTACTATCTGACTGCTAGTGAATGCTATGGCTACCCCCGCAGACTTACAACACCACTACTACTATCTGACTGCTAGTGGATGCTACGGCTACCCCCGCAGACTTACAACACTCTACTACTATCTGACTGCTAGTGAATGCTATGGCTACCCCCGCAGACTTACAACACCACTACTACTATCTGACTGCTAGTGGATGCTACGGCTACCCCCGCAGACTTACAACACTCTACTACTATCTGACTGCTAGTGAATGCTATGGCTACCCCCGCAGACTTACAACACCACTACTACTATTTGACTGCTAGTGGATGCTACGGCTACCCCCGCAGACTTACAACACCACTACTACTATCTGACTGCTAGTGAATGCTACAGCTACCCCAGCAGACTTACAACACTCTACTACTATCTGACTGCTAGTGAATGCTACGGCTACCCCCGCAGACTTACAACACCACTACTACTATCTGACTGCTAGTGAATGCTACGGCTACCCCCGCAGACTTACAACACCACTACTACTATTTGACTGCTAGTGAATGCTACGGCTACCCCCGCAGACTTACAACACTCTACTACTATCTGACTGCTAGTGAATGTTACGGCTACCCCCGCAGACTTATAATACCACTACTACTATCTGACTGCTAGTGAATGCTATGGCTACCCCCGCAGACTTACAACACCACTACAACTATCTGACTGCTAGTGAATGCTACGGCTACCCCCGCAGACTTACAACACCACTACTACTATTATCTGAGGACATCCTGACTATCCCTAGTCCTGCTAGTGATTCCTCATCCTGATTTCTCAAAACCAGCCCTCAGCCCTTGAATACTGCATCATTCTCGACATCTTATATCCTTGATATACTTAGCGCTTCGTCGAGGAACTCTTCGGCTTGGTTCCCAAACCAACCGTCTACTAATCCGGATACAAGAAACTATTGTTGGGAAGTTTCCAAACTCCCAACTCCTGAATCTACACAATCCTGCATGCTGACTCTGTCACTGGCTACTAATACGAAAACATCTCTTGCTAACCGTTCTCAGGATCCTCATTCCGACTCACTTGAGTCCTATAGGTGGTCCTCCAATCCTGGATTCCCAACCAGCTTCTAACCATCTCGAATACATGAACTAACTGCTGGGAAGGTCCTTGCATTCCCAATTCTGAACTTCTCAATCCATCAATCACTGTGCTACTATCATTTATTCTCAGAGGCCGTGCACTCATTCTGGGCCTACGTGGCTCTTATCCTTGCATACTCGGAGGGTTCTCCCCCACTTAGATTCGGCTAGATCCTTACTGCTCACTGGTCGAAAGGATTTCCAACCTTCCTTCCACTAAAAGGGCGATATGCTGACCGCCGACGTTTACCCTTGCCAACGCTCCTAATAACTCTTACCAGATCCGCACCCTTTTTGCTATCTGACTGAGCAACCTTCAATCCTTAACCATAATTGCTTAAGGGACTGCATTCTGAGAACCTGCGTTTGGGGTGCACATTCCTAACCCACTTCCTTACTGACCGCTAGCTACTCCACTGAAAACTCTGGATTATCACTACCGAGAATATAACTGATCATTACCCGACTAACGCCTCCCGCAAGTAGTAAGGCACTACTGAATCTTACACATACCTGTTACAGTCACCGCATCTGAAGTAACCTGATCTAGAGGGAACGACCTCTAATTCACCATTCTAATCCCATGGTATGCAGATGGCATAAAACTTCGTCACAAGCAGGTAATATAATACCCCCAACACATTGTAAGGTCAAACCTTGAAATATGATAATGTTTAAAATAGACTCAGCGTGAGCACATGTCTCAGCATCAGCGCCAGCGTGTAACTGCTCAGTTTGTATTTCAGTGCATTGTAACAAATCTTGTATATATTCTGTTTCCTTAGTTATCCTGATTAATTAGGTAGCGTATCCCTGAATTGTAGGGATTGTCTAGAATAGCAGTATATATTATCTTGTACAGGTTTGTGAATGGTTACGCCTTTCACAAACCCTAATCGTCGCTTTGTGCACACGATAATCTCTTTGTGAGATTATCTTTCTTAGTGAAAGTTTTTCTTCGTGAATTTCTCTTGTTCTTATTTGTAGTCATTGTTTGATATTTCGATTGATCTAAAGGCCTCTTCAATTGGTATCAGAGCAGGTTTCTTTTATCAAACAAATGGCTTCATCTTCTTCTTCATCAAACTCATCAAATCATCCTTCTGCTAAAATCCCTCCTTTCGATGAAACTAACTTTGCTATGTGGAAAATAAAGGCTCTATATTCCTTGGAGTCTGTTGATAAAGACATGCTGGACATCGTTGAAAAAGGTCCTTATGTTCCGATGTATCAGCCTCTTAAAAATAATGTTCCTGATGGCACTATGAAGAAAACTCCCAAAGAAAACTGGAGGGCAGATGACAAGAGAAAACATGGTTTAGATGTTCGTGCTCGTGCCGCTATCAGCTACTCGTTGCCATACAACATCTTTGGGCTGGTTCAAAATTGCATCTCAGCAAAAGAGATGATGGATACTCTGACTGTATCCTTTGAAGGAACTAAAGAAGTCAAGGCTACTCAAATAAATGATCTTAACCGAAGGTATGAACATTTTTTTGCTAAGAAAGGTGAAACCTTGACTCAAACTTTTAACAGATTCAATACTCTTGTTAATGATCTTCGGAGACTAGATCAGTTGAAGCATAGAACTGTTCTAGTGCAAAAGTTTTTGGATTCTCTAGGTGCAGGTTGGGAGAATCATGTTGATGTGCTGAAAAACAGTGAGAAGATCAACTCTATGGACTTACAAAGTCTCTATGGAAATCTTCGATACTATGAAGAACCCAAGCTTCAAAGAAAGGAACTGATGAAAGATTCTCAGCGTGAATCTTTTGTAGCCTTGTTCTCCAACAAAAAACTGGTGTCAGATTCAGACACTGATTCATCTAAAACTGACACTGATGATCTTGAAACGGTTGTAGCCAGTGCAACTTTGATTGTGAAGACCTTTGAAAAATCAGGTCAAAACTTCTCAAAGTTTCAAAAGAAGATTGGTGGAAAATTCTCAAAAGGGTCAGGAGCTGATAAAAGGCATGGTGCTGATAAGAAAGAGAAGGCTCAGTGCTTTAACTGTGGGAGCACTGATCATTTTGCAAAGGATTGTAAACAAAAGAAACAAGGCTCAGATGAATACTGGAAGCAGAAGTACAACAAGCTGATTGAAAAGCTGAAAGCTGAAAACTTGGAACATAAAGTGCTTGTAGCTGAAGAAGAAAAATGGAAAACTGATGAACAGTCATCAGATGATGAAGTCAAATGTCTCATGGTCAAAATAGAGGACCCGGATATTCCTGATAAAGACAAAAGTACTTTTGACACTGATATGTCTGATGCTGAAAATTCCAGGAAGCACAACATTGACTCTTCTTCAATGTACCAGGTTAAAAACTTTGTTTCCTATTCAATGAATGAAAAAATCAAAATGTTTGAGTATTTGGGTGTCATTAATTCTAAGAAGAATCAAACCATAAGAAATTTGCAAAATAAAATTGATCTTCTTGAAACTGATATATCCATGAAAAATAGCATTATTGAGTCCACTCAGGAAAAACTTAGAATTACTAGTTTGTCAAATTTATCCTTGTCTGCTGAAATTGACGATGTTAAAAATCTTTTGATCAAAGAACAAACTGTGCTTCACACTTGGGCAAAATCTCATAAGAATGCCAATTATATTATTTCAGCTCAAATTCCACATTCTTGTGAGAAAATTCTTGGGGGTAATTTTGCAGAAGCTGAAAAAGTTTTTAAATCACAAGAAAAGGAATCTAAGGTCTATTCCATGAATGAGATGAAAAACAATTTCAAAAATAAGTTTCTCAGTAACTCTTTTATTAATCAAAGTTTAATTGATGAATATTGTACTATTAATTATGATGGTATTATTGAGTGTAATGTTGAAATTACCGGAATTGATCCTACCTCTTATCCTGCACATCTTGTTAGACCAACCCCTCTAACTGAGAATATTATTGCTTTTCCTATCTCTAATGGAGTGTTTCATGCTGTTCATGAACAACTCAAGCACTTCCCTGATTGCAATCCATCTGTGAATGAGTCAAAATCAGATACTGATAGTTCATCTCCTAACACTGATCAAATTCCTTCTGACACTGATCTCAGTCATGACTCAGTGATAAACAAAAGGACTCAAAGCTCTATTGGTGAATCTTACATATCAAAATGTGTTAAATCAAAAAATTTGCTCACCAAGAATTTTGGAACTAGAGTTTGTTACAGATGTGGTGATTCCTCTCACAAGATCAGTGAATGTTCTTTTGATAAATCATCCTCAAGAGCTGAAAATATTAAAGTTAGGAATGAAAAATGGACTCTTAAGTCAAACTCTTTAAACTGTCTTCCTAAGGAGTGTTATAATTTATTATCAAATAACTTTGTGAATGACCCATCTTCGAATGGGTCAGTGTGTTCTAACTAGTTTCTCAGCACTGCAGGGTCAGGAGCATCTTTGGTACTTAGACAGTGGTTGCTCAAGGCATATGACAGGATCAAAGTCTCTCCTGGAAGATTATGTTAAGAAAACTGGTCCTGTAGTTACTTATGGAGACAATGGAAAGGGGTTCACTAAGGGATATGGAAACATCAAATGCAATAACGTGGTTTTTCAAAACGTTTCATATGTTAAGGGTCTCAAACACAACCTTATTTCTATCAGTCAATTGTGTGATGCTGACTATGAAGTTCACTTTACAAAGAAAGAAGGAAGAGTTGTAAACACTGACAAGAACATCGTACTCTCAGCAAGTAGAAAAGATGATATATATGTTCTTGACATGTTCTCAAGTGACAAGGCACTGATGCAATGTTTCTTTACAAAGTCTCAGACGAATCTTAGCTGGATTTGGCACAGAAGGTTTTCTCATCTGAACTTCAAGAATCTATCCAAGATATCCAATCAAGACCTAGTTAGAGGGCTCCCAAAATTCAGCGTTGTGAAAGACAAGATGTGTTCAGCTTGTGAACAAGGAAAACAAACCAAGTCCTCTTTCAAACCCAAGTCATGTTCCAGTATATCAGTCCCTCTTCATCTACTCCATATGGACTTGTTTGGACCTATTCCTGTTCGTTCACTAGGTGGAAATAAGTATACTCTAGTGGTCGTTGATGAGTTCACTCGATTTACATGGGTAGTTTTCTTGAAGAAGAAAAGTCATGCTGCACAGGAAATTATCTCACTGATTCGTAAAAATGAGACACTGACAGGTCTTAAAGTTAAGCAACTAATAAGTGATCATGGTACTGAGTTCCGAAACTCAACTCTTGAAGAATTTTGTGATCATAAAGGAATTGGACAAAACTTTTCAGCTCCTCGTACTCCTCAGCAAAATGGTGTTGCTGAACGAAGGAATAGAACACTGATTGAGGCAGGAAGAACCTTGATGATTCATGTTGGTCTTCCTATGTCGTTTGGGCTGAAGCTGTCAATACAACATGTTTTACTCAGAATCGATCTCTAATTCACAGGATTCACAAGAAGACTCCATATGAAATGCTAAAAGATCGAAAACCAGATGTATCCTTTTTTCATGTGTTTGGATGCATTTGTTATATTCTAAATCAGCGTGACCTAAGATCCAAGTTTGAACCTAAAGCTGATAAAGGTATTTTTGTTGGGTACTCATCTATTTCAAAGGCTTTTCGTGTTTTTCATGTGAACAGGCAATGTGTTGAAGAATCCATTCATGTGAAGTTTGATGAGGAATCATACACTGATGAAAAAGTCACTCATTCTCCTTCTATCTTTCAAGAGCTTCTCTCTTGTCCATTCGATGAAGCTCCTTCTGCTGAAGATAAGACTGATTCCTCTGATCCTATCATTCCAGTTCCATGTTCCTTGAATCAAGATACTGCTGCCACATCAGCAGATAATTCATTAAGTGCTGATGAAACCCTTGAAGCTGAAGATTCTCCTGAAACTGACAATGTGTCAGTGTCTATCTCTACGGAATCAGCATCAGTCATTGAACATCGAGATCATCCCGTTGATCGAATTATAGGGAATATTCATGATGGTGTTCGAACCAGATCTAGTGTACTTAATAACTTTTGCATGTATGTTAACTTTGTTTCAATGATCTTACCTGATAAAGTACACACAGCTCTTCAAGATGCTGATTGGATCAAAGCCATGCAAGAAGAACTGAATGAGTTTGAAAGGCACAAAGTTTGGACTCTTGTCCCAAGACCATCCGGGAAGACTATCACTGGAACTCGCTGGGTCTATCGTAACAAGGTTGATAAAGATGGAATCATCACTTGCAACAAGGCAAGGCTTGTAGCTCAAGGGTTTACTCAGATTGAATCTATCGACTACGGGGAAACTTTTGCCCCAGTTGCTCGCATTGAAGCTATCAGACTGTTTCTCGCATATGCATCCTACATGAACTTCATTGTCTATCAGATGGATGTGAAAACAGCATTCCTTCATGGTGTGTTAGAAGAAGAAGTGTTCCTAAATCAACCCCCAGGCTTTGTGGACAAAGATCATCCTGATAACGTGTACCGGTTAGACAAAGCTGTTTATGGACTGAAGCAAGCTCCCAGGGCTTGGTATGAGACGCTGACATCGTATCTGCTTGAAAATGGATACAGACGAGGAGTAATCGACAATACTCTCTTCATCAAAAACAAAGGCTCAGACATGGTTCTTGTTCAAATTTATGACGATGACATCATTTTTGGCTCTCCAAATGAGACACTGAGCAAGGAATTTGCAGAGATCATGTCTCAAAGGTTCGAGATGAGCATGATGGGGAAGATGACCTTTTTCTTAGGTCTTGAAGTTCAGCAACAAAAGACAGGTATTTCCATTTGTCAAAGTAAATATATATCTGACCTGCTTGTTAAGTATTCTCTCAGTGACTGCAAACCAGCCTCTACTCCAGTGTCTAAGACTGATAAGATACACGCTGATCCAACTGGAACTGATGTCAATCACTCTCTGTATCGAGGAATGATTGGATCCCTCTTATATCTCACAGCTAGTCGTCCTGATATCATGTTTGGAACCATTCTCTGTGCTCGATTCCAAGCTAATCCAAAAGAATCTCACCTCATGGCTGTCAAATGTATTTTTCGATACTTGAAGGGAACTCAAAACCTTGCTCTGTGGTATCCTCGCGACTCAGCATTTGAACTTTATGGATACACTGACTCAGATTATGCTGGATGCAATTTAGACAAAAAGAGTACATCTGGTGGATGTCACTTCCTTGGCAATCGTCTCATCAGCTGGTCTAGCAAGAAACAAACATCAGTAGCCATCTCAACTGCAGAAGATGAGTATGTTGCCGCTGGGAGATGTTGTGCTCAGCTCTTATGGATTCAAAATCAGCTTCTCGACTATGGGTTCAAGTTCTCAAATCTCCCATATATTGTGACAACACCAGTGTCATTCAGATCACACAAAATCCTGTTCAGCACTCAAAGACAAAGCATATCGAGATCAGACATCACTTCATCAGAGATAATGTTGAAAAGGGAAAAGTTGTTCTTGAACATGTCAAGACTTCGGAGCAACTTGCTGATATCTTCACAAAGGCACTGGATTCTCAATCAATGCTTACATTATCGGAGAACTGGGAATGATTTCCTTGTAATTAATTTTGATGTTTAATTGTGCTAATGTTTGATTTTGTCTTATAAGCTGATGTACATTGTGCTGATGATGACATACTGATGATATTTGCTACTGAGCACTTTGGTTTGATTTCTTATCTTTATCTCTTCTTCAAGTCTTCTAAATAAAAGTTGAATGATTCACTGTATTAAACCATACACTGATAACGACTTGAAACTCTTTGCCGATGGTTAGATCAAAACACCAAGCTCTATCACGCGCAACTACCCCTTCTTACCAATCTTACACTAATTCTGTGATTCAGTGTGCCAAAACACACGCTGATGAGAGTCTAAAAATCTTTGCCGATTGTTAGATCAAAACACCAAGATCTATCACACGCAACTACCCCTTCTTACCAATCTTACACTGATTCTGTGATTCAGTGTGCCAAAACACACGCTGATGAGAGTCTAAAAATCTTTGCCGATGGTTAGACCAAAACACCAAGGTTTATCACACGCAACAATCCATTCTTTACCCTCCTCTTATTCAGTGTCTAATGATTCAGTAAGATAAACCACTCACTGATGAAGTCACAACACTCTGTGCCGATGGTTAGATAATGTAACTAGTATCTATCACACGCACCAATCTCCTTGCTAGCCCTGAATAAGCAAGCTGTACCTTGAATTGACGGAGAAATATTTTCAGCATGTAACTTTTGTGACACTGAGCTCAGCGCTTCCGCAAACACTGATTGACGTTTCACCTTCAGTCAACGGCTCTTTTATCCAACGACTATTTTCTACTCTGACAGGTTGTTACGATGCGCCGTTATCCTTAATGAAGATAATCATCACCTTTTTAATGAAGATAATCATTACCTTTTAAACCCCCCCTTTTCATTCCATATTTAAACCTTTTTCTCCCTTGGTTTAATTTTTCCTTCCAAAACCTTGAACTTCTCTCAAAAACCCTAGAATTCTCAAATACTCTCCAATGGCGGCATCTCTGTTCACATACTCCTCAACCTCTCGAAGAGTCGTTCCTGCCCCAAACTCTCCCCCACTTCCAATTCACATTAAGGCAACCAATGTCGTCTTCAACCCTGACATTCCAGAGGTTCATCGAGGTCTTGGACTCGATGATTTCGTCAATTTCTTGGCTTCTTGCCGCCTTCGATATGCAATCAGTGATGTACCGTCCGAGTTCTTCCCTGAACAAGTATGTGAGTTCTACTATACTGCAACAGTTAATGAAGAAAACAATGCCATCACCGGAACCATTGGCCATGGCAGACACTCTGTCTTCATCACCGCAGAACTACTCAGTGCTACGTTAAGGTTACCAATTTTCGAACCCTTTTCTGAACCTCCTACTATTGAAAGATGTAAACGCATGTTTGATCAACTGGGCTATGATCATTCAAAGGCTGGCACTCGATCAGCTGTTATTTTGCGTCAGTGCATGACCCTAGGCTGGAAGTTTTTCACTGGTGCTTTATGCAAGTGTGTGGGTCACAAGTCTCGCAGTGGTGATCAATTGAGCAACTACGAGCAACAAGTCGTCTGCTCCCTTCTTCTCAACAAAAGATTAGATTATGGGGCACTATTCTTTGATCAGCTTGTTCAGCTTCTACGTGCAAATGTGCGTGCTGATCATGTTCCCTTTCCACGCTGGATTGCCCTAGTGTTCGATAAATTCTTCGCTGCTAACTACTTTTCTCATTCTGGGAATCCAATCCAATGCCCTCGAATGTCCGTTCGTATGTATCAGGATGATCCTTTGGATACTGACATTGGAATCTCCGATAGGATGAGAGAATGGATTGCCAATCCATACACTGTGCCTTCTCTCACCGCTGACACTGATGAAGGAGGTGCTGATGGTAATCATATGGATCATGCTGATCAAGAGGTGAAACATCATGATGGCGGTCATTTCTCCCCTCAACTGTCTCATCACATCATCTCGGACTCTGGCAAAGCCTCCTCAGCACCACAGGATTCCATGCCTCTGGGGGAGCAACCATCTCAGGGGAGCATCCCTCACAGGGGGAACATCAGTCTCAGGGGGAGCATCCGTCACCAACAGCTCACCACTTCTCTCCAAGGATGCCTCCTAGCTCTCCAGTTGCCCCAGGTACCTCACTGGTTCAAATCCCCGCTTCAGCATTTTCTGAACTGATGTCACTGACTCGGGACATGAGTCAGCGTCTGCTTCGAATTGAGGCTGATGTTCAACAAATCAAGGAGGTTCTCTTACTTACTCCTCCCGCTAGTCCTAAATTTGATGATGCTCAAAAAGGGGGAGATACTGATGATGATGCTGATGCTGATGATCATGCTGGTGGTGAACCAAATGCTCATGCTGATGGTGAACCAAATGAGAAAGACACAGAACCGGCTGACAACACTTTCATTCAGCATGAATCTCCCAACCCCGTTCGTGAATCTGATTCTGCGGGGCATAATAGTCCAGCAGCTACTGAAAAATTGTTTGAAGACAGTGAGCATGATGAAGAGCATGATGAACCTGATGATGAATGTCAAATTCTTGACATGAACTTCATTGATCCTCTCATTCCAGTTCAACAAGAAAGCTCAGATGACCTTGAAGAATCTCATCCGATATTAACCGATCTTATTGCTGATCCCATCATTCCGGTCCAAGGAGAGGATTCGGACGTTGCCAGTGAAGAATCTCATCCGCTGTCTCGAAAGCGGAAGGTAGCAGATACTGACTTGGATCATTCTCAAACTGATACTTCTTCAACTGTGAAGAAACCCAAGTCCATTGTCAGTATTTCAAACCTTGCCACTGAATGGAACATGTCCCCTGATCAAGTCAAGCAAATTCTTGATGAAGCCAATCGAGCTCAGCTTCTAAAGAACATTGCTCAAGCTGATGAATCTCTTATTCAACACAAACTTCAGGCCAAGGGATCTTTTGAAGCTCAGATGCAGAAGTTCCTGTAATTTCAGTCCAAGGCTCAGTCTTCTCAACCTCCTCCTAGCTCTAACAAGCCTAAGACTGACAGCGTTCTTGACCGGATTGATCGAAAGAGATTTGAAGATGTTTTTAATCGGCGAATGTATGGAGACAAGATCATCAAAGTCAAAGCTTCTAAACCTCGAAACGAGAAAATCCTTACGTTGCTGATCACTCGTCAAGGTTCTCAGCATTCTTATACTGAAGTTGTCAAGAGGGATGAGCTGATCAGATATGGGTATTCGGAATGGATGGAACTGCTCGATCTAGCATCCAAGCAAACCTCAGCTCACTCTTCCGAACTGACTTGTGCTCTTCATCTGCTGATAAAAAAGGTTCAGCGTTTGGATCTTGTTCCTAAAGAACGACCTCAGCATCAAGGCCAAAGGTTGTCAGTTCCTAGATCTCGAAGAACCAAGTTTCATGTTGATGGTGAAGATGTATTGGTTCTAGACTTTGGTACTGGTGTTATTAACAATTCACTTCCTCTAGGTGTTGATCCGGTTCAGCATCAATTCATCTCAGCTCCTGAACACGGGATGTTTTATCTCGATAAAAACAGGAGGATGTGCTTTCAACGAACAACTGAGATCCCAAAAGCTCCAACCACTCACCTTGTTGGCTTAAGGCAAATGTGTATGAGTCATCAAGATTTGTCGGGAGAATTTCACATTCTTATTGCCATGGAGCTGCTGAACAGAAGACAGGAGTTGCTGGACAGTCCTTACTGGCCAGTCAAAATTGAAGCTGAAGCTGAGTATGAAGAATTTCTTTCCAGAGGTGTCTTAATTTAGTTTGTTTTGAACATCATCATATTGGGGGAGATTGTAAGGTCAAACCTTGAAATATGATAATGTTTAAAATAGACTCAGCATGAGCACATGTCTCAGCATCAGCGCCAGCGTGTAACTGTTCAGTTTGTATTTCAGTGCATTGTAACAAATCTTGTATTTATTCTGTTTCCTTAGTTATCCTGATTAATTAGGTAGCGTATCCCTGAATTATAGGGATTGTCTAGAATAGCAGTATATATTATCTTGTACAGGTTTGTGAATGGTTACGCCTTTCACAAACCCTAATCGTCGCTTTGTGCACACGATAATCTCTTTGTGAGATTATCTTTCTTAGTGAAAGTTTTTCTTCGTGAATTTCTCTTGTTCTTATTTGTAGTCATTGTTTGATATTTCGATTGATCTAAAGGCCTCTTCACACATATACTTACTAATATCAATGCAACAACATAACAATAATACTATGAATAATGATTGACAGGGAGGTAAAAGATACATACCTCCATCACTCAGGGCTGCTCGAATCCTTGCTGAAATCATCCGGAAAAACTCGGCTTCGAGTCGTGGGCGCCCTTGCCCGGCCTCGGCAACCACTGGCGGTACTTGAAGTCCCAAGGGCAGGAGCTGGCGCCTGCCCTGCTGAATACAAACTCGGACAGTGGGCCTTCTTGTGGCCCCTATGACTGCAATGGAAACATATCGGATCAAGTCCCTGGGCGATGGTAATAATATAATCCCTGCTAAAATGGCCAATCTGGCTGCACTTGAAACATCCGGCATCGCCACCACTTCTATGCCTGCACGCACCCAGGTGCGTCCTACCGCACTTCCCGCATCGACTGCGACTCTGATGGTCCCTTGTTCTCAAATCCGACCCCTTGGGCCTCTTACCCGAACCTGTGGCTACCTGAGTCTCATCCGTTTTCCTCTTCCCTTTCGACTCCCTGCCCGTCTCTCGCTCCTGCGTTACCTCGTCGACACCGCCCGTCGACTGAACAACAGCTGTCTGATCCTGGAGCGTCGCAATCAACCTATCAGTGATCCTTATGACCATGTCGGGCAGATCCTCGCGAAGGGCTCGCGTAACCTCCTCTACTATCCAATCATGCAAAGGTCTCTCTTGGAGACAGGGTGCCCCACTCACTCCTATCCACTGATGACAAAAACTAGAGATGGGATCTCCTTTCCCGATGGATCCCTGAATTCCACAAGAATCGGGGCCTAGACGAGCCCCATTCTGTCTTGAAACTATCCCGGCCTTAAAGGCCTTAAGATGACTGTCCATGAGCTCCATAATGGCCTTTCTAACTGAACCGAAAATCACTGGAGTCTGATCAACAATGTTGCGCGTGATCTCTGCGGAAATGAAGTTCCTCATCTGATCATCAAGCTTCCCGACTCTAGAGCCTGAGCCCGATCCCTCCCCGGCACCTGAACTGCCAACCGATATTTCGCGCAACGTCACCATGCTGAAAATATAACAATTTCGGATCAATTTACACACTACTGCTGAGGGATCTCTCACACACTCTACTAGTTCCCTGGTTTTGCCTTGGCCCCTCTTGAATCGTGTACGGATCCTCTGCTTTCAGTAGTACGGGCCCATACTACCTTCCACATCTATCCGTACTTTCCTCAAGAGTTACCTCAACTCCACCAAGTCCCCTTTTCTCTACTACTGATCTCTGCTACTCTCATCCTAGGCTTGCCCTAGGGAACCTCTGACTCTACCCAAACAGTCCTCAGCTGCTGAAGGCCTTCTTGTGATGCCAATTAGCCACCACCTGAATACCATCACATGCAATGAGGCTCGGATAATCCTTTGAGTAAAAGTCTCGTCCCTACAACGGTTGGACTCAGACAAGAGCTGTGCAATAGGGCCAAATCCAGCACTATGAGATTATTCAACCCTGATCACATGTGATGTGACGTATTCACCTAATGGATAACTCCCATCACTCAGAGTCCCACAAAGCACAAAGCAAGCAGCATTCGGATAAAGGAAACATACTCAGACAAAACTATTCTCATAACAAGAAACTGTACTAGCATACAATGCTAAGCTCATACTATCAGGCATAACCTACACATGCTATCCTACTACTGTCTACTCATTACTAGCATGAAATTCTTATCAAGCCGAAACACATAAAGCAGGAACATAAGGCATCATCCTAGATCCTTAGTCTTATTCTAGCATGCTGTTCTACTGAAACTGAAACTGAAACTGAAAATCATAACGTAACTTGTATGGGTAATTTGGGAGTACTTACTTGAGCTCGGCTGATTGCATGCACCACATCCTTTTCTCTTACCAAAACTTCTTTCTTTCTGAATTCTTTTGGTTTACTAAAACTGTTTTCTTTCTCAAAATTCTTTTTACAAAACTGTCTTTTCCTTTTGAAAACCTTTATACCACTCCCTTAGTTTGAGTTCAGACACGCCCGAGGGTATGTCCGAATCCCTCAAACCAAGGCTCTGATACCAACTTGTAACGACCCAAAAATCATGACTAAAAATTTCTTTAAAAAACATTACTAAAATCATATTTATAAAAACTGTATCATAAGTCATAACATAAATTCTCGAGTATTAATTCAAAACATAATATCATTATCAGAGTCAAACATTCCCAGGCTAACTGACTATCATGTGTGCACTGCAATCTTTCCCGAGCTCCTCTTTTGAAAACTGAGTACCTGAAACCAAAACTGAAAACCGCAAGCACGAAGCTTAGTGAGCTCCCCCAATTTACCACATACCATGCAATAACCTATAAAGCACATACTGGGCCTTGCCCACTGCATCGGACCGTGGTCCGGACTGACTGGGGCCTTGCCCCCTGCATCGGACCGAAGTCCGGAAATTGACTGAGACCTTGTCCTCTGCATCGGACCGAAGTCCGGACTAACTGGGGCCTTGCCCCCTGCATCGGACCTAAGTCCGGAAGCTGATTGGGACCTTGTCCCCTGCATCGGACCGAAGTCCGGAAACTGACTGAATATAGCATAGCATAACATATCAACTAGCATGAACACATATACTGCATACTGCATCGGGCCGTAGCTCGGAACACATAACACATAAATCCTGTCTGAGCCATGAAGGCATTAAACATACTAACTACTGCAGCGGACCGAAGTCCGGAAACTACTCACCTGATACTACTGAACTGCTGCTACTAATCCCTTTGGCTGCTACCTGACCTCTGACTTCGAACTGCTGCTCCACTAGCTCCTCGAGCTACCAATATCAATATAACACTTAGTCCAACTGACCTCCAAAGGTCAACTAAGTCAACTCTGGTCAAAGTCAACCTTCCAGGTCAACCGTACTCGCCGAGTCCACCTAATGACTCGCCGAGTTCATATGCTCAGGGTCTTTCTATTCGCGACTCGACTCGTCGAGTCAGTCCATGACTCACCGAGTCAACTATTCCCGAGTCCTGACCTGTCCAACTCGCTGAGTCTCCACACAACTCACTAATTTGAGCCTTGACTCGAAGGGTTTGGGGTTTCGCGACTTGACTCGCCGAGTCCATGAACAGACTCGTCGAGTCCAAGGCAATCTTCAATAGACTCGCCGAGTTGTTCATCCAACTCGTCGAGTTCATCTCCATCTTCATACTACTCGCCGAGTCCACTCAAAGGACTCGCCGAGTCCATTCAGTCCTTAATCCATGCAGTGGCTTTTCGAGCCAAACAGGGCTTCCAACTCAAAGATCCATACTTCTAAGGCCTATCCCCCACGTAAAGTGGCAAACTTTACGTGTAGATCAAGAGATCTAGGCTTAAAACAATCCAAACTAGGGTTTAAGAGAAAGAGGCTTCACTATCAACCCAATAACAGATGCTTTATGACTTTCTAGGCCAATATACACTCAGATCTGAAGTAGCAACTTCAGATATAGGCTTCTAACTCGAAATAGTTCTTAAGCATGGCATAAATTCCCCAAATCTCATAACAAAATAGATCTAGATGCAAAGAAGGGAAAAATGGCAGCTTAATACCTCCAAGAAGAACACAAACAGAAGCAGATCTCGGATCTACACCTCTCCTTTGAAGCAACCTTCTTGATCTTCAATTTCCTTCGAAAATTTCCTTCTTCCAAAGCTATTTCTCTCAATAGATGGAGGCTCCTACGAAATCTAGGGTTTACAGGTTCTCTAGGATGATATGGAGGCTGAGAGAGGGACATAACTCCCTTTAAATAGGATACAACTCCCAGAATTAGGGTTTTCCTCGCACAGACCAGACTCGCCGAGTCTCCTTGGCCGACTCGCCGTGTCGGTCACTTACTCCCCGACCCGGATCCCACTCGGACTCGCCGAGTCCCTCCTTGGACTCGCCGAGTCGACCCCTAAACTTGGGGTTTTCTTTCCTTTCTTGGTCTTCAAAACTTTGGGTGTTTCATGGAGTTTATTAAATTAATTAAATGTTTAATTAAAAGAGAGAATTAATAAATCCATTATAATATGGTTTAAACTTAATTAAATTCAAAGTCTATTTTATTAATAGATTAAACCACCTAGTATTTTAAATGTATAAAATACACCCTTATACTTTATTAAATTAAAAGTCTAATATATTATATATGTATAAGTTAAAATTCAGTCTTACCGTTAGTAGGACTCATTCACGACGATGGTCTATAAGAGGTGTGAAAGGAAGGCGCCTGTAAAATGATTACCATTGGGTATTCATTTCTTACGCACCGCACACTTGACTAGTGGAGGGTCATTAGCCGAATGGGTAGGATAGGACATTCTCATTAAAGTATAATGAAAATACTAAGTAACTAAATGTCTTACAAATTCCCAATCTTAGTTACTTTAGGAAAAATGTGAATTTAGTGCTAATCCATGAAACTACACATTGCAACTTGTTCGTTAGTGGAGCGTGTGTGGTTAACCAGCACACTAATATGGGACTAATGAAGGATGACAATGGGTAGCTCGTAGATTATCATAGATCAATGGAGCGTGTGTGGTTAACCGGCACATTGATTAGGTGATAGATGTCTTCGAGAGTACCAAGCTAATTTGCATGGTTATTCACACCTTGTTTGTGACCCTTGGTATCCCAGTCACAAACTTGAAGGGCATAATCGAGATTAAACATGCCATTGAAAAGCTCAATGAATCTCAAAGAATCTAGGAATTTCAATTCATTTAAAACATAATGTTCATTTTCGTTTTTCATGGTGGAAATTGGTAAATCGTCATTTACCTACCAACAAATAGTTTGCAATTGGATTATGACATCCCTCTTCCAAAATGTAAATTATTATGTTGGGTCCTAGCCTTAATATTTCATTTGGGTGTTATTAAGGATTAAATCAAATCACTTCACTTTCGCCCCTTGTAGATGTCTAATTCTGACAACTATGGTCTTCCCAAATCTTTTGGAAAAAGTTTTTCCCATGAAGATGATGTTCCACGTTTGGATCGTGGAAATGGGAATCATATTTCACTCCTTCCACCTCCTCCAATAGTTCTCCCTGACCCACGTGTTCAAAGACTTGAAAATTTCAAGGTCACTCAAGCCTTATTGGCAAGCAAACACAAAGATGGAAAGTCTGTATGTGTTCACGTCTTGGAGATGAAGTTGCATGTTGACAGATTGAGAATGTTGGGTGTCGATATCTCCAGGAAGCTGGCAATGACTTCCTGAGTCATATAGCGGATTAATTAAGGGCTACTATATGACGGATCACGACATGACCCTTATTGATCTAACTTATTTGCTTGTTGCTGCTGAATCAACAATGATTTGGCGCACTGGTAAAGCAAATTTGATTGGAAGATCTACTTCCCAAACTGCCATGGATATTGACTGGTTGGTAAAGAGAAAGGATGAATATGAGATAGTCCCACGTACCATTCCAAAAGAGTATGTTTGTTTCTATTTCCAAGAGAAGGGGAATTGGTTGCGAAGCTCCCATATCTACCTTAAGGATCGCAAGGATGGTAAAGTCAAAGTGCATGACTCTAATTCGGGTAAATCTATTATCTAACTCTATTAAGTTCCTATTTATACTGTCACACCCCGACCGTTAGTGGAAACAACGGGCAGTGTAACGTCATTTCTTGTATCATAATTAGAAACTTCCTGAAAACACATGCATTTTAAAATACGTCAACATAAAGTTGGTGAGTTCACAGGTTTTGACTCCATATACAATAACATTTTTTCTCAAGTTCAAAAGTATAGTTTTGAAAGTATCATTTGGACTCTCCAACATTTAATATATATTAGGTATAATGGTTTACTTATTAAATAAGTGATATACCTATAAGTTTCACATATTATCAATAAATGATTGTAATCCCATACAAACTAAGGTTCCTACGTATAAATATTATTTCAATTCTATACGAGTTAAACCACTACGTATAAATCTATTTCAATTCTATACGAGTAAAACCGCTACGTATAAATCTATTTCAATTCTATACGAGTAAGTGTGCTAGGTATAATTGTCTACTTAATGAGCAAGTAGTATACCTACAAGTTCATTGTACTTAGAGTATAAGTCTTTGGGAAACTTATACTTAACATTCATACTTGTATATCGACAAAGTATAATGCTTCTAAAGTTGTGCTACCATGAGTCCGTAACCACTGCTAGACATACAAACCTCTGACTAAAAGATATCCCATTAACGGTTCCTCCATTGGTGCGACAATAAAACCGCCATTGGTGCCATAAAGGATTCCACAAAGGTAAATACTTCCCCCGTACGCTTCATCGCCACCGGGTCCATAACAATCAATAGGACAGTTCGTCACCCGCAGACCGTTGGGTTGTAGCTAGCAACCACGGGTGGGGTCATCAACTTGCATAGATCTATAATCCACCGTAAAACCGATTGGGTTGTCGCCAACAACCACGGATGGGGCGTTAACCCACATAGATACACAACTTCCTTACTCACACAGGATTAACGGTTACAGGTCAGAGGATTTCCACTAAGATTCCCAATCTTAGTTGATGAATGAGGTAGCTCATGTAGACTTTGTCGGCTTCCTATAACTCTAACAACAAAGCATATTCGTGTCTAAAACCCTAAGTTACTAGACTATGCTTTTAAACATTACTCTTAAGTTTATAATACTTTAGGCAGTACAACAGCTATAACTTGAGGTAAAACCCGGTTTTATATTAACATAAAAACAACAATATATAACATACCAAGTTTTTTCTTGACATAAAACTAACAATAACAACATATAACATACCAGGTTTTATCTTAACATAAAACCAACAATAACAACATACTTATCAATTAACATATAGAACTTCCAAGTATAACTCTAGAACCATATCGCACATAACATATATATATATATATATATATATATATATATATATATATATATATATATATATATATATATATATATAACTCCCAAGTATAACTCAGGGTCTACATTAGTATAATATTATGCTAACAAGTTTACGATAGTTGTATGTTTTCAAAATATCAGATTCAAAACAACTATATCCCGGTTAATATAACTATCTATGTTGATACGAACATGCTATCATATAGACATAATATCAACTTAAATACAATATTTAGCATGTGTTTTCCCCCGAAAACATTTAAAAGTGGGGTTGTGAAACCCACCCTAGTAGCATGATCTATAGAATCTAAACGGTCAGAGGCTCGTTGTTGTTAGGCTTAGGAAGGGAAACAGCCTTCGGAAACGAGAGAGAAAGAAGAGAAATGGTGTAAGGAATGAAAGGGTCGAAGCCTCTATTTATAGGCTGATTTTTGGCCCTCATGACGTAAGAATGATAGGCTCATGTCGTGAGCTATGGCAAGAGTCATCCCATAGCCTTCCTAGGTGTTTTCCAGGCTCGATTAGTGTCCTGCAGCATCCTCACGTCGTGAGAAATCCTTGCTCACGTCGTGAGCTTTTGGGTTATCATTCCATAGACTTGTAACTTCAAAATGTGGCATTTTGACTCCTTACGTCATGATTTTTTATGGTCACGTCGTGACTCTAGTCAAATTAGGGTTTCTGACACGTGTCATCCTCTCAGACAACTATAACTTCAGAAGGTCATAACTTTCGCATACGAACTTCATTTTTTACAATCTTTATATCCACACGTAGGTAATTCCGAGTACTACAACTTTGTTTTGGATTCCTATAGCTAATTCTAAGCCTATTTTAAATTCCTCTTGTTATACAGATTTTATAGTGTTAGAGTTTATCATAACTTCTTCATGTGATGTCAGATTTAGCCGTTTATTATATTTTTGGAATCGTATGGACATATACTTTGATTTATACTATAAATAATGTATGAAAGTTCATATTTGTATTAGAATTTATCATGAACTACATAGTAAGTTTATCATATTACTAGTTTAACAAAATCACATTACATGATTGGTATAATCACATGTGATTATTATTGACCTATATTGACGAGTGTTACATATATATTCTTAATACATGATGTGATAAGATTTAATTTTGATGTTTTGTAGGATCGAAGAAAAGAAAGGAAGCTTGAAAAGAAGAGTGAACTGATTCTGATCGTGAACAGATGGATTTCGATCGCATGGTTCGATGATCAAATGGTTGAGCTGTTGCTTAGGAGTTATGATAAATTTCTTAGGAATATATTTAGCAACATAGTTTTCAATTATATTTGCATTGTAAGGACAAGTTTTCTGCACTTTTTATAAATAAAGAAACTTTCTTTTTTATCTTATTTTAAGTTTCCTTGCAATGGCATTTGTGAAAAATGTTGTTTATATGTTTCCATTAGTATCAATGTTGAAAGATGTTTGATTCGTAATTGCATCAATTGTGGTAGTGTCATAATTTTCTAAGTAAGGAAAGATTCTCATCGCCCAAGTTTCAATTGGATAGAAACTTAGAATCATATGATTTGAATCATGCGATGTATGAAAATCTTGGTACTTGGGAAAATTGGGACTAATTCCTTGGTCACATAAGTATGTAAGTCAAGTGAAAGACCAAAGGATCTAGTACACATTGATGTGCATTGGTCAGATCCATCACAAAGAATGATAAAGGCAATTCGCCATGATTTACTAATGGTTCAGTAAATATGATTGTGCTTACAAGATTAAGTATAATTCTGATACTTTGAAAAGGATTCAATGTATAGCAGAACGACTAAGAAGAATCAAATTAGGCAGAAAGATAAAAGGTTTCTTGAATCTGAAAGGAAAGGAGAGTACCTTAGCATCATGTTTTATGATCATCCTATTGATTATGAAACCATGTCACAATTGATCCTCTAAGGACAACTTAGTGCACTTGTATGACTAAAAAGAGGAATCGAGTATTGTTGAAATGGTTAAATCAAATATGTGAATCATACTTCATTCCAGAATCAAGTCTTAGAGTCATAGTCCAAGATTGTACATTGAGTGACATATCTTAATTAGGTTTGTAATTTCTCATGAAATGTGGAGTAGAAAATTTTCTTATTCTTTCACATTTGAAATTGGTAGTTATGATGTTTTGGATAAAATAAAGATCAACTAAGACCAGTTACATTAAGTGTTGTCTTGATAAGGTCTCACACTAACTCTTGAATATATAGTTGTCAAGCAATGGTTCTTGACAGAGAATCTTATATGTCAAGAGGTCAGTAGGAATCTTAATGATCCTGAAAGGTTCAAGAACTAATCAAGAATAAACCTATTGTTTATCACTAGCACACGACTTGAGGTTTATAACCTATCGTGTTGACATATTCTTGTTTCGTTTCTATGCCTATTCCAGTTGGTTTGACTATGCGTGTGAGTTCTATGAGTTCTCAATTGTTTGCATAAGGCAAATCACCTTAATCAATGGAAATTATATTAATATGTGGGAGTGAGCTACTAAATAACTTGGAAGCAATGGTAGGACCTCTTGTGCTACCAGATGGCAAGAAATTAAGATTAAACAAGTTCAGTCAATATGAATTTGGATTTCTCATAAACCTTGTCTTATGATAGTGGTTGGAAATGACAAGTTTATATGGATAGGAACACATACAATATAAAATCTAAGTGGCAAAAGGTCTCTCTCCCATTCAAAAAAATGATTGTGAGGAAACGCTTTCACTAAGTAGATTTTAGAGGATTAGAGTTAGCATTTGCGACAATTGCATTCTCAAATTCGAGTATGATTACGACATCCATTTTCATAGTTCGAATGGTGAGAAATTGGCAATTAGTATAACCATTCGGGACTTATTGTTTTAAGTTCTGAAAGGTTTAAACACACATTTCTGCAATTTAATCTGAAAGGTGTATGAGCTTCAGAAATCTGTGAAGGGTTTTGAGCATTCTAACACTCTTAAGGTGTACATGCAACCCTAAATACCTTGGATCTATGTTTTCTCTATTATACATGCAAATATCAAATTTCCAAGGTATTGTTCTAACTAGCATAATAAGAAGTACATATAATATAAATTCTAGTAGAACTACATACCTCTTTGTTGTAGCTTGATTCCATGGAGCTTAAGAGCCTAGTGCCTCAAGTGTGACACCTCAAATGGTTCACACAACATCACCAACATCTTGGCATAACTCTAGAGAAAAGGTTCCTATGCTCAAATCGGCTAGCCCTCATGAGTACAGACACTAGTCCCAATTTCTTAAGCCATAGGGTCCTTATATATGGTGGCTATTAAGGTTACACCATGTAACTCATGTCTTTCCATATTCTTCATGATCCATGGGTTAAAACCTCCATGGAGTATCCATGGGTTACTCCATGGGTTTAGCCCAACATGAAGAACTATGGATCATAAGCCCACATATATAAGAATAAATGATTTACACAATCAATCCTCATATATTTAATTAGTCTCCTTTTGATCACAAAATTAATTCCAAATTAATTCTTGATCAATACTAATTAAATAATATGATTTCATATTAATATATTAGAACTTATAATATATTAACAAATCATAATTATCCTTTTCTCACAAAAGTCTATCCAAATTGTTCGAATGCCATGCAACCCAAATGGACCATGCTAATCGGGTCAAGTACATACCAGTTATATTTATGTACTTAGACACTAATCCAACAGTCTCCCACTTGGATAAGTCTAAAACTATTATTGCGTATGACTTCAAAACTCGACTATCAATCGTAGCTCTTAAAAGCTGATGTCGAACTCTGAACAAATCAATGACACATCCATTAGATGAGGGATCATATATTCCTCCATTCTAGATATCATATGGACCGAGACATGGATTATAATCATTCTCTCTATCTATTTTTTGTTTCCCGATTTCCAATTTATGACGACCAACTAATTGAACAAATCACATCATTCCAGGCTTGGCCAAGCACTTCGGGGCGTCATCACTAAATCATCGAGGGGCCCATAGATATCACTTTTATCCCTCCAAGGGTAAAAGGGTTGGATAAACTTTGACTCATATGCTTGTTCTACTACTTTTTGAATCATACACAAAGGCATGTTTCATAACATCGAGTTACCAATGCGTTTTCGTACAATAAATGTATAACCAACTCGTAGGCAACAACTCATATCTCTAGGTTTGAAGAATATAAGATATTATCGTCTCATGATCACTCGTGATAAAATCCATGAAGTGAGTCAAATGAGCATGGGTTTAATCCAATACTCAGAACTTATGAGCACTCATGGATGTTGCAAGAACTCTTACTATGTCCACTACCTTGGACATCTACAAACCAGCTTCATGACAGTCTTAATTCATATCTACTTCCAACATATGACCAAATGTGGATGGTTTGAATAATTTAGTCATTCAGGAAGAACGGTCTAGTTATTCTGGAAGTCAAAACATGCAAAGTGAAACACAAAAATAATTGAATCCAATATGGTCTCAGAACTTATGAATATAAATAGAACACCTTTTATTTATGACCATATTGATTACACATTATTCATTACATACTGTTTCAAACTATCAACTTTATACTTGAATTAAAACAATAGTTGTCCCATGCTCTGAGCATGTACACTATGTTTTCTAAACACTAGTCATGCTATACACCAAGTATGCACACTATGTTTTTCCAAACATTAGTTATGCCATACACCAAGTATGCACTCTAATTTTGTCTATGATCGTTACTTTGTGAAATAAATCGATTAAACATAATTCCAATGATTCTCATTTCACAATCCCAAATCCTTACCGCAAATGCAAGAATTCCAAATTCCTGCCATTTACCGAAAATCTGTTAGATTTTAAACTTATATGCACTGATCCTCTATGATGATTATGCACAAAGTCACAAAGACTTGTCAACAGACATTACAGAGTATTCTAATGGAGATCACCTCCATGGAAATCAAGTCTCATATTCAAAGTACATTGCTTTGAACATTCTTCTTGCATTAAGTTTCCTAATCTTACATAGATTTAATGAATAACTTCCACCTATGGGAACATTTCCATATTTCCATTTTGACTATCACTTCTAAACAAGAGTTACCTTTTTTTTTTTTTTTTTTTTTCAGAATATGTCAAAATGGTCCACTCCAAAAATTTACACCATACTTCCAACTATCCCTAAGCAACCAATTTTTGGTAAACCTAAGATTGTCCTCGACAATTGCTTAATCATTTTAGTCATATCCAGTTCTGGTACTTTTACCCTCTTAATGCTCTAGGCATTTGGAAAAATTTAGAACAGAAGAATATTGTAAGACATGCAATCGATACTATATCCTAAGCATATGGGACACGATTCATGATGTCTCACATAAAGACATGATACTAGACTAGTCTTTTTGCTATAATATTTCTATTTCTATTTGCCAAGTTCTCATAATTCAGATTATGAAAAGGGATGTCGTAATCATAATTGAATTTTAGAAAGCAAATAATGTTCCTATATATAGAATTTCCTTATGTTAAACCATTCCAACATAACATTCATATATATACTTGACTAAATTTGATTAAAATCTCACGATCTAAGCTTTTAGATTTGAAATGAAGTACAAATTTCCTCTCCCTTAATTGTAGCAGAACAACTTTTCCCGATTGAAACTTTTGTTTTTTATAATTCATATTGCTAACTTGCAACACTTATCATAATTATCATGCTCTCAGTAACATGATGATTATTATCATAACACTTATTCTCCCACTAGCTTTGACATGTACTCAGAAATCAGCTGGACTTCTAGAAATAAATACTTTATTGACTTTCTTACCAAAGTTCAAATTTCTACTACGAGATGCTTTGATAAAACTTTATCAAGATCATACACATTTCCGTAGATAACACACATGTGTGTCTAAACAATTTTAGAACTATGAAAAGGGATGCCGTAATCATAGTCTCAATTGGTTAGACCTTTGCCATTCCTCACAAGTCCATGTTAATATGCCAGTTAACCACACACACTACACTAACAACTTTGAGAATGAAAATATCACAATTGCTATCTACTTAAAATCTACTTAGTGAAAGCCTTTCCTCACCATCATTTTCATGAATTGGAGAGAAACCTTATGACACTTAGATTTTATGGTGTATGTTTACCTATCCATTTGAATTTGTCAAAACCATAATCACAAGACAAGGTTAGTGACAAATCCAAACTCATATGGATTAAACTTGTGTTGTCTTAACTTCTTGCCACCTGGCAGCACAAGGGCCTGCCATTGCTTCCAAGTTGTTATGCAACCAATTGAGAACTCTTAGAACTCATATGCAAATCCAACTTTAACTGGAATGGGCACAGAAATAGGAATATGTCAACACGATAGGTTATAAACCTCAAGTCGTGAGCTAGTGATAAACTATAGGTTTCATTCTTGATTAGGTCTTGAAATTCTTTCAGGATCTTTAAGACTCCCACTGTCCTCTTGACATATTAGACTCTTTTTCCAAATATTCAAGAGATAGTGCGGATTCATATCAAGACAAACACTTCACACAATTAGCCTAAGTTAGTCTCTGTTTTATCCAAAACATCACAACTTACCAATTTCAAATGTATAAGAGTAGGACACATTTTACTCTTACATTTGACAAGTGTTAATAAACCTTCTTCAAGATGTGTCACTCAAACTAAAATCTTGGAGTATGACTCTTGGACTTGTTTTGGAACGCAGTATGACTCATCTTCTTGATTTAACCATTTCAACAATTCACGATTCCTCTTTTTAGTCATAAGAATGCACTAAGATGACCTTAGAGGAGAAATTGTGAAATGGTTTCTTAATCATCAAGATGACCACTAAACATGATACTAAAGTACTCTCCCATCTTTTCAGATTTGAGAAACTTTTATCTTTCTGCCTAATTTTATTCTTCTCTTTTGTTCTGCCATACATCAAAACTTTTCCAATGTTTCAGAATTATACTTAAACTTGTAAGTATAACCATATTTACTAAACTTTAGTAAATCATGACGAATAGTCTTATCAATCTTTTGTGGTGGACTTGACCAGTGCACAAGAATGGGTACTCGATCCATTAGTCCTTCACTTGACTCACATATACATGTGAACAAGGAATTAGTCTTAATTTTCCAAAGATGAACATTTTCATTCATCCTACTATACAACTTGCATGATTCCAAGTTTCGGTCCAGTTGAAACTTAGGTGATGAGAATCTTTCCTTATTTGGTAAATTTAGACACTACCACAAATGAAAGAATCAAATTCATATTTCCATTATTGCTAGAAACAAACAAATATCAATTTTCAATAAAAGCCATTACAAGGAGATATAAACTAAAATAAAATCAAATTTTTATTTATTTATAAACTGCGGAAATTTTTTTCCTTACAATGCAACTTAAATGAAAAACTATGCCATTACATATTTTCTAGCAAACTATCATAACTCCTAAGTAGCAGCTCAAGAATTCGATCTTCGAACCATGCAATTAAAATCCATCTTCGTGATCATATTCAACATACTCTTTCTTTAAGTTTCCTTCCCTTTGCATGATCGTGCCATACATCAAAATGTATTAAGAATATCCAAATGGGAACTTAATTGAGTTACATAGTGGACTTACCTGAAGCAGAGGTGAAGCTTTTTGACTAGACCTTCTTTCAGATCTTTCAGGTAGTTAGGGAAGCTTTGCAACCAATTCCCCTTCCTTATAGCAATAGAAACATATGGACTCTTTGGGAATGGTACACTGGACTATCTCAGACTTGCCTTTCTCTTTACCAATTGGTCAACCGCGTTGACTATGGTCAATCCCTTTCCTTGGGAAGAGAAGGCTTTTCTAGATATCCAATGTTACCATCGTCAATTTCCATGGAAGTCTGGGAAGCTGATCTTCTTAATCAAATTTCCTCTACCAGTGCTCCAAATCATTGTTGATTCAGCAGCACCAAGCAAATAGATAATATCATTAAGGGTCATGTCAGAGTCTTTTACATAGTAGTCCTAAAAGAACTCACTATGTGACTTAAGAAGTGATTGAAGAACTTAGTCAACATCCAACTTCCTCAAGACTTTGACACCCAACTCTCCCGGCTTGTCAATATGTGACTTTATCTCCAAGATGTGAGCACACATAGACTTTGCTTGCCAATAGGGCTTGAGTGACCTTAAACTATTCAAGAAATTGTGGGTTAGGGAGAATAATTGGAGGAGGTGGAGGGAGTGAAGAATGATTTCCAGGACATCATTTTCATTAGGAAATCTTGTTCCAAAAGTTTTGGGAAGATCATATTTTCTGAACCAGACATCTTTTGGGAGATATTCAAGATAGTTGATTTAAAGTCCTTAATATAACACCCAATATGAAATATTAAGGCTAGGACCCAACACAATATTTTATAACTTGGAAGAGGGATGTCGTAATCCAAGCTATAGAATATTTGAAGGTAGGCGAATGACGATTCACCAATTTCCACCATGAAAAACGAAATAATTTATTAGGTTTTAATTGAATTTGAAACTCCTAGATCTTTTGCGATTCATTGAACTTTTCAATGGCATGTTTCAATCTCGATTGTGCCCTCTCAAAATGTAACAACCCGTTATTTCAGGTCATTATAAATCGAGTCTTGTAACCTCTTTGGAATGTAATAGGATTATCATCAATAAATGAATTATTCAAAAGCTCTGTTTGGAGTACGCTATGTAGTAGATATCGTCTTAAGGTTTCCAAATATATAAAGAACACTAAAATCCGAGTTATAACGAAGAAGTTATGACCATTCTAAGTTTTCCGACAAAACCGGCAATACGGATTTACGTAAAAATGCGAAGTCTCGAAAAAATACTTTTTGACCTTAGGTGTCTAAATGAAAGTCATAGATATCACTAAGCTGCAAACATACACGAAAAGAACGCCCAAATCCGACGTCAGATAAAGAAGTTATGAATTTTAGAAGAATTTCCTTAATCACGTCATTTTAATAAATAAATAATAAAAATAATTTCGGAATTTGCCGACGGAGTCTAAACGAAAGTTGTAGAGCGTAGTCTCACCTACGCGTGGATATAAAGACCATCGAAAACAGAGATCGTATGAAGAAGATATGATTTTTTGAAGTTTATTAAATAAATTATATATAAATTTTATTATAAATTCTTGGTATTATCCGAAGGAGTCAGCAGATAGGGCCGAAGTACGCCCTACGTAACCCCATACGCCCCGCGTACTCAAGGCCAAGGCTGCGGTCCGTCCACGTCTCCCCTATGCGAGCCTACACCCCCGTCCCATCCGAAGTCTGAGGCAGTCGAGGACTCGGTCATGCATGACGTACGCGTACGCGCTGCGTACTAGCGTACGCCCCGCGTACCGAGGCGGTTCAGCATCCCTATAAATAGAGATGCGAGGGTTCCTGGGGTTTTTGCTCATTCTCTCTCAAGTTTTTTGCGTTTTGCCTCGTTTTCCGTGCCCGCACTACCCCGAAGCCCTGGTCATTTTGCTCAAAGTCCCAAAGGTCAATTCTACTCCCGAGATTCCCGAGGATCCCGAGAAAAATCCGTTTCCCGAGACGAAACTCTGCCCGGTTTTCCATCTCGCTATCTTCAAATTTTCAAGTGAGTTCGTACCCCCTTTTCATACACTTTCAAATACTTTAAATGTACTTTTAATACATTTCGGGGGAGAATACAAGTAAACACACTGTGATTATCGCGTGTTACATAAAGTTTCACTTTGCTCGTTTTATCAAATGAATCATATGTGAATCATAACTACTATATGAAAACTCTTGTTATACCTTTCATGCACCAAATTTATACAAAGTACATAGTATCTGAAGTAACCATCATTGTTAAACCATGTTGTGCATTCAAAGAACCTATGACTTATGCTTTGTCAAACATTGTGAAAAAGAATAAACTTTGCATGCAAGCCTACCACTTTAATACAAACTTAGTTGACAATCCGTGAGACATGTACATCTTCAAACACTGCCTTTTTGCTAAAAGGTATCGCTACAAGTCCTGTCTATAACCAGAGTCTCCCGTTCGGAGAACGTGTCAAATGTGTATAGATCTATACGGGAAGTCATGATCTCGCGCCCTGACTGTTAGCTACAGTCCGTCTTTTGAGGTGACAGTTTGTCATAACGCTACGACGCCTGAAGAACGTCGATACAGGCATATTATGTATAGTATGGTTATAAAACTCATCGGATAGACAATTATTATAGTATGGCTGATTGATGAATGAGTGGTTATTAAAACTATTCTTTATCTGACAACTGAATTCTTCTTATAGGTTTTATTATATAAACCTATGCTTCAATCTTCTAAAAGCATATC
This sequence comes from Lactuca sativa, assembly GCF_002870075.4. Taxonomy (NCBI): domain Eukaryota; kingdom Viridiplantae; phylum Streptophyta; class Magnoliopsida; order Asterales; family Asteraceae; genus Lactuca; species Lactuca sativa. The sequence goes on along the minus strand of NC_056623.2, from coordinate 151,409,392 downwards.
GCTTGCTTTCAGTTTTAGTCTTGGACATTAGGCTAACGATTACTTTAGGAAAATATGGGATTTTCCTGTATACAAACCAACAACTAATAGGAAAATAAGGGTTTTTCTTGATTCAACTAGCTGCATTTCTACAACACAAATATTCTCATGCATTCCTTCATTTATAAGAAAATAAGGGATTTTCTTGGAAAACATACACTCATTTGGAATGGCATTCGACTTTTCTAAAACCACTTATGAACTCACCAACTTAAATGTTGACACTTTCTCTTTGAAATAACTTGTATTCTCAGGGAACCGCTAAGCAGGTTGGAAATCAACTTTTGGGGATTAACGTACTGGCGTTAATTACTTCTTTTGAATGATATTATGTATTTACCTTTTTGAACATGTAATGAATTCTATTATGTAAACATTTTTAAAACCTTTATATATATGTATGGTGGTGTGTACTTTCCTTTCTATGAACTGTTATGATACTGAGTATGACGTCCTCCGCCCCTGAACGTTTCCGCCGTTCTGGTTTGGGGGTGTGACAGATTGGTATCAGAGCAATGTTTATAGGGAATTAAGTATATCAAAACCATTTTTGGTATACAACTATAAACTCAACTGGGCGAAAACACTCTGAGAATAGCCATACTTTTGAAATTAAAGCTTATTTAGTTTTTGTAAAGTAGGCGCGCACTCATTTCATACTAATAACAGTTTCATATCAGATCATTTTAGAAGTATTATAAATGAGTTGTGAAGTGCAGGTACGCCTTGGGACATGTAATCGGAACTGGGAAGAATATAGCCTGATCAACTATATTTGTCCGAGAGCCGACTAACGTATGCCAAGGAGTGTCTGCAGTGGACAACAAATTTAAAACTTACCAAAAGCATATCGTTAAATAATACTAAGGGAGTATTTGAGTATCAACGACCATTAAAACTTAAAGGTAAAATTCATGTACTCTAGCTTATAGTAAATTCTTAACCTTATTCTCGTACAGACTCAATGGCTGGATTCCATCACCCCAATGACCCCTACTACCCCAACCAAGGTAATGGAGGATGGATCGAAGAAGATCCTGAAGAAGACGAAGAGCCTATAGAGTTGGATGAAGGAGATGACTCTGGTACAGATTCGGAGCCAGAGGTTATCAATCCATCGGCCCCACAATCCCCCGTCCATGTGACGAACTTCCAAGGACCCAATCCTGTGTGGGGGAGTCACCTCCATCATTGGAGCCAGCAACAGAGCTTACGCCCTCCCTACGGCATGTGCCGAGATTTCTACGATGTCCACGGCGGAGGTTCAGCCGATCGGGCACTCCCAGTCATGGTGGGCAAACTCGCCAACCAGTCCTACCAATCCGGAGTTCAAGCTAGCCGGATTCGGGAAGTCAACGTGGAAGTACAGGTTCACACTTCCGACATCCGTAGACTGGACAAAGCTCAAGACAATGCCCAACACCAAACTGAGGCATTTCAGGCGCAAATGATTGCGGCGCTCGCCGAATTAAGGGAGCAACAAGCCGCTTTTGATAAGCGTCTAATGGAGTCAAAGCAATCAGATGCGGAGTCAAGCTCCAAGCGCAACCTACGTCGCAAGTAGTGCTTATCGATGACTCAAATTTTGTTATAACTTAGGACCTCGGCTAAAAGTCTTTAAAATTCTTGAACTTTGTAACCGGAGACCCTTATAGGGGTCAAAATTTTGTAATCATTGTATCAACTATTATATTAATATAAGTGGCACTATTATCACTACGAGGAGTATTTCGTTCAATCCTTAAAAGGTCATCGAGACACCGAATGCTTGATTTATAATTGCAGTCTCACAAATAACTTTCATTCTTCTATTTTGAGACTCATACATTTTCTATGCCATGAAATTCTTATCCTTATCTTTTCAACCTATAGTTGAAGGATGCCGCCGCGTAGGAACCCAAGACGAAACAACGGTGGGGAAGCACCTACACCACCACCACCTCCACCACCAACGTATGATCCGGCCATGGTCCAGGCTGCTATCACAGCAACAGTAACAACAACTCTCTTGCAAATAAACTCCAATGTAAACGGAGGTACAGGAAGCAGCACGAATCATTCCAATCCTGGCGCTGGTCATGGCCAAGTAAGGGAATGTACTTACAAGGAGTTCTCCAACTCTAAGCTGAAGACTTTTAATGGCCTTGGGGGAGTCATTGCACTAATGCAATGGTTCGAAAAGACCGAAACGGTCTTCGAGATCTGCTCATGCCAGGAAGCAAGCAAGGTTAAGTTTGCTGCCTGCACCTTCATAGATCGAGCCCTCACTTGGTGGAAAAGCCATGTGAGTTCAGTGACACTCACTGTCGCCAACGCCATGAGTTGGGAGGACCTGAAGGTTCTAATACTAGAAGAATACTGCCCAAGGGGCGAGGTGCAAAAGCTCGAGCATGAACTCTGGAATCTGAAGATGAATGGGTCTGATCTAGTCGCCTACACAGCTAGGTTCAACGACCTCGCTGCATTGTGCCCTACCATGGTCAACCCAGAATCAAAGAAGGTTGAAAGGTACATTTGGGGGTTGTCACCCCTGATTCAAGGGCATGTCCTAGCTTCCAACCCTACTACCTACAATAACGCTAAACGCCTGGCTCAGCAACTTATCGACCACAGGGTAAAACAGGGTACCATTGCAGCTACCGCCCCTCCATCTAAAGAGGCACAGGGCCAGAGTAGGCCTTGGAACAAGAGAAGGGGGCAAACCCTACAGGAGAAGCCCAGGAAACAACAAGTAGTAGCGACCCACGCTATTACTATACCTACCAACACTGCCCCCACAAGCTCTTACAATGGGAAACTTCCGAAATGCAACCAATGCAACTTCCACCACCACGGTCTCCGTCGTGACCTCCAGTGCACTAGGTGCAATAAGAAAGGGCATACAGCCCGCTACTGCAAAGAACCGACCCAACAATCCGCCCCCACTGCTAATACCGGAGTAAGCCGCGCCTGCTTTGAATGCGGAGACACGGGGCACTACCGCAGGGACTGCCCGAAGGCAAACAACAGGAATACCGGCGGAAGAGGCCGAGTATTCGCAATGGGACAAGATGAAGCCGTTGCGGACCCAACTGTTGTTACGAGTACGTTTCTTCTCGATAACTCGTATGCATGCATTTTGTTTGATAGTGGAGCGGAGAGAAGTTTTGTGAGTCACGGTTTTAAAGGCCTGCTAAAACCATTACCACAATCATTAAGTGAACCATTTATAGTAGAAATGGCCAACGGTAAAACCGAAGACACTAAGGAGATATACTTAAACTGTACCCTAACTCAAAACGATAATCCGTTTCCAATCAACCTCATGCCAGTCTCGATCAAGAGTTTCGATGTCATCATTGGCATGGATTGGCTGAGTTCTCATCATGCTGACATTTTATGTTACGATAAGGCCGTTCGCCTTAATCTGCCAACCGGCGAAACTTTCTTTGTCTTGGGCGACAAACCCAGTACCACTCTTCGTATCATCTCAAGTATCTAAGCCCAGAAGTGTCTACGCAAGGAGTATCACGCATTTTTGGCACATGTCGTGGATGTGAAACGCGAAGTCCAGGACATCAAGAACGTGCCTGACGTATGCGATTTTCCCGACGTTTTTCCCGAAGACCTTCCAGGAATATCACCCGCAAGACAAGTCGAATTCAGAATCGACCTGGTTCCCGGAGCTACCCCAGTAGCCAAAGCGCCCTATCGGTTAGCCCCGGCGGAGATGCAAGAGCTATCATCCCAACTGAATGAGCTACTCGGAAAAGGATTCATCAGGCCGAGCTTCTCGCCTTGGGGAGCACCTGTGTTATTCATGAAAAAGAAGGATGGATCGTTCTGGATGTGCATAGACTACCTAGAACTCAACAAACTTACCATCAAGAACCGATATCCCCTACCCCGAATCGACGACTTATTCGACTAACTCCAAGGAGCCAACTACTTCTCCAAGATCGATTTGAGATCGCGATATCACCAGCTGCGGGTCCTGGAGAGTGACGTTCCCAAGACGGCCTTCCGAACGAGATACGGGCATTACGAGTTCGTAGTGATGCCGTTCGGACTAACTAATGCGCCGGCCATATTCATGGATCTAATGAATCGGGTATGTTGTCTATTCTTGGATAAATTTGTGATAGTATTCATAGACGACATACTCATTTATTCGAAGAATAAAGAAGAGCATAGTCAACATCTAAGACAAGTCTTAGAGACGTTGTGAACTGAAAGACTTTATGCTAAGTTCTCAAAATGTGAGTTTTGGATTAGAAAGGTGGACTTCCTCGGTCACGTGGTCAGAAAGGAAGGAATCCACGTGGATCCATAAAAAATCAAGGCTATCAAAAATTGGTCTGCACCAACTACGCCAACGGAGATTCGCCGATTTCTAGGTCTTGCTGGTTATTACCGAAGGTTCATTCAGAACTTCTCCAGCATCGCCAAGCCTCTTACCGCCTTAACTCATAAGGGTGTGACCTACAACTGGGGAGAAAAACAAGATGATGCATTTCAAACTCTGAAACAGGCCCTTTGCAGTGCGCCCATTCTTTCTCTTCCAGAGGGTATCGAAGATTTTGTGGTGTATTGCGATGCTTCGAAGCAAGGGTTGGGCTGTGTTCTAATGCAGAGAGGAAAGGTTATTGCATATGCCTCACAACAACTGAAAACGCATGAAGTCAACTACACCACTCATGACCTAGAACTTGGAGCAGTGGTCTTCGCTCTGAAAATTTGGAGGCACTACCTATACGGGACCAAGTGCACCATCTTTACTGACCACAAGAGCCTTCAACACATCTTCGACCAGAAGGAGTTGAACATGAGACAACGACGTTGGGTCGAATTGCTCAACGACTACGAATGTGAGATTCGCTATCATCCGGGAAAGGCAAACGTCGTTGCCGATGCCCTTAGTCGTAAGGAGTATTCTGGTCGAAGAGTGAAGTCATTAACAATGTCGATCCATTCGCGTCTATCATCACAAGTCAAAGAAGCTCAAATAGAGGCCTTGAAACCCGAAAACGTGATAGGTGAGACCCTTAGGGGGATGGACAAGAACCTAGAAATCAAGAGTGACGGAGTACGCTACCTCATGAACCGAATCTGGACACCCAAGTTTGGTGGGTTCAGAGAGGTAGGTTATGGATGAAGCACACAAGACTCCATACTCCGTGCACCCAGGGTTAGATAAGATGTATCTAGATCTCAAGCAACTTTACTGGTGGCCAAACATGAAAGCAGAGATTGCTACCTATGTGAGCAAGTGCTTGACTTGCGCCAAGATAAAAATAGAACACCAAAAACCCTCAGGTCTACTCCATCAACCCGAAATACCTGAGTGGAAATGGGAACAGATTTCCATGGACTTCATAACGAAACTGCCCAAAACTCAGGGTGGCCAAGATACTATTTGGGTGATCGTCGACAGGCTAACCAAGTCCGCTCATTTCTTACCAATCAAAGAAACTGATAAGATGGAAAAACTATCGAGAATATACATCCGAGAGATTGTACGACTTCATGGAGTGCCAATGTCTATCATCTCGGACAGAGACAGCAGATTCACTTCCAGATTATGGCAATCATTGCAAAAATCATGGGAACAAGGTTGGATATGAGTACAGCCTATCACCCACAAACTGACGGACAGAATGAGAGAACGATCCAAACCTTGGAAGACATGTTGCGAGCATGTGTAATCGACTTTGGTAAAGCGTGGGATGTTCACTTACCTTTAGTCGAGTTCTCTTATAACAACAGTTATCATACTAGTATCAAGACTGCTCCATTTGAAGCCCTTTACAGCCGTAAGTGCAGATTACCTCTGTGCTGGACGGAAGTAGGCGACACGCAGTTGGCAAAAGGTCTAGTCGCTGATAGCACCCTCACTGGTCTAGAGATCATCAGAGAAACGACTGAAAAGATCGTGCAAATACGAGAACGACTGACAGCCTCGAGGGATAGGCAAAAGAGCTATGCCGACAAGAGACGAAAACCCTTGGAATTTCAGATTGGTGACCGTGTACTGCTTAAGGTCTCACCTTGGAAAGGCATGATACGCTTTGGAAAGCGTGGGAAACTAAATCCTCGGTACATTGGACCCTTCGAAATCATTTCATGAATTGGTCCAGTGGCTTACAAACTCCAACTTCCGATCGAGCTTAACAAAGTACATCTAGTATTCCACGTATCGAACCTGAAAAAGTGTTTGTCCGACGAAACACTTGTGATTCCACTCGACAAAATCGAGCTTAACGAAAATCTTAACTTTGTGGAAGAACCCGTCGAGATCATGGATAGGGAAGTTAAATGAATTAAACAGAGTCGCATACCAATAGTAAAGGTCCGTTGGAATGCTAAGAGGGGACCTGAGTTCACGTAGGAACGAGAAGATCAGATGCAACAGAAATATCTGCATCTTTTCCTCAGCCCCTAAAACTTTTCTCTTGTATTTAATTTCGGGACGAAATTCCCTCTAACGGGGGGATGATGTAACAACGCGTTATTTCAGGTCATTATAAATCGAGTCTTGTAACCTCTTTGGAATGTAATAGGATTATCATCGATAAATGAATTATTCAAAAGCTCTATTTGGAGTACGCTATGTAGTAGATATCGTCTTAAGGTTTCCAAATATATAAAGAACACTAAAATCCGAGTTATAACGAAGAAGTTATGACCATTCTAAGTTTTCCGACAAAACCGGCAATACGGATTTACGTAAAAACGCGAAGTCTCGATAAAATACTTTTTGACCTTAGGTGTCTAAATGAAAGTCATAGATATCACTAAGCTACAAACATACACGAAAAGAACGCCTAAATCCGACGTCAGATAAAGAAGTTATGAATTTTAGAAGAATTTCCTTAATCACGTCATTTTAATAAATAAATAATAAAAATAATTTCGGAATTTGCCAACGGAGTCTAAACGAAAGTTGTAGAGCGTAGTCTCACCTACGCGTGGATATAAAGACCATCAAAAACAGAGATCGTATGAAGAAGATATGATTGTTTGAAGTTTATTAAAAAAATTATATATAAATCTTATTATAAACTCTTGGTATTATCCGAAGGAGTCAGCAGATAGGGCCGAAGTACGCCCTGTGTACCCCCGTACGCCCCGCGTACTCAAGGCCAAGGCTGCGGTCCGTCCACGTCTCCCCTATGCAAGCCTACACCCCCGTCCCATCCGAAGTCCGAGGCAGTCGAGGACTCGGTCATGCATGACGTACGCGCTGCGTACTAGCGTACGCCCCACGTACCGAGGCGGTTCAACATCCCTATAAATAGAGATGCGAGGGTTCCCGGGGTTTTTGCTCATTCTCTCTCTAGTTTCTTGCGTTTTGCCTCGTTTTCTGTGCCCGCACTACCCCGAAGCCCTGGTCATTTTGCTCAAAGTCCCGAAGGTTAATTCTACTCCTGAGATTCCCGAGGATCCCCAGAAAAATCCGTTTCCCGAGACGAAACTCTGCCCGGTTTTCCATCTCGCAATCTTCAAACTTTCAAGTGAGTTCGTACCCCCTTTTCATACACTTTCAAATACTTTAAATGTACTTTTAATACATTTCGGGGGAGAATACAAGTAAACACACTGTGATTATCGCGTGTTACATAAAGTTTCACTTTGCTCGTTTTATCAAATGAATCATATGTGAATCATAACTACTATATGAAAACTCTTGTTATACCTTGCCTGCACCAGATTTATACAAAGTACATAGTATCTAAAGTAACCATCATTGTTAAACCATGTTGTGCATTCAAAGAACCTATGACTTATGCTTTGTCAAACATTGTGAAAAAGAATAAACTTTGCATGCAAGCCTACCACTTTAATACAAACTTAGTTGAGAATCCGTGAGACATGTACATCTTCAAACACTGCCTTTTTGCTAAAAGGTATCGCTACAAGTCTTGTCTATAACCAGAGTCTCCCGTTCAGAGAACGTGTCAAATGTGTATAGATCTATACGGGAAGTCATGATCCCGCGCCCTGACTGTTAGCTACAGTCCGTCTTTTGGGGTGACACTTTGTCATAACGCTACAACGCCTGAAGAACGTCGATACAGGCATATTATGTATAGTATGGTTATAAAACTCATCGGATAGATAATTATTATAGTACGGCTGATTGATGAATGAGTGGTTATTAAAACTATTCTTTATCTAACAACTGAATTCTTCTTATAGGTTTTATTATATAAACCTATGCTTCAATCTTCTAAAAGCATATCGCTTGCTTTCAGTTTTAGTCTTGGACATTAGGCTAACGATTACTTTAGGAAAATATGGGATTTTCCTGTATACAAACCAACAACTAATAGGAAAATAAGGGTTTTTCTTGATTCAACTAGCTGCATTTCTACAACACAAATATTCTCATGCATTCCTTCCTTTATAAGAAAATAAGGGATTTTCTTGGAAAACATACACTCATTTGGAATGGCATTCGACTTTTCTAAAACCACTTATGAACTCACCAACTTAAATGTTGACACTTTCTCTTTGAAATAACTTGTATTCTCAGGGAACCGCTAAGCAGGTTGGAAATAAACTTTTGGGGATTAACGTACTGGCGTTAATTACTTCTTTTGAATGATATTATGTATTTACCTTTTTGAACATGTAATGAATTCTATTATGTAAACATTTTTAAAACCTTTATATATATGTATGGTGGTGTGTACTTTCCTTTCTATGAACTGTTATGATACTGAGTATGACGTCCTCCGCCCCTAAACGTTTCCGCCGTTCTGGTTTGGGGGTGTGACACAAAATTTGTGATTGGGATGTCGAGGATCACAAAACAAGGTGTGAATAACCATGCAAATGAGTTGGATGATTTTATGCATGGACTCGGTGATTCCATCAGTGGACTCGGCGAGTCCACTGTCCAGAACAGCAGAACATCAAAATTTTCAGCATTTTTCAGCAATTTGCATCAAGTATAATTAAAAAAAAGCCTAGGCTCTGATACCACTGAAGGGTTTTGAGCAAAATAACACTCCTAAGGTGTACATGAAACCCTAAATACCTTGGATCTATGTTATCTCTAGTATACATGCAAATATCAATTTTCCAAGGTATTGTTCTAACTAGCATAATAAGAAGTACATATAATATAAATTTTTGTAGAATTACATACCTCTTTGTTGTAGCTTGATTTCATGGAGCTTAAGAGCCTAGTGCCTCAAGTGTGACACCTCAAATGGTTCAGACAACATCACCAACATCTTAGAATAACTTGAGATAAAAGGTTCCTATGCTCAAATTGGCTAGCCCTCATGTGTACACACACTAGTCCCAATTAGCCGTGGGGTCCTTATATATGGTGGCTATTAAGGTTACACCATGTAACTCATGCCTTTCCATATTCTTCATGTTCCATGGGTTAAAACCTCCATGGAGTATTCATGGGTTATTCCATGGGTTTAGCCCAACATGAAGAACTATGGATCATAAGTCCACATATATAAGAATGGATGGTTTACACAATCAATCCTCATATATGTAATTAGTCTCCTTTTAATCACAAAATTAATTCCAAATTAATTCTTGATCAATACTAATTAAATAATATGATTTCATATTAAGATATTAGAACTTATAATATATTAACAAATCATAATTATCCTTTTCTCACAAAAGTCTATCCAAATTGTTCCGTTGCCATGCAACCCAAACGGACCATGCGAATCGGGTCAAGTACATACCGATTATAGTTATGGACTTAGACACTAATCCAACGGTCTGGGCAAGGACTTATCGAAGCATCACATACTAGAAATTTGAACTTTGGTATGAAAGTCAATAAGTATTGATTTCTAAAAATCCAGCTGATTTTTGGGTATATGTCAAAGCTAGTGGGAGCATAAGGGTTGTGCTAAAGTAGGCAAAATTGTTATGCTGGAAAGAGTATAAGTGTTAAGCTAGTGGGAGCTCAGTTATTATACTAAGTATTGCAAGGTTGTAATATTGTTTATAGGAAACAAGGTTACAAATTTGCAAAGTTGCAAGTTTGGATATTGTTTCGCTATAGAATGATATATGGAAAAGATACTCGTACTTCGTTTTGAATCTAAAAGCGTAGATTGAAATTTTTAATTTAGTCATGAACATATATGAGCGTTATGTTGAAATGATTCAACATAAGGAAATTATATATATGGAAATATTGTAGAAAGAGACTGATAAAGAATTATGTCTTTATGTGAGACATTATGAATCGTATCCCATATGCTTCAGATATAGGATCGATTACATGTGCTAAAATATTAATATGTTCTAATTTTCGAAATTCCTAGGGCATTAAGAGGGAAAAAGGACTAGAATGAGATATGAATAAAGTTGTTAAACAATTGTCAAGGACAATCTGAGTTTCGATGAGGATTGGTTGCATGTGGACAATTGGAAGTATAGTATAATTTTGGAAGGAACATATTGACATGTTCTGAGAAGAGGTAACTCTTTTTCAGAAGTGATAGTCAAAGTGGGAATATGGAAATGTTTCCATAAGTGGAAGTTAGTAATAAAGATCTGTGTAAGATTAGAAACCTTAATGCAAGAAGGATGTTCAAAGGAATGTACTTTGAATTTGAGACTTCACTTCCATGGAAATGCTCTACATTGGAATACTTTGTAATATCTTTTGCAACGTCTTTGTGACTTTTTATGCATAGTCATTACAAAAGGAATCATTGCATATAACTTTAGAATCTATCAGATTATAGTAAGTGGCAAGAAATTGGTATTCTTACACTTATGATAAGGATTTGGAATTATGAAATGAGTGTCATTGGAAATGTTTACAATTGATCTGTTTCACAAAGTTAGGATCATATGTAAACATAGTGTGCATGCTTGGAGCATGAGATGACTATTGTTTTAATTCAAGTGTTAAGTTGATTAGTCGAAACATTATAAAATGAATAATGTGTAATCAATATGGTGATTAAATAATAAGTGTTTTATTTATATTCAAAAGCTTTGAAACCATATTGGATTCAGTTATTCTTGTGTTTCACTTTGCATGTTTTACTTCCTGAATAACTAGGTTATTCAAATATCCACAGTCAATCATACTTTGGAAGTAAGTAATGAGGTAAGGCTATCATGCATCTGACTGTAGATTGTCTAAGTGTTTAGACATAGCACAAGTTTGCTGCAGTGTTCATGAGTACTCCTGTAATAAGATTTGAGTATTGGATTAAACCCATGCTCATCTGAATCACTTCATGGATTTTATCACGAGTGATTGTGAGATGATAATATCTTATATTCTTGAAACCAAGGCATGTGAGTTATAGTTTATAAATCGGATGCATATTGATGATGCGTAAACGTACCAGTAACTTGGTGTTATAAAACGTATTGTTGTGTGTGATTTGATGAGTAAATTAAGCAAGCATATGAGTCGAAGTTTATCCATTCCTTTTACCCAATATGGGCTAAAAGCGATATCTGTGGGCCTTCGATGATTTAGTGATGAAACCCTAAGCGCTTGGCCAAGCTTGGATTGATTTGATTTGTTTAATTAGTTAGTCATCATAAATAGGAAATCGGGAAACAAAACATGAACAAAGAGAATGATTATAATCCATGTCTCAGTTTATACGATATCTTGTAGAACCGAGGAATATTTGATCCCTTATATAATGGACGGGTCAGAGTTCAACAACAGCTTTTGAGAGCTATGATTGTTGGTCGATTTTGAAGTCTTGTTTGCAATTATAGTTATTAGACTTATCGAAGTGGGAGACTGTTGGATTAGGTGTCTAATCCCATAAATATAATTGGTATGTACTTGACCCGATATTAGCATGGTCCATTTCGGGTTGCCTTCACAGGAACAATTTGATAGGATGGATATATGAGAAAGAGGTTATTTGTGATTTATTAATATATTATAAGATTAATATATTAATTTAGAAATCATATTATTTAATTAGTATCGGTCAATAATTAATTTAATGATCAAACGAGATTGATTAAGTTTACAGGGACCGATTAGGTAAATCAGTATTATTTATAGTTTGGGCTAATGATCCAAGTTGATTAAGTTTAGGCTAATTCTATGTGGAAGTCCATGAAGAGTTAACCCAAAGGGCCTATCATATGGATCATTGGATTACCAAAGGTTTTAGGGTTTTATGTATGAAACCCTATGGATTCCAAACAATAAATTGAACCCCTAGCTTGGTAAAATCAACACCATGTATTCTAAGAAGAAGCTAGCCGATTTTGGTGTTTCTAAAATCTCTCTCATATTCCTCTAATTGTTCTTGGTGTTTTTAACTTGTTTAAGGCATCACACTTGAAGTGCTAAGCTCTTATAAAGCCAAGTTCTACAAGCTACAACAAAGAGGTAATCATCTAACTTGTTTTTTATTTTATGTTTCAAATAGCAATGTTGTATGCTAGTTAGGCTTCATGCTTTGGATAAAATGAAATTGCATGTATAATTATAGAAAACATAGATCCAAGGCATTAGGGCACCATAGGAGTGTTATACTCCCTCCGTCCCGAAATAATATTCCACTGATAAAAAACACATATATTAAGAAAAAAGTAATTATGTAACTTTACTGAATAAAATGACAAATTTACCCTTTCATCTAAAACTTGGAGCCAACTTTTTCCCACCAATTTTTCCTATCACTTTTTAGTTCCCTGCATTTTCTTATCATAAAACGTAGATTTACAGTAAACTAAATTATTCCCACTAATTTTGGAGACAATTATTTTTATTGAAATTAAATAAGGAGCCAATTTATGGGTTAGAATCTTTTCAAGATCTGTCTCTTTTTAAACACAGGTATGTTACCTTCCACCCTTACAACCTTATCTCTTTCTATGTACCTCTCTCTCTCTCTCTTAACAATTACTCCACCATATCTTTCTTTCTTTCTCTCTCTCTCTCTCTCTCTCTCTCTCTCAAAGTGAACAACCAATTTTTTTTGGTTTAGATATTCCTTTATTGATGCTCTCGATCATTCCCTCTTCAACTGCCCCTCCCCGATTAGTCGTTATCCATATCCTCCCATGTGAAGCCACCAGTCAGATATCGCCACAACCCATAGCAACATTGGAGACCTTCGGCCTAATTAACAACCAAGGTTTGTGTTTGTTCCTGTTGTCTATACTTGATTTTTTCCTGCTATCTGTTTTCATTCTTTTTATTTTTGGTTTAGATATGCCTTTATTACTGCTCATGTCGATCGTTCCCTCTTCAAGCCGCCCCTCCCCTATTAGTCATTATCCATATCCTCTCGTGTGAAGCCACCGGCCGGATATCGCCGCAACCGACAACAATATCGGAGACCTCCGACACCACAACCAAGGTTTGTTTTTGTTCCTATTGTCTACACTCAATTTTTTTCCTGCTATCTGCTTTAATTCATTTTCTCTTTTCATCCAAAAATTTGTAATCGAAATCTACTGACCATAGAAAATTGGAAAATCAATAACAATACACCATTTGTATATTTCTGTTTTCAGTTTGTTTAAGTGAGCATTGTCAACAATTGTTATGTTTAGGAAGATTGTTTCTTAGACCAAACAAGATTCTTAATTCTTGCTTATGCAACTGCATCAAATGATATAGACACAAATTCCACTACACAAAGGATTATAAGGAAGAGTGTTGCTTAGACCAAACAAGATTTTTATTATTATGCAACTACATCAATTCATACAGACACAAAACTGATTTGTTTAAAAATTTGAATTACTACTGTTTTTTCAGTTGCGCCTGTTTGTTTTATGTATGTTTATAACTAGTACTTCTGACCAAGATTGATACTATTGTTGTTTTTTATTGCAAAACTTAAAATTTTGATGTTGCTATTGTTTTCTTAGATGCTACTGTATAGATCATTTCGATATTACACTCACTAAAAAGAATACTACTGTTGAACGATGTCACGCTATATATGAAGCCTTATTTCAAGCAAGTGTTTATGGAGAGTTACGAAGGGGTGCCATAAGTGATATTGCTTCACAATTCTCGGTATCAAACCGGACCGTTAGTCGCATTTGGCATAAGGATGAATTTCAAATTAATCATGGACTACCGGTTGTTTTATCTTCAAATATGGCAAAGGTTGTTGGACAAAAAAGGGTACAAGTTAATTTTAATCAAGTTTTAGATATTCCATTACGTCGTCGATCTAATATACAGTCTCTTTCAAAGTCTTTAAATGTTTATAAATCTACTGTGCATAGATGAATCAAGGAAGGTGCACTTCGACCACACACAAATTCCATTAAGTCGACTCTTACTCATGAGAAAAAGAGAGCAAGATTAGAATTTTTTTTATCTAAAGTTAGGTGGTCATTATCAAGTCATATTCCCACATTTCATGAGATGTTTAATGTTATCCACATTGATGAAAAATGGTTTTACATGTCAAAACCATCAAGACGTTACTACCTTGTTCCCGGTGAAGATAAACCATTAAGAACATGTCAAAGGAAAAAAAATTCACAAAGGTTATGTTTCTAGCGGTTGTGGCGAGACCAAGATTTGATGCATCTGGTGATGAAGTTTTTTTTGGGAAAAATTGGTATCTACATGTTTACAAGATTAGAACCCGCTAAGCGTTAAAGCAAACACCATGTTGTAGGAACGTTGGAGACAAAGCCTATTTTATCTGTGACTAAAGAAATAACAAGGTCATGGTTGATAGAAAAAGTTTTTTTTGGATATTAGAGCTAAATGACCCAGAAGTCATGTCGGTCCCATATTTATCCAACAAGACAACGCCAAGCCCCATATTGATGTCAATGATAACGAGTTTCTTGAAGTGACATCTCAAGATGGGTTTGATATCCGAGTTAATTTTCAGCCCCCCAATAGTCTGGATTTGAATGTGTTAGACCTTGGATTCTTTCAAGCAATCCAATCACTTCAAGAACAAGGTGATTTAGCTATAATTGATGAATTGGTCATGCGGTTCGAACGTCTTTCGAAAAAATGCAATCTCTACAACTTAACAATGTGTTTTTAACTCTACAAACGTGTATGAGGGAAATCATAAAGGTTCAAGGCGGCAACAACTATCAAATACCGCATATTGGTAAGAATAGGTTGGAACGAGAAGGTAACTTACCACTTCAAATTGGATGTGATGAAAATTTGATAAATGGGGTTTTATTGCATTTGGCTGCCTAGTTATTTGAGAAAAAGTATTGTGATCAACATAGTGGTAAAAAACACTTTAGTATTGGTACCTTTAATTGTAACATCCATTAAAATCAAGCTAGTTTAAAACTTTTTTTAATCATTCAAAAACTGATAGTTATTACAATATATCTTCAAAATGGTTTAATATCAGAGTATCCCAGAATCAATTCATAAAACATAAGGATGTGCACGATCACATATTTGCCTTCTCGCGATCATCAGAAGTACCGGAAAAATGATTGATAAATGTAAGCTCGAAGACTTAGTGAGTTAGCCCCAAAATACCAAAGACATACAGGTATAACCATATCATATAAACAAATAAGCAAACAACATGCATAACGAGCCTTCAGCCTGACCGGACCGCCTTGCAAGGCCTACAACCTATCTGGACCGCTCCCAAGCCTTCGGCATGATTGGACCGTCTCGTAGGGCCTACAGCCTATCCGGACCGCTCGTTGGGCCTTCAGCCTGACTGGACCGTCTCGCAGGCCTACAGTCTATCTGGACCACCCCAGGTATGTTGGCCTCCAGCACAAAGCAGGACCGCCTCAACCCAACCACAACCACATATGTCGACATATATCCTAACACATGATCAATTAATAACAGGCACATATCATATAGATCACTAAACGTAACATCATCCTATCTACCAGGATACTGATTTAACATATCATACTAACATACTAACATCCTATAACCAGGATAATAATCTAAAGGGCCGACCTTGGTGCCTTAGAACCTATTGATATAGTGAGGAGAACTCACATGGCACTGCTGAATCCCCGCAAATAAAACCCCACCTGTTAATTGACAGATTCCCGAACTGTCAATATCAAAACGACACCAAATTAATAATTGGGTTCCAGTACATAATCACAAGTTTGCGCTTGGCGTAATAGGGTACTTTACCCCCAACCTAGCTTGATACAAGCCTAAGGCCCAACTCACACTCCAAAGGCCCAATTGTCAAGTACTGGGCTAGCCCAACATATGGCCCAACTTTCCAAATTGCGCCCAACCTTTCACATGGGCCTTACCTTAAAGCCCAACCACCTATTCTGGTACAAACACTTGGCGTTCTAGTGGTCAGAGATCTCATAATCATAAAGGCGAAATTATGGCCCAATTTTCCAAATTGGGCCCAAACCCCTTACATGGGCCTTACCCTAAAGCCCATTAAATTATTCTAGTCCATATGCTTGATTTTGGATGGTCCGTTAATAGCCCAATCACCAAAGCCCAATAGAGAGGCCCAACTCAAAGCGCAAGTGAAATTAGGGTTTTCACATAAAATGACGATTAGGGTTAAGTTTTCCTACTTAACCCATTAAGGAATTAATACATTAAGTCTAATATTTTAATTTTATTAAATAATTCCAGTGTGGGTCTCGATCAATCCCTAAAATTAGGGTTTCCTAACATTAGGGTTTTACAAACCCTAATAGTGTTTTGCAACCGACATATTAGCCCATTAGTCAAATGGTTGGGATTTTAGGTCAACTAGGGCTTCATTAGACCCATTAGGGTTTCATTAGGCCCACTAGGGTTTCATTAGTCGGGCACCACCCACTACCACCTCGAGTAGTGGTGTTCAATGACAGCTCACGGCGGCGGCCACCACCTGGTGGTGGTGGTTATGACTTTTAGCTAAAAAATATACAAGCATCCCAAAATGACAATCACACACACAAAAGCACACAGCCACCCAAGGTGGTGACTAGCGGCGATAGAATGGCGGTGTGGCGTGGCAACCACCACCTCACGACAGTGACGTGTTGTGTCTTTGATTATTCCGGCCATAGATTACATTTTACATCAAAAATATCCTCAAACACACAAACCTAAAATAACACACACATACACACATAGCCACCTTGTGGTGGCCGACAGTGGTATATGGCAGCAGCCACCATGGCTGACAATCATGGTGGTTATCTTCTTCGTTTTCCAGCCATCAACACCACCTACAACACACACAAACATGAGCGGGACACGTAAAACACACCCCATCGAACATCTCGAGGCGGCAACATTGACAGTTTGCAATGACAACCACCACCTCACGGTGGTGGCGAGTTTTCTTGAATCCCCATCAACAACACACGAACGAAGGTGTCTCTGATTGAGTTACCATCGAGATGACGATGGAAACAATTGTGGTTAACGAAAGGAATAGAAGAAGATGGTGAAAGTGGGTGTTCCCGATGGTCCTTGTCAGTAGCTTCGTCCTCAACAGTAATAGCACAGCGGTGACATAACCAACCCGGTAGTGGCAATGTCGAACAACAATAAGAAGGGGTGAAGAAGGAGAAGGCGGTGACAGCATCACACGCAAGTTGGTTTCCCGACGGTCTTCGATGTCTTCGGTCGTAGAAAACGTCGTTGGTGACCTTGCTGATCGGAAACCGGGGTGAAGGGTGGTTGCGGCCGAACGATGGAGGAAGGAGTGGTGTCAGCTGAAGTATAAGTGGCTAGGGTTAGGGTTGCAAGGTGACTGGTTTATAAGTTAAACCCCCGTCCCTTTCCAAACTGCTATCCATATTGTCAATATTAGTCTCACCTTATCCCATTTTCTTTCAAATCAAATCCCAATTTTTACCATTTGGCCCCTGCTCCTATAAATCCTTCCAGAATAAGCCCAAAAGTTACCAATTACACCCTACCTTCTAAAATTCTTTTCAAAATAAATCTTGAAATAACACTTTATCCCCTCAAGATTCAAATATCGTCATTTGGCTTCCCAAAACAAACACCCCACTAATTATTATTTGATTTTGGACTATAATAACATAAAATAATAATAAAAGTTACTTCTCGAGGTTCCGGGTTTGTTATTTAATTATTTTATTTTAAACGGGATGTTACATTGATGGTGTATTGTATTTTGTGTTAATTATGTTTTGGTTGTATGCCATGAAATTAGTTTGACATTGTGAATGTGGAAGTAATTTTCAAGACAAAAAAAATTGGAAATTGTATGTGATAACACAGAAAAAAAGTAACGCTGGATATGCTTAATTGACATTTTTGTTATTCTTTGCTTTATTTGTGATAATGTGGCAATCTACAAAAAAATATAAATAAATAAAAAATAAAAAAATAAACAATCGTGTAGAAAAAAAAGTCTTTGGTTAGTTATAGGAAAACAAAAATAAAAAGAGGCCTTCATGATTGTGTGATAATCTACAAAAAAAAAAAAACAAAAAAATACACAAAAGGAAAAGAAACAGTTGTGTAGGAAAAAAAGGCAAGCAAAAAAAACAAAAAGTCTATGGTTGGATAAAAATAAGTGGCTTTTATGCATTAAATTCCACATGTAAAAGCAATCATGAAAAGTAACTTTTAGGGTATTTTGGTAAAAGGGACATTTCATTTTAGAAATGGGCAAATATTTTGGGACAAATAGAAATGGAAAGATGGACTATTATATTGGGACAGAGGGAGTAGTACTTAAAACCCACGAACTCTCTGGTCTTGGAATACACCAAGATATCATCAATGAACACAATAACTGAGCGATCGAGCATCGACATGCATACCCGATTCATCAGATCCATGAACACTGCCAGCACGTTGCTGAGCCCAAACGGCATCACCACGAACTCATAATGCGCATAACGAGTCCGAAACGTGGTCTTCTTAACGTCCTCCTCCCTCACCCTGACCTGATGATACTCAGACCTAATATCTATCTAAGAGAACCAAGATGCTCCCTGCAACTGATCGAAGAGATCATCAATTCATGGAAGAGGGTAACGATTCTTCACCATTAACTCGTTCAACTCTCGGTAATCAATGTACATCCGGTGTGAACCATCCTTTTTCTTGACGAACAGAATCAGCGCTCCCCACGGAGAACTGCTCGGATGGATGAAGTGCTTGCCTAGCAACTCCTGCATCTCAGGTTGTGCCAAATGGTACGACGCCTTGGCAATAGGGTCGCACCTGGCATAGGGTCGATGACCTGCCTCTTAGGAGGCACTCCGGGTAACTCCTCTGGAAATACATCAGCAAACTCTCTGACGACTGGAATATCTGAAACCGAGACCTGGTCCATGACCCGCATATCACCACATATTCCAAATAACTCGCACACCTGTGCTGAATATATTGTCGAGCCCTGACTGCTGAGCAAAACCCTGAACCCAACCCAGTGCCCTCTCCATAGATAACCAATTGTAACAGCCCGGAATTCCAGGTATTGTTATATTTATGATTTTGGGTGTTTTAAGAGGGGACTCGGCGAGTTGGAGCCTAGACTCGCCGAGTAGGATCGCGGATCTGGTCGCGGGTTCGCGACTGGACTCGACGAGTCCGGATATGGACTCGGCGAGTCTGCGCTGTTTAGCGAAAACCCTAACCGTTCAGGGTTGGGACGTATATGAGGGACCTTATGGCCGTCATTGTTCACCCTAGTCCTCTGAGAGAAACCCTAATTCGATTGTGAGCATCTGGAGCAAGGTAGAAGACCATTGTTGATTTTGGAAGTGTTGTTTTGCAAGGAAGAGGAGGCTTGGTTAAGGGAACAACAAGAGAAGTCACGTTCTGTGGATTGGGGACACAGAGAGCACATTGTTCAGGTAATATTTCGAGTTACATTCTTCTATGTTGATGTGTATATGGATTTAGGGTTTATTGAACCCTTTTGTGGCTAGATTGAGTGTTACCTTAGTCCCCCAAGCGATTGGAACCCTGTATTGGGACCTTTGGAAGTCCAGAATGTCCCATGCCTGAGTATTTCGGGAATCAATGGAGGTTTTGGATTGGAATCCTTATACCTTAGGTTAAAATGTAAATTATGAGTCATGGGGTGTATTATGAGCACCGAAATGAGGACCTTACGTGATGAACCAGTCTAGGAAGGCCAGACCTATGAATTGCCGGAGCAGATCTGACCTTAGGAAGCAGTTTGAGCGGTTGCATGGCATGGACTCGCCGAGTCCGATGAACAGACTCAGCGAGTAGCTTGAAGATTAACTGGGACTCGACGAGTTGTTCTTAGACTCGGCGAGTCTTGTCGAAGAGTCCCGATATTCTCTGGTTGAGTCGAGAATCGGTGAGTCAAGGGATGACTCGGTGAGTTGAGGGCGAGTGGACTCAGAGTTGTTGAACTCGGCGAGTCTTCGGGTGACTCGGCGAGTTAGATCACGGGTTGAGTGAAGTTCTGAGTATGGGGACTCGGCGAGTCATAGGGTTGACTCGGCGAGTAGGGCCAGTCAAGGGTTGACTTTGACCTTGTCTTTGACCAAGGATTGACCAGTGGTTCCAGGGGTATTTTGGTAATTGTTGTTTATTGTTTGTGTTCAGTGCATTGGTGGCTGTCCAGAGGTGGAGATCGTATCAGTGATCGGAGCAGCTTGAGCTATCTGTTCAGTCGGCAGTTTCGAGGTGAGTTATCCTCACTATATCGCTAGGGTTCATGGCACCAAGGCCAACCCTTTTATCAGATGGAAATCCGGGTAGTTGTCATTACATGATATGGGCCGGAAGGCATTGCTATGTGGACCGGAAGGTCATGGCCTGGAAAGGCGTATGTATGCATTTAGTATGTTGACTGATTCGTAGGGTAATGTTATGCTAGTGACCGGCTAGACCGGTATCTTGTTTAGAGTAATGCTATGATATGTGATCTGTTGATAGATTACTGTCTGTGAACTGCTATATGATTATGTGTTATGATTGCTAGATCTGGGCTTTGACCCGATATGTAGGGTCGTTCTATGATTTGTTATGTTATGTGTGCATTTTATGCTATGGGCCGGAAGGAAATATGTTATGGGCCGGAAGGCAATATGTTGTGTTGTGGACCGGAAGGTCGGCGTGGGTAGGACCGGAAGGTTTACCCAGCAGGGACGGAAGTCCCCTGAGACACATGGACCGGAAGGTCGTGACCTGGAAGGGCGTATATGTTTATGATATGAACTTGGGAAAATACTCTATTAAATAATGTATTGAAAACCTTTTGTAACAACGTTATTAAAATGAGTGGTTTTTGAAAAGTTTTAATTGTTTTGAAATTTTGGACGTTACAAGTTGGTATCAGAGCCTTGGTTTGAGTGAATTGGGGGAACATTCGTGTGACTCCAGTCTCAAATCGAGGAGGATTTTAAAAAGAGAAATTAAAATGGTTTTCAAATTAAGTAAAAGGAGGACGCGGAGGTACGATCAGCCGGAGCCAGTAGTAACCCCAAAGATACCATACATGATATTTGTTTTATTTGAGCTTGATAGAACAGCATGCTAGAGTTAGGCTAGGGATCTTCAGGAATTCATGATACTGTTGCCTGATTTGTGATGCCTGTAGCCTAGGGTCCCTTATGGGAGATTCTCAGTGTTCCTCTAGTGGTGAGGGTAGATAGTTGTTATGTATGTTCTCTAGGGTATTGTGGTAGTACTTCATACAAATATGGGTAGGTGTGGAAGGTAGTATGGGCCCGTACTACTGAAAGCACAGGACCCGTATGCGTATCAGGGAAACCACGATCTCTAGGGTTGGGTTGCGAGAGTGGGATCCCAGGATTGTGGAAAGTGTCTAAGATTGGTATGGTGTCTTCAGTATGGAGATGTCGAGGCATGAGGATAGTGGATCCGAATCAGAATCGGGAGCTGGAGAGCGAGTTCCGGATGGATCGGTGCCGTCTGAGGTTATCGATCAGACGAGCCCGAGCGAGTTGGATGCGAGGATTCGCAAGACCCTGCGTGATGGGGTTGCTGCATTGTTCCGGGCTGAGTTGCCGGAATTGTTTGGGTCGATCAAGACCGCCATGATTGAGTATTTTGATGAGCGATATGCGGCTCTCGCAGAGACGGCTGCCGCGGTGGCTACAGCGGCTGTAGCAGCGGCAAGGGGAGGAGCTAGTCGGAGTTTTCAGTATCGGGACTTCTATTATACGAAGCCTCCCACATTCGATGGAGTTCAGGACCCGATTGTCGCCATGAGATGGTTATCAGACGTGGAGGGGTGTTTCTTCACGAGTTTATGCCCTGCTGATCAGAGGGTGAGGTGGGCTCTGGACCTATTGGGGCTCGGGGCGAAGGATTGGTGGAGATTGACCACGGAGTCCTATTCCGATGCGCAGAGGGCTGCGGTTTCACGGGATCAGTTTAGAGAGATGTTCAGTACTCGCTAAGTTCCGCGAGATGAGAGGGAGAGATTGGCTCGGGAGTTCCTTGAGCTAAAGCAGGATTCGGAGTCGGTGACTGAGATCACCAGGATGTTTATTGAGAGGGCGATGTTTTGCCCTGAGTTCGCTTCGGAGCAGGCTCAGATGTCCCGATATCTGAGTATGCTCAAGGGGGATATCAGACAGTTCGTGTCTGCGCAGAGGTGCGAGACCTTGTTGGTGTTGCAGGAGGCCGCCATGTGGCGTGAGTTAGAGGTTGAGTTACAGTTGCATGAACTGAGGCAGGCTCCGATGCAGTCGCAGCTAGCGCCGAAACGGTCCAGTACCATGGATGTTAGAGTGGGGGATCAGAGCGGCCACACTTGTGGGAAGTGTGGGAGGGGTCACACCGGAGTTGCTGGTCCGGTGGTGCATGCCGCAAGTGCGGAAAGGAGGGGCACTATGCGCAGGATTGTCGGTAGTCAGTGCCGGTTCGGGATTTGAGGATTTGTTATCATTGTCGGCAGGTTGGACATTTGAGGGTCAACTGTCCACAGCTTTCTGCAGGACCGGTGCAGGCTCTAGCACCGGCCATCTTGAGGAGTTCAGGAGGAGGACAGGATGGAGCGGAGCCCCAAGGGCTGAGGGTCGTGCTTATCAGCTTGCGGCAGAGAGAGACGGAGCAGTACCGGAGGCAGCTGCGGGTATGATGCTTACTTGATGTCTTGATTATCTTGCGTTGATTGTGGCGTATTGTTTGTGCTGGTATCTTGCGTGGATTTCGATGCGGTATTCGTTGTTTCGCGGGTTTGGAATGGTTATGGATTGGTGTTTCAGGTTTTCGCTTTGGCATTCGTTGTTCCCTGATGGTTTGGTATGGTTATAGTTTGGTGTTTTGGTGCCGGTATCCTTGTGCGGTTTTCGATGCGGTATTCATCCTTTTGTAGGTTGTGGGTTTGGTATTGGGTTATTGTTTGGGAATTCCGTTGGTTATCATTCGTGAGAGTTGATAGTGGAGATGTGACACTGGTTTGGATGTCGGGTAGCATCTGTAGTCGTGGAGTGGATAATTGAAAGACCGGAATCTTTTGAGTGAATTGATCAGGGAGGAGATGTGTTTTGCTGAGGGTTGCTTATGCTTGTGGGAAGCAGTCAGTGTGTAAGTGTTCTCTTTGTGCGGGATTGTTCTGGAAGGTCGTTAATGGCGATCGGTGGCTGTTAGTCAGTGCTTTAAGTGGGGGAGAATTGGAGAATTCTCCGGGAAATCGATGAGTATGTGAGGGTGCTTAGCTGTTGGGATTCAGCAGTGTTCTGTCAGCTCAGAGTATAGGCTGACAAGAGCGAGTGTCGGGTATGCGAGGCGGGATACAGACCTAGGGCATTTGATTGTGGAGGCCTGGGAGCAGGCCGGGATCAAGTTTGAGTAGGTAACCGGGGTTATGCGATCAGAGTATTTGTATGCTTGATGTACGTGATGGGTTGTACTGCATTAATCCCACGGGATTTATGTTGTGCATGTTTCTAGAGTTGGAACCGGAAGGTTCCCAGAGTTAGAACCTGAGGGTTCACAGAGTTGGGTGTACGGACCCACAGAGATATAGCCTCGAGTGGCTAGTGTGTGTTATGAGAGTCGGTCCAATCATGCTGGGGACTCTGATGGTATTGTTGGATCAGTTTGAGATTTCGTATTTTGTATGTTGCAGTGTGATTACATTGGAAGGTCTGGCCCCGGGTAGCGATCTTGTTTAGTTGAGGTAGTGCATGGGCTTGAGAGTCCCTGCGAGGAGAGTCAGAATAAGTGTATTGGATGGATAGCGGACACGCTAAGGGTGGTGTAGCGTCGGGCAAGCACCATGGCAATTGTCGGAGTGACATTGTAGCCGGGTGGATTCCTTGGTAAAGGAAGAGAGAAAGGTAGGAGGTGTGTAACTCCGAGAGGGAGTACAAGTCCACGGAAGTGAAAGTGACAGAGCAGAATTATGTTAGAGCAATTCGAGTATGATTAGTGAGCAGCGTGTTTGCGGCAGTGGATTAGAAGCTCATCCGGTTTGGAATGACCGCTGAGATCGCGGGGGGAAATCCGCAAGTGTAGAGCCAAAAGGCTCGGAAGGGATGTAGAGAGAGAGAGAGAGAGTCTTGAACTCTCAGTGGGATTCTGATCAGGGTATGGGGTGTATATTAGTAATTCATTCTGGGAGATGTTTGAGGATATTATCAGTGCGTCAGGTTTTCACAACCTGAGGTTGTAGGAGCTAGTCCAACATGAGTATGTGATTGCCAGAGGAGAACTCGTGAGAGTTGCTCTAAAAGTGAGAATGGGTCTCTCAGTCGGTCCGGAATGGACAAAGTGGGCTTTGGATCGGGGATCCGGTGGTTCATGGTTTCCAAACCCTTAAGGGTCGGGTGATTGTTGAGATTTAGAGCAGAGTTGCATATTGGGTAATTCTCGGTTACAGAGAGTGATGGGCAGTACAGAGATCGTGCTTCAGTCGACAGAGCAGATTCAGCAAGTTAGACAGAGGTTATTGGCCGCCCAGAGCCGACATAAGAGTTATGCAGACAGACGCCGGTCCGAGCTTGAGTTTCAGTTCGGCGACTTCGTACTCATGAAGGTCTCTCCTTGGAAAGGAGTGATTCGATTTGGGAAGAGGGGCAAGTTGGGGCCCCGGTATATTAGGCCATTTCGTGTGATTGCAAGAATAGGCCGGGTAGCCTATCGTTCAGAGTTGCCAGCAGAGTTGGGGCAGATCCACGACACTTTTCATGTGTCGCAATTGAGGCAGTGTATAGCCGATGAGTCGGCAGTGGTTCCATTAGAGGATATTCAGGTGGCTGCGATCCTGAATTATGCCGAGAGACCAGTGGCCATCAGGGATCGGAAGATCAAGGTTCTGAGGAACAAGGAGGCACCTCTGGTGTTGGTTCAGTGGCAACACCAGAAGGGATCGGAAATGACTTGGGAGCCGGAGCGTGAGATGCGGGAGCAGCATCCGGAGCTATTTTCAGAGTGAGACTTCGAGGGCGAAGTCTAGTCCTAGTAGGGGAGAATTGTAACAGCCCGGAATTCCAGGTATTGTTATATTTATGATTTTGGGTGTTTTAAGAGGGGACTCGGCGAGTTGGAGCCTAGACTCGCCGAGTAGGATCGCGGATCTGGTCGCGGGTTCGCGACTGGACTCGACGAGTCCGGATATGGACTCGGCGAGTCTGCGCTGTTTAGCGAAAACCCTAACCGTTCAGGGTTGGGACGTATATGAGGGACCTTATGGCCGTCATTGTTCACCCTAGTCCTCTGAGAGAAACCCTAATTCGATTGTGAGCATCTGGAGCAAGGTAGAAGACCATTGTTGATTTTGGAAGTGTTGTTTTGCAAGGAAGAGGAGGCTTGGTTAAGGGAACAACAAGAGAAGTCACGTTCTGTGGATTGGGGACACAGAGAGCACATTGTTCAGGTAATATTTCGAGTTACATTCTTCTATGTTGATGTGTATATGGATTTAGGGTTTATTGAACCCTTTTGTGGCTAGATTGAGTGTTACCTTAGTCCCCCAAGCGATTGGAACCCTGTATTGGGACCTTTGGAAGTCCAGAATGTCCCATGCCTGAGTATTTCGGGAATCAATGGAGGTTTTGGATTGGAATCCTTATACCTTAGGTTAAAATGTAAATTATGAGTCATGGGGTGTATTATGAGCACCGAAATGAGGACCTTACGTGATGAACCAGTCTAGGAAGGCCAGACCTATGAATTGCCGGAGCAGATCTGACCTTAGGAAGCAGTTTGAGCGGTTGCATGGCATGGACTCGCCGAGTCCGATGAACAGACTCAGCGAGTAGCTTGAAGATTAACTGGGACTCGACGAGTTGTTCTTAGACTCGGCGAGTCTTGTCGAAGAGTCCCGATATTCTCTGGTTGAGTCGAGAATCGGTGAGTCAAGGGATGACTCGGTGAGTTGAGGGCGAGTGGACTCAGAGTTGTTGAACTCGGCGAGTCTTCGGGTGACTCGGCGAGTTAGATCACGGGTTGAGTGAAGTTCTGAGTAT
Organism: Lactuca sativa; assembly: GCF_002870075.4. Lineage (NCBI taxonomy): Eukaryota > Viridiplantae > Streptophyta > Magnoliopsida > Asterales > Asteraceae > Lactuca > Lactuca sativa. The sequence goes on along the minus strand of NC_056623.2, from coordinate 151,383,028 downwards.
GGGGACTCGGCGAGTCATAGGGTTGACTCGGCGAGTAGGGTCAGTCAGGGGTTGACTTTGACCTTGTCTTTGACCAAGGATTGACCAGTGGTTCCAGGGGTATTTTGGTAATTGTTGTTTATTGTTTGTGTTCAGTGCATTGGTGGCTGTCCAGAGGTGGAGATCGTATCAGTGATCGGAGCAGCTTGAGCTATCTGTTCAGTCGGCAGTTTCGAGGTGAGTTATCCTCACTATATCGCTAGGGTTCATGGCACCAAGGCCGACCCTTTTATCGGATGGAAATCCGGGTAGTTGTCATTACATGATATGGGCCGGAAGGCATTGCTATGTGGACCGGAAGGTCATGGCCTGGAAAGGCGTATGTATGCATTTAGTATGTTGACTGATTCGTAGGGTAATGTTATGCTAGTGACCGGCTAGACCGGTATCTTGTTTAGAGTAATGCTATGATATGTGATCTGTTGATAGATTGTTGTCTGTGAACTGCTATATGATTATGTGTTATGATTGCTAGATCTGGGGTTTGACCCGATATGTAGGGTCGTTCTATGATTTGTTATGTTATGTATGCATTTTATGCTATGGGCCGGAAGGCAATATGTTATGGGCCGGAAGGCAATATGTTATGGGCCGGAAGGCAATATGTTGTGTTGTGGACCGGAAGGTCGGTGTGGATAGGACCGGAAGGTTTACCCAGCAGGGACGGAAGTCCCCTGAGACACATGGACCGGAAGGTCGTGGCCTGGAAGGGCGTATATGTGGTTGGTATTTTGGGGGTATCTCACTAAGCTTTCGGGCTTACAGTTGTGGTTTTGTGTTTTCAGGTTCTCAGGAGTCTGTGGCAAGGCAAGGGCGTGATCGTACCGTTCCTCGCGTTGATGTTTATGATATGAACCTGGGAAAATACTCTGTTAAATAATGTATTGAAAACCTTTTGTAACAACGTTATTAAAATGAGTGGTTTTTGAAAAGTTTTAATTGTTTTGAAATTTTGGACGTTACACCAGTTCTCCCCCACTTGGGGTTCGAACTACCACACATTGACCCTCGCAGTCGATCATGGCACCAAAACTGCTCATCCAGTTCATACCCACAATCACACAGACGTCCCCCATAGGAATAGGAACCAGGTCAATCGAAAAGGATACCCCAAAGATATCTAGTACGCAACCCTGATAAACTGAAGAAGCAAAAACCCCGTGTTCATTGGTGATAGAAACTTGCAACAGACACTCTAACTCTCCCAGGGGTAGATGAAACTCCCTACTAAAGGACTGAGAGACAAAAGATCGACTCGCACCCGATTCGAACAACACAACATCACTTGATCTTCTTTAAGAAACCTGAAAATGAACCAATTTTCTTGTAATTAGAAGATTACAACTAAAGAATTCAATTATATGCATATAAAAGACATTCTGACAACATTTTGTGTGAATTTCAACAAAAAATCAGATTAAATTTATGAAGTTACTCAATTACACATCAAAACCAATACTTCTCGATCAATGTTCTAGTCAACATAAAGATAAAAATGAAAGCTTTATTATTTTGAAAATAACAAATATGAATACGAGAATGAAAGGTAAAATGGTATCCTTCAACTCTTTACTTGTTATTAGGTGTGGTTTTTTAAAGCTTAATTAACATAATATGAAAATTAATGGAATTAGTATACTAAAATGGAATTAATATACTAAAAAGTCTTTCACTTTTTTCATTATTTCAAGTCTATCATCTTTTACAACAGTTGGTAGGACTATTATGAAAAAACAAGTACCACACAGAAAGACATTTGGAAATCTGAACTTTATTCTTTAACTTTGATGAAATATATTAATCAACTAGGTGTAAAACTCATGTAATACACAGGTTGATTAAAAAAAGATTAAATATCAAAGGGTAAACAATAAGTATTTTTTAAAATAAAATTTTGAAATAAAGAACAAAGAAAGATATTAATTGTAATTTACTATCATATTTATCACATTTAATATTTTACATATATAAATATATAAGTATTACGTGGCTTTTTAAATTTAAAATTTGAAAAACCCCAAAGATTGACATGTGCATATTATTTATTTAAAAAATATCATAAAATAATAAGTGTCAAAACTCATGAGAGATTGACATGTATCAAATGGATCTTCATTTATTATAGTTGATTTCTAAACCTATGAATTGAATGACCTTGAATTTTGTTAAAGCTCACAACCATCAGTTGAGAAACTAAAGCTATAACCTAAGTAAAAAATCACTAACAAAATACACTAACCAACTTCAAAATCATATAATGACGTTAGGAAAACTAGACCCCATAACACAAATGAATTTTAAATAGGGTTCATAAATAACAAAATCAACAAAATGCAGATGGAGTTAAAAAAAATATATATGAAATATATATTAGAAAGTTTCATCCAATATATATATATATATATATATATATATATATATATATATATATATATATATATATTAGAAAGTTTCATCCAATAAAATATAGTAATATGCACTTATTAAACAACTTTTATCTATGAAATACTTAACTATAACATATTTTTCTTAATAGGTGACTAATATTTAAGTTATATAATCTTTAAAAAGTCTTGTCTTTTAAAAATGATAAAATCAAATTGTAGTTATGTTGAATCAAATCTGATTTAAATTTAGTTTTGACTATTTAGATACAGGTCTTGAAAACCAAAATCAATTTGGATTCGCTTGAATGGATTGGATCAAACCTATCCATTCAAACAAACACCCTTATATATTCCAACCATAAAGGGACCCAACAAAGTTATCACTGTAAACAACCTCAAAATTTGTAACATGTACTAGTTTAGTATGAGGATCTATTTTGGAATGTTTGGTAGAATCATTTTCGATCCTTCGAAATGTAATGTTTTGAAATTTGTATGTCGTTGCATTTCGACAATAATAACACACCAAAAAAGTTCCAATAGAGAGATATATAATGTACTATAAGCAACTCCTTTGAAACATGTCAATTACAAGGCACTATGCTTCAATAAAAGTCATAATTTCATAAATAAATCGAATTGAATTCTAACTTTATATAAATAAAGTTGGTCCCACAACATTTTTCCATCATTTGGGACATTTAGGCCTCTATTTTCTCCATTATTAAGGTATCCTTGTGCACCATTTGATCCCCTAATATCATTTTTAAATTTCAATTTTAGTGTACATCCTCTTAGATGTTTCTACATCATCTTAGATGTTTCTCTTTCGTAATCACAAATCTTACAAAGAATGCACTTACCTGCTTCTTGTCAACATGTACTACAAACATACTAATCATAATTACGTACCATAAAAAATATGGTAGTTAATATAAAATTGTTTATCATGTAAAACTCGTGTTGCAGTATGGTTTAGCTTTTATTCTCTAGGGCTAAAGATTGAGCTCTTGGGAAAAATGTATGCCTCGTTGTGGAGCAAGAATTCCCACAGCATGGAATTGAATAAATTGCACATGTAATTTTATTGAGTGACCACGTGCTTTTTTGTGTATGTGTTTTATTTTATGTAGTATTTTGGGTAACACACTAAGATTTGTGCTTACGGTTTCAGGTACTTCAAGTTCGAACGGGAAGGGCCCAACATGACTGCACAACATCCCTAAATTTTTCCGCATGGGCAATTAATGATATTACTCTAATGTTTCAATAATATATTCAATTTGATCGGTTTTGGAACAACTCGTTTGTATGATTAATTGTTTTAAAAATGAAAATTTTACTCTAAATTTTTGGGATGTTACAAGTTGGTATCAGAGCCTTGGTTTGAGGGATTCGACACACTCTCGGGTTTGACTGAACTCAAATTGAGGAGTTGATAATCTTTTAAAAGAAAACTAATTTCTAAAAAGACTTTTGTAAGGAAAAGGGGGATGTGTTGCATGCAATCGACCGAGCTCAAGTAAGTGATTCCTAGAATACCCATACATGTTGATATGTTATACGATATGAATGTTGGAAGCTAGGATAAGTCTAGGGATACTTTGAGGAATTGCATGATAGATTGGCCTGATATATGATTCCATGTAGCATAGGATGCATTTGATGCCATGATAGATTTGGAATCTGTATTGATAAAAGTTATTGCTAAGTGTATGCTTTAAAAATTATACACGGTTAGGATCATATACCTATAGAATGACCGATTTAGCCTTATTTCCTATTCCTTGGGTATAGACTTTCATTAGACAGTCTATTTGATCATGTATTGTGTGTAATTCACATGCATAAGGAAATCGGCAGTGAGGATAGAAGTTCCTAGCATGGTAGTAGAAAGTGAGTTTGGGAGGTCCTTTGTTTGTTTGGTGACTTCTAGTGTTATTGCATGAATGTTGCATGCTTTGTGCTTTGTGGGACCCCTAGTGATGTGAGTTATCTATTAAGTGAATACGTAAATTTACATGTTGCGGAAGTTAAGTAATCTCAGAGTGATGGATTTTACCCTATTGTGCATCTCTTGTCTGTGTCTACCCATTGTAGGGTTAAGTCTTTTACTCGAAGGATTATATAAGCTTTGTTACATATGACTGTATTCATGAAGTAGTTAGCTGAATTTAGTAGAAGTTCTTTAGTAGCTGATGACAGGGTGAGGTCGGGAACTTAGGAGAGCCTAAGAAGTTCAGTAATGGGTTTGGATGCGTTGTTAGCAAGTACTTGGAGTACCAATTTAAGAAGGTGACTTACAGGATTCAGAATAAATCTTGAGGAAAGTATGGATAGGTGTGGAAGGTAGTATTGGGCCCATACTACTGCAAGCATAAGATCCCTACTTGAATCGAGGGGAGTCACAAAGAGTCTTGGAAGCCCGTGGGATGAGGATTATTTGAGTATGTTCTGGTTATTGTATGGTTTTTTAGTATGGTGATGAGCACTCATGGAGGAGGATTTGGTTTAGGCTCAGGTGTAGGAATTGAGCCGATTGACGAGCAAATGTGGGAGTTCATCTCATCGGAGATCACTTGCGGTATTTTGGAGCAGACTCCTGTGATCTTTGGTACTATCAAGGAAGGTATCATGGAGATTATGCAGGAACGTAGGACACATATCACATTAGGGTTATAGAGTTACTGGAAGAGTGACTCAGGGGTTTCGGACCAAGATCACAGCAGGCCAGTTGGGCGTGCGGACTCGCTCATTGTGGGAGTTCAAGGCTTATGGAGCTCTAGAGTTCTTTGGTGATAAGGACCCCATCGCTAGCCTCCAATGGATCACTGACAAGGAGAATGCTCAGTAGACGAGCTTCTGCCATGAGGTGGCAAAAGTGGGATATGCATATTGTCTTTTGAGGGGTCGGGCCTGTGATTGGTGGGAGGATGTCAGTAGGTCATTGCGATTTGTGGTCGTGGTGACTACGTCTTGGGAGGATTTTATCACGAGATTCTAGGAGGAGTTTGCACCGGCAATTGAGGTGCAGTAGTTCGCGAGGGAGTTTCAGGACCTTCGCCAGACTACAGTGATTGTGGCAGAGATCACTGTCAAGTTTCGAGACATGGCCTTTTTTTCACAATATGCAACAGACGAAGAGATGAAGACGGTGAGGTATCATAATATGCTGAGGGATGACATCATGGAATTTATGAGCTTGTCAGGGTGTAATACCCTGAATGATACGATTGCTAGAGCCCGAGAGTGGGAGATTGATTTACAGCACCTTGGGAAGAGGAAGCCAGGGTAGGTGCAGACAGTTGGGGGTCCTGCAAAGAGACCCAAGACTTCTTATTAGCGAGAGAGAGGCCATCAGGTTCGTGGTCAGTTTAGCATGTGAAGGAAGCAAAATGATGGAGTTTTTCGATCTAGGGGTTTGGATCGCTACAAGTATGGCATGATTGGTCATGTCAACAGAGATTGTCCCTAGGGAACAAGTCCATTATGTTACCACTACAACCAAGTGGGCCACAATAAGGTCAATTGTCAAGAGTTAATGAATGGAGTAGTGAGGGCATCTGCTCCAGCCACTGTAAGGATGATTGATGGTCGCAAGGGTAGAGTGGAAGTTCCGGTAGTGAGGAGCTGAGCATTACTGTCATAAGCCGAGGAAATCCAAGTTCCACTAGTGGATGTCGTAGGTATGTGTTGTATTCACCTCCTTCATTCTCTTATTAATTGTGTTTATGATTGCATGTTTGTGTGTGAGACGCTATGTGCGGTTTATCTAATTCTCCACCTAGAAACTAGATTTTTCGTCATGATGGTCTATACATTGTGTTTTGAGAATCTTCATATGCCATTTTTCATATCGAGATTCGTGCTTAGAGGATATTCGGATAAGCCGGTTTTGGATTTCGATGTGGGAAGCATCGACCATCGTCAGAACAAGCTTTAAGTGGGAGAAGACCATCAGTCGTTTTGATTTTTGGTGGTATCAAAAATGAATTCAAGGAATCTGTATGGTGGGCATGCTATATTTGAATGGAGGAATTGTAGGGATCTTTTGAGGCTGCGAGGCAATGAGGAATTGGTTTGATCGTGGGTGTAAGATCGGTAGTTGTTAAGTTGATACCTTCAAAGTGCGGTTGGTTGCAGGTTCGCATGTGAAATGCCCTAGTGTAAGTAGGTCATTGAATTGGTTGGGTACCTGTTTTGATATTTAAGATGTTGTTCTTCGTCATCCGATAAGTCGCCAAGGACTTGTAATGGGGTTAATGGGAAGTACTTGGGATTATTGAGCTCGTTGATATTTCGGGAAGTAGTCATCTAGTTTTGGAATATGTGTGATTGCTAAGATTGGCTAATAATAGAATGCTAGTTCTTGTAAGCTCATGTTGTTGACAGATTGAATTGTAAGGTTGTGAAAGGGATTTGAAATCCATCAATTTTTATGGATTAGACGAGCGCAGTCGAATCCAAGTGGGGAAGAATCGTTTGGACGAAGGTTTGGTCATAAGAACATCCTATGTGCTCATACAAACCCTAATGCTTGGATCTAGGTTTCTCTATTGTACATGCTTTGAATCCAAGACTATAAACCCTAATTCTAACATATGGAAATTGATATTAACATATAATTAGGTTTAAGATATTACCTTGATTGTTATGTAGCAATAACAATCCCAATTCCTCCTTGTATTGACTTTAGAAAGCTTAGAGTCACAAATGTCACTCCTCTAATGGCTCACAAACACCAAGAGCAAGAGGATGAAGAGGAGAGAGGATGGAGGTTGCCCTAAAACGTGTGAAACCCTAGAAGGATGCTTAGCCACGTTTTTGAGTCATAAGGGATCTATATATATAGGAGGCTATTAGGGTTATCTAACAAGGAAACTCTAAATTGGATGCTTAAGCCCTAAGCAACCCATGGACCCTTTTAATTAAGGCCTTGGACGATTTCTAATGGGTTTCCCCATAGAATTCGTCCACCTCATAATATAAGGCAATCCATGGCCCAAATTGTACTTATCTTATAATTACAATTCTAGTCCCTTAAGTTTAATTAATCTCTTTTAGTCACAAAACTAATTACTAATTAATTCTTGACCAATATTAATCAAACAATATGATTTCTCCTTTAATATATTATTCTCATAATATATTAATAAATCATATTTAATCCTTTCTCTCCATAACTCATCCTATCAAGTTGCTTTGGTGAAGGCAACCTAAAAGGACCATGCACCATCGGGTCAAGTACATACCAAAATAGTTATGGACATAGACACTAATCCAACAGTCTCCCACTTGGATAAGTCTAATAACTATTATGCGTATGACTTCAGATCCTGATCTGCAATCTTAGCTTTCCAAAGCCGCTGTCAACTCTGATCCTATCAGATATGCGTGTCCTTTAGATAAGGGATCATATATTCCTCCATTCTTGATATCGTATAAGACATGATTTCAAATCATTCTTTCTGTACTATTTCTCAACTTCCGATTTATGACGACTGACTAACTGAACAAATCAAATTAGCCCTAGCCCAGCCGAGCATTTACGTTTGTCATCACTAAATCATCGAGGGGCCCAAAGATATCGCTTTTATCCTACTTTGAATAAAAGGAACGGATAAACTTTGATTCAATGCTCGCTTGCACTCACTCACCGAATCACGCACAACAATATGTTTTATGACACCAAGTTACTGGTGCGTTTACATATTATCAATGTGCAACCGATTTGCAAGATACAACTCACACATCTCGGTTTCAAGAATATAAGATGTTATCGTCTCACCAATCACTTGTGATATAATTCATGGAGTGATCCAAGTGAGTGTGGGTTTAATCCAATGCTCAAATCATATTCATAAGCACTCATGAACGTTGCAACAAACATTTGCTTATGTCTAATACTCTTTAGACAATCCACACACCAATTCACGACAGTCTTTACTCATACCTACTTCCAACATATGAATGACTGTGGCCCGTTCGAATAATTTGAGTATTCTAAATCAATTAAATTATTCAGGAAGTCAAAACATGCAAAGTGAAACACAAGAATAATACTAATCCCATATGGACTCAAACCCTTGAGTATAAATAAAACACCTTTTATTTATCACCATATCGATTACTCATTATTTGTCGTTTCGGGTAATCAACTTCCTACTTGAATTATTACACTTTTCCCATGCTCTTATCATGCACACAATGTTTACTTATGGTTCTTACTTTGTGAAATAGATCAAATTAAACACATTTCCAATCATTCTCATTTCACAACTCCAAATCCTTTTTTTTCATAAGTGAAAGAATATTAAATTATTGCCACTTACAGAATATGTTAGATTCTATCATTTTAGGCAATAATCCTTTTCGTAATGTCATAGCACAAAAGGTCACAAAAACTATTGCCAATGATATTACAAAGTCCTCTATCGGAGATTGTTACAATACAATTCCTTAGATATGATGTCTCCCACTCAAAGTACATTCCTTTGAACAACCTTTGCATAAAAGTTTCTAATCTAGACATAGATTTTCAATATTCAATTCCCAATATGGACACGTTTCCATATTTTCCATATGACAACTCATTCTTAATAGAATCTTATCTATTCATAATAATGTCGATATGGTCCATTCAATACTATACTTCAAACTACTCACAAGCGACCAATCCTCGGCGAACTTTGGATTGTCCTTTGATAGTTGTTTAATTATCTTAGTCAAAACTGATTATTGTCCTTTTTCCCTCTAAATGCGCTAGACATATGGAAAATTTTAGAATGGTCAAATATTATAGCATTTGCAATCGATCCTATACCCGAAGCGTATGGACACAATGCACAATGTCTTACATGAAGATTTAATACTTTATCAATCTTCTGCCATAATATTTTACGTGCTACGTTCTCATAATTCGAAATATGAAGAGGAATGCCGTAATCATAATCGAAATTTAAGAACGCACTATGTATCATTTGGCTAAATTTATTAAAATTTCTCAATCTAAGCGTTTAGATTTGAAATGAAGCATAATATTCTCTCCCTTAATTATAGCAAAACAACTATTCCATCCTTACAACTTTGCAAAGAATGACTCTTGTTTTCTATAATTAATATTGCCAACTTGCAATACTTTCCTTAATAATCATACAATCATAACATTTATGCTCCCACTATCATGATGATTATTATAAACATAACACGTATGCTCCCACTAGCTTTGACATGTATTCAGAAAACAGCTTAACTTACAGAAAAAAAAATACCTATTGAATTTCTTAAGTTCATGTTTCTAATACTTAATGCTTTGATAATCCTTTATCAAGGCTTCTTAATCTCATACACCTTTATCCAAGATATCTCATATGTGTCTTAAACAATTAAGACTAATTGTCAAATCTGACAATTCAAATCATGGAGAGGGATACCGTAATCATAATCAAATTTGAGAATGCAATTTTACAATTGCTATCTTCTTAAAATCTCTCTTAGTGAAAGCATTTTCTCACAGTCATTTTCATGAAGGAAAAAAATCTTATGACACTTAGATTTTAATGGTGTCTGTGTTCCTATCCATGTGAATTTGTCAAAACCAAGGTTTACGACAAATTCAAACTCATATGGACCGAACTTTCTTAATTTTGATTTTTTGCCTTATGGTAGCACAGCTGCCCACCATGTCTTCCAAGTAGTTAAACAGCTCACCTTTTTCCTATCAATGTACTTTTCATTGATCAAGGTGTCTGCCTTTTATGCGTTCAAATGAGAACTCATAGAACTCATATGCATAATTAACTTAATTGGAACAAAATAGTGTCAACACGATAGGTTGTAAACCTCAACTCGTGTGCTAGTGATGATCGATAAGGTTTATTTTGATTTGTTCTTGAAACCTTTCAAGACCATTAAGACTCCCACTGACTCCTTGAGATATAAGATTCTCTTGTCAATAAACATTTCTTGACAAACAAATTTTCAAGAGTTAGTGTAGTTTTTATCAAAACACTTCATAAATTGGTCCTATTTGGTCTTTGTCTTATCCAAGACATCACAACTTTCCACGTTTGATGAATGTTATAAACCTTCTTAATACTTATAACTCAATGTCATAATCTTAACTCTAAGACTTGTTTTGGAACGAAGTATGATTGACTTCTTGATTTTAACCATTTGTTCAATTCTTGATTCCTCTTCTTAGACATACAATTGTACTAAGACTTACTTAGAGGATCAATTTAGATATGGTTCTTAATCATTAAGACCTATCATAAAGCATAAAAGGTACTCTCCCTTCTTCTTAGAATAGAGAAACTTTTATCTTTCTGCCTTCTTGATTCTTCTTATTCGTTCTGCTATTGATTTAAACTTTTTCAATCAACTAAGAATTACACTTAATCTTATAAGTATAATCATATTTAATAATCCTTTAGTAAACTATGACGAATATCTTGTTACTCTTATGGTGGACTTTGACCAACACACAACTTTGTGTACTCGATCTCCTAGTCCCTCATTTGACACTTTGTCAATGAATTAGTCTAATTTCAAAATATGAAATTTCTCATTCTTCGTGAAACCAAGTTGCATGATTCCAAATTTCTGTCCAATTGAAATTTGGGTGATGAGAAACTTTCCCTATTTGGTAAAGTCTTGACATTTCCACTATTAACATAATTAAGAATCTTATCCATTCGTTGTAGAAATATGCAAATATCAATTTTTTCATAACGATTTCATTGCAAGGAAATAAATAAATGAGTCAAAACAAAATTTATTTTATTCATAAAAGCAGCGGAAAACATTTGTCCTTGCAAAATAAACTGAAAAACTATGTAGTCAAATATTTCTAACAATTCTATCATAACTTTCTAAGCTCAAAACTAATCTTCAAATCCATGCGATCGAGATCCATTTCTTTGTGATTAGATCCATCTTGCTCTTTCATCAAGCTTCCTTTCTTTTAATTGATCTTGCAAAACATTCAAATGCAATCTTATCACATTATGTATCAATTAATAGGAACTTAATGGAGTTAGATAGTGGATTTTACCTGAAGTACAGCCATACTCTTTGACTCTCCCATCTTCTGGACTCTTCAGGCTCTTAGGGCAGACTTGTATCCAACGCCCTTTCACTTGGCAACAAACGCAGGTCGGTTCTCCTAGAACGTCCTCGGAAGCATGGTTGGTTGACTTTCTCAATAAATATGCTCCATTGTTTTGCCAAATCATTTCTGATTCAGCAGCAATGAGCATGTAAGTTAAGTCAATGAGGTTTGTATCATGATCTATCATATAATACTTTCCGTTGAACTCATCATATGATTCAGGGAGTGACTGTAGAACCCCGCCTATAGCCAACTCATCGGGGAATGACGCACCCAACATAATCAACCTATCGATGTGTGATTTCATTCCTAGAACATGGGCACACACGGGCTTACCATCTTCATGTTTCATTGCCAATAGGGCTTTAGTGATATTGAAACTTTCAATTCTTTGAATCTATGGGTTAGGGAGAACAACAGGAGGAGGAGGAGGAAGTGAAGCATGATTTCTTGTTCCTCGATTGAATCGTGGAATATCATCTTCATGTGGAATGCTTGTTCCACGGGATTTGGGAAGACCATAGTTGTCGAACTTAGACATCTACAAAACGGGAGAAACAAATTCAAGTTAGTTGATTGATTGAGTCCTTAGTAAATTACCCAAATGAGATACTAAGGCTAGGACCCAACACAATATTCTACAACTCGGGAGAGGGATGCCATAACCCTAATTGCAGAATAACATTTGAAGGTAAGTGAATGACGATTCACTAATTTTCCACCATCAAAAACGAAAAATAAATTTTAAGTTTTAAATCTATGAAAACTCCTAGATCCTTTGAGATTCATTGAACATTTCAATGGCATGTTTAAATCTCGATATGCCCCTCTTGTTTGTGACTGGGATGCCGAGGATCACAAAGCGGGTGTGAATAACCATGCAAACTTACATGGTGCCCTCACATGTTACATTCACATATTCGATGTGCCGGTAAACCACACACGCTCCACCAAACTATGACAAACATTGAGTCACCCATTGCTGCCTTTGCTTAGAGCCATTTAGTGTGCCGGTAAACCACACACGCTCCACTAACGTCTTCGCAAGGGCACAAAGTGTAATTTCATGGAATTACATCAATTCACTTTGCCTAAGTAACTAAGATTGGGAATTTGTAAAAACATTTAGTTACTTTTGTACTTCATTATACTTATAATAGAAGGTTTTGTCCTATCCTACCCGTTCGGCTAACGACCCTCCACTAGTCAAGAGTGCGGTGGGTAAGAGTGGATACCCAATCAATCGCCATTTTATAGGCAATTTCCTTAAACACCCCTTATAGACCAGCTTCGTGAATGAGGCCTACTAACGGTAAGACTGACTTTTACTCATACATATATAATGTTAGACTTTTAATGTTATATATAGTATAGGGTGTATTTTACACTTTTAAAATACTAGGTGATCAAATTTAACGATTAAACTTTTAATTCAATTAAATTGTAAACCAAAACTTTTATGGATTTATTAAACCTCTTTTAATTATACACCTTAATTAATTAATAAAACCATAAGGGTGTGATATGATCTTTTCAAAACACTACTAGGGTTTTAGAATTTAACATTCTTATATTAAACTTTTAATCAAAATTTAAATTCCAAAACTTGAGGACAAGTTTTGAAACATTTCAAAAAATTAGGGTTTAGAATTTAAATATACATCAAAATTAAACTTTTAATCAAAATTTAAATTCCAAAACTTGAGGGCAAGTTTTGAAACCTTTTAAAAACATTAGGGTTTCAACTATTTAAATTTCAAAACTAAACTTTTGAGTTTAAATTTAAACTATAAAACCTAAAGGGGAAAATTGAAACTTTTCATAATACAAGGATCAAATAACAAATAATCTAAATTAACATTTAATCAATAATTATCCATATTTGATTTATTTAATGATTTCTTGCAAAAAAAATTTACCAATTTAATCAAAATAATTAATCAATTATCACATAAGGAAACAAATATTTTATTAATTGATAAATATCTTTAATTAGATCAAGAATATAGTCAAATATATCATAAAATCGGATTTATATTGATCTAATATGATAAGGCAAATATCCATAAGCAAAAACAGCAAGAAATCCTGGTTTTCCCTCCATCTGACCAGCCGACTCGCCGAGTTAGGTATGGACTCGTCGAGTCAGCATGAACTCGGCGAATTCATCTATGGACTCGGCGAGTCCAGCCCCCAAAAACACAAAAATCGAATTTTTCAGTCATACAAAGCATCAATACAATAGAAACCAATCTAGGCTCTGATACCACTGATGGGTTTTGGTTATAAGAACATCCTATGTGCTCATACAAACCCTAATGCTTGGATCTAGGTTTCTCTATTGTACATGCTTTGAATCCAAGACTATAAACCCTAATTCTAACATATGGAAATTGATATTAACATATAATTAGGTTTAAGATATTACCTTGATTGTTATATAGCAATAACAATCCTAATTCCTCCTTGTATTGACTTTAGAAAGCTTAGAGTCACAAATGTCACTCCTCTAATGGCTCACAAACACTAAGAGCAAGAGGATGAAGAGGAGAGAGGATGGAGGCTGCCGTAAAACGTGTGAAACCCTAAAAGGATGCTTAGCCACGTTTTTGAGTCATAAGGGATCTATATATATAGGAGGCTATTAGGGTTATCTAACAAGGAAACCCTAAATTGGATGCTGAAGCCCTAAGCAACCCATGGACCCTTTTAATTAAGGCCTTGGACGATTTCTAATGGGTTTCCCCATAGAATTCGTCCACCTCATAATATAAGGAAATCCATGGCCCAAATTGCAATTATCTTATAATTACAATTCCAGTCCCTTAAGTTTAATTAATCTCTTTTAGTCACAAAACTAATTACTAATTAATTCTTGACCAATATTAATTAAACAATATGATTTCTCCTTTAATATATTATTCTCATAATATATTAATAAATCATATTTAATCCTTTCTCTCCATAACTCATCCTATCAAGTTGCTTTGGTGAAGGCAACCCAAAAGGACCATGCACCATCGGGTCAAGTACATACCAAAATAGTTATGGACTTAGACACTAATCCAACATTGAGAATCTACAATTTGACTCATAGTTTTCTCTAGGTAAAGTTAGACCTTGGCTTGATAGGTTATGAGATTGTGGGAGGGTCGTTTGGGGCCGATTGTGATGTAAGAGTGCAGCTGGGCGAATAACATTCATTTAGAACAAGTAGATTATGTTGCCTCGATATAGTGGTTGGTTATGTGATCCCTAGTTAGGTCAAGGGGGTTGTTGGAGCCATTATGGTAAGCAGGCTTGGATAACACTTTCTAGATAGACCCTCATTCGGAGTCGTACGGTGTAATTTTGCATGAGGCTATAAACCTCAGCAACCCGTCGGATATCCAATACTTTGGTTAATAAGTAGGTAAATACAAGGCCAGAGAGATCTCAGTTAGATCATAAATGTGATTATAGGATAGCAAGTTGAGCCTGAGATTGTACGAATGATTCAGACTCATGTTGGGAGTCACCTTTGTTTCGAGGTGAAAGTTTTTTCGCAAAAAGGAATGGGTAGGGATTCTTTTTCCCAGTAGAATCAACAAGATAATTCAAGTCCGATAGGGGGTGTTTTTTTTATTTAGTGTTGCAAAGTGGAGTCATATTCGCAATAATTTAGAATGGTTTTGTGTGTCGGGAAGTCAGACAAGGTATTGTATTTCTAGAAATTGAGTTGAGTAGTGGTGGTTATTCTTCATTGGTTAAGATTAGCGGGGTAAGGAATCAGTTGTCGTCAGTATGTGGGTACTACTAAGGTTGGTTTCAATTAATATACTAGAAGGCCATCGTATGGCAGAGTTGAATCATTAGGGTGCCTAGAATGTAGTGACAAGTGATTTCGAGGAGGAAGTCTAATTTCAGTGGGGGAGAGTTATAACACACATGTTCCAGTATGGTTTAATTTTTATTCTCTAAGGCTAGATACGGAGTTTTTTGGGAAATACTCTATGCCACGACATGGATCAAGGATGCCCACATCCTGGAATTGAATAAATGGCACACATAATTTTATTGAGTCGCCATGGCATAACCAAGAGTTGCCACGACGTGGTAGCTGTTCTGGGCTAAGCCCATCATTCTTTTAGGTTTCCATTCGTATTTAAACCTCTCTAAACCCATTGTAGGGTTCATTATTAGCCTCCAATCCCTCTTTCCCCTCAGCAAACCCTAGCCTCCATCCGTTGTTTGATTCTTAAGATTTTTGGAGCTTTCTTATCTTGGAAAAGAAAAGGAAAAGGAGAAGAAGGTGCTTTATTATTGGATCTTACAATGAAGAAATACCATCAACATCTCTCATTGTCTTTAGACCTTTGTAAGTGTCCAAGTTCCTTGCTTATGACTTTTGGTGGTTGGATCTGGAATATTATTCCATGTTCCTCATGTTGGAGCAAGGTTGGAGGGAAGTAACTCATAAAGTTGGCAACTTTATGACTCTCCTGAGTCTTATGGATCTATCCTTTGGTAGATATTCTTGGCATTTGATTATGTTTTGGTCTTTAGAACTCAAATTTAACCTAAAATGGATCTTAGACATGTATTGGACATTCATATCTATACAACTTCCACCTTTATGATAGATTTGGTGTTATAAACCTTTCTGGAGTGGTTGGGTTAAGGAATTTTTCAGATTAAGGGCTTAATGATTAAGTCACCATTTATTTTGGCTTTATCTAGACCTAGGGTTTGAGATCTTGATCTCTTTGGGTGTATTAATGGATAAAGTTGGAAACTTTATCCATTTAGACAATAGTATGGACCAGATCTACGCTTTGGAGCCCTTAGGATCGAAGGAGATAGCTTAATCCGTTCCTTTGCTGAAGACTCAATGCCCACGGCATGACACCAAGTTGCCACAACGTGACGCTAAGGAATATCGTGATGGACTGTTGCTGAAGGGCCATGGTGTGATAATAGGAGACCATGATGTGGCGCTTGACTAAAGCCAATGTTGGTCGTTGATTTTTGGCATGGGTTGACTTTTTGTTCAATCTATATTTTTAGAAGGTAAACTTAGGGTTTGCCTTATGTGGATTGTTAGGTGGTGCTTTGCACCCATCTTTTGGGTGAAAGAGTTGTTGGTTGTGATCGGTGCGGCGTTGCGTGAGGTTTTAGTCAACATCGTGATCCACGTGAGTCTCTTCACTATATTTGTGGTTCGATGGCACCAATGCCAACCCACTGAATTATGTTGTAGGATTATAGTTGTCTTTGTAACACTTACTGATATTCATGTATGTGCTTGTTGTCTTTATGACTCATGCTGATATGACTGTACGTTTTATATATATGGGATTGATATGTAACACTTACTGATATGCCGGTATGTGCTTGTTGTCTTTGTGACTCATGTTGATATGCACCAGACACAAATACCTACTGTTATATAGAGTAATTATGGATCGGGTTTTACACAGATCCGAGGGTTGATACGGACTACCCGTCACAACTACTAGTTGTCATATGGGTTGATACGGATCTGAGGGTTAACATAGACCCGAAACAGCTACATGTTGTCGTATGGGGTTGATAAGGACCTGACACAACCACGTGTTGTTATATGTATATGTGTATTATATGTGGTATTTTGGGGAACTCGCTAAGATTTGTGCTTATGGTTCATATTTATGGCTTTACGTACTTCCGGTTCGGAAGGAAGGGGCCCGACATGATCTCACAGCATCCTTAGAATTTTTTGCATTGGCAATTAATGATATTACCCTGATTATGTAATAATTTATTCACTGTGATCTGTTTTGGAGCAACTAGTTTGTGTAATTTATTGTTTTAAAAATGAAAATTGTACTTTGAATTTTTGGGACATTACATATCATTTAAAATTCATGGCATATTGTGAAAACAATAACATACATGAATACAAAAAGGATGGGCCTTAATAAATAAATTCTTATACTTTATAAAGATCATTTTCCTATATCTTAAAAAGTAACAACAAAAAATAGTATGAAATGAAACAACTACCATGATAAAGGCATATCGTAACAACAATGACATATATAAATATAAGGATAGGAAAGAAGTAAAGTAAAATGTCCATAAAAATTTTACAATGAATATGATTATGTATTATTTAAACAATGAACCGTGGATAACATATTTTTAACATCCCAATGAAGACGTACTTCTAAATTTTGACATATAATTAGAATAATATTTCATTTTGGTCCCTAAGTGTAAGGAAATGTGAAAAAGGGACCAAATGGTAAGAAATGAAACAACTACCATAATAATGGCATATTGTAATAAGAATGACATATATGAATATATATGGGGTAAATAAGTAAAATTAAATGCCCATAAAAATATTAAAATCAAAATGGTTAAACCTTATCCAAAAAGTGAAGCCTGGATAATCCATTAATTAAAAATAGATATGTACAAAAGTCTAATAGAATTTTGAGGGAAGCCTTTTAGAATGAAAACATTGATTTATATTTGTTAGAACATAGTATCGGACGATGTTACACTATTTGTTGCTTCTATAGAGTTATATGTGTTGAGTTTTTTTTGGCTAAATGACTAGTTGTTCTCATCCAACATTAGTAAAATGATAAAAGTTTGAGGGCACTCCTAGTATATAAATGTAATCCTAAGCTTTGGTTATAAAAGAATCCAAATCAATAAACTTCATGTGTAGCCAAGTGTTTTTCAAAACTTCCGAGAGTGTGATTGTAATTTGGGCGGAGGATTGAGACATTATTATATGTTATTTGCAATAACTAGTTGATCGTTTTTGTTGGACACGCCCAAATTTTTTCCTCTGGTTTTAGAGTTTTCCATGTACATTCCTGTGTCTAATTTTTTCTCTATTATTGCTATTTCCAATATCTTTTTATTCCCCCATCTTGGTATTGTTGCCAACTTCCTTTTTTATGTTTGCGACATCCCCAATTTCACCGCCAGAAAAGACCGATTTATATATGCTTATTTAAAACCATAGTATACTTTTTGAAGAATAATATTGTGGATTTGTTCCAAAAAATATGAAAAAGATATTATCAGAGCATTTTCTGAAGAAATTTATTTTAATTATATTAAAAGGGTTGGGATGTCATCGTTAATACAGTACATAAGAATAAATGGAAAGAATATAGGACTTACAAACATTTATTATTATATTGGCCTATAATCTATGAATCCCTCATCTGAGCATTACACCCATGCTCTCATACCACCACGTGTAATACAAGAAACTGAGTGGGTCAGGTTTGGGAGCCTAGTGAGCACATAGGGTTTTTAATCCACAATAATTAAATTCTTTTAATTATATATATATATATATATATATATATATATCTTCATTAAACAGTTCAACCCGATTACCTATTCCAGTTATCCTCACTTTCTTTCCCTAAAGCATCTAATTCAAGGGCCCTATCCTAAGGATTATCTTCGGGATAGAAGATACTTCTTAGGGGATTGCTTAGCAGTATTTGTCAATAAGGTAACCATGGGGCGAAGGAGTACACTTGGTGAACACTTAGTTGAAAAACATCTACAGGTTGCGAGCCCGCTAGCGTTCCACTGGAATGTCTAGAATATTATGTGTCCGTCATCTAGACTCCGCTAAACGACTATATGATATTTAACTCAAGGCCTCTCATCTTCTAGTTCATCTTTCATCTCTCATCATCTATATCATCTTTTATCTACCAATGTGTACCCATTAAGCTATCCATTTAGACCCTTGGAAGGGCTTTGAGTCATAAAAATGGGTTTTAAATGGTTGGTTTTACTCCATGCATCATTTAGACGATCTTAATGGATTAAGAAGTTGAGTTAAGCTCCTAATGTACATGAAAAGTCATAAATTTGGAAACCTTATGACTCTTGGGGGTATTTTAGGCATGGATCTGAAAAAGGAATGTGAGTGCTTAAGCCATTAATCATTTAATGAATTTTTGGGACTTCTGGGAGTACGCCGCACGTACTTGGAGTACGACTAGCGTACGAGGTCAACCACCCTGGT
The DNA here is from genome assembly GCF_002870075.4 of Lactuca sativa. Taxonomy (NCBI): domain Eukaryota; kingdom Viridiplantae; phylum Streptophyta; class Magnoliopsida; order Asterales; family Asteraceae; genus Lactuca; species Lactuca sativa. Next base: position 151,363,458 of record NC_056623.2, on the reverse strand, counting down.
GGTGGTCAACATGCGAGTATGACGAGTGTACCTTTGGAGTATGCCCTACGTACTCACTCTGAGGTGACTCGGTTGGGTTGACTTAGTTAGGTTAACCGGTTTGACTTTGAGTTTGACCTATTTTGACTTTAAGGGTATTTTGGGTATTTTTAGATTTGGATTGAGATTGATCATTTGGTAGCAATAGGTGTTAATTAGATCTGAGATTTGGAGTCGAGACCTCATCAACTTTTTTCCAATTTGCGAGGTGAGTTTTCCTTCACAATACTTAAGGGTCGAGGGCACCAAGGCCGTCCCATTGGATTAGATATCTTGTTATGTGATTGTATGTTATCGTGCTATAGTGATCTGTTAGATCCATATCCTAGTATATAGGATTATGCTATGCTTAGTGATCTATAGATCTGTCTAACTATCTATAGATTGTTTATATGTTTATTTGTTATTTGTGTAGATATTTGGTTGGTGGTTGAGGCTTTAATGCTTTGTGTGTAATCCAATAGGCCGGGGACATACCAACCCAATGGTTGATTGGGCCCGAGGGTATTCCATCTCGAGGATGACAGGACACATTGAATATTGACATTCCAACCTGATGGTTGATTGGGCCTAGGGTATTCAAACCTGATGGTTGATTGGACCCATAGCATACTGGCATTCCAACCTGATGTTTGATTAGGCCTATGGTATTCCAACCCGATGGTTGATTGGACCCAACATGTTGTTATGGTATATGTTATATGTTTATGTGTTGTTAATTTGGGGGAACTCATTAAGCGTTGGATTACAGTTTTGGGTTATGTTTTAGGTACTTCGGATAACCGCATGAAGGTGAAGGCGTGACCATACACATCCTCTTGTTTATGACTTATGATTTAGGGAGACTCTGATGTTTGGAAAAGTGTTTTGAAAACTATGATTTTTAAACAATTTATGAATTGGGTTGATTCTAAAAGTTTAAATTTCTTGTGATTTTTTATGGGTGTTATAATATTAATTAAAAATTGAGACATTCAAAAGTCTAACAGAATTTTGAGGGAAGACTTTCAAAATACAAACATTAATTTATAGATTCATAGGTGTTGAGCTTTTTTTACTAAGTGACTACTTGTTTCCATCCCACATTGGTAAAATAATAAATGTTTGGGAAGACTCCAAGTATATAAAAGTAGTCTAATGCTTTTGTTTCTAAGCATCCCAAACAATACACTTCAAGTATAGAAAAGTGTTAGCCAAACTCTGGAGAGTGTGATTGTAATTTGGGAGGAGGCTTGAGACATTATTCTATGTGATTTTAACAATTATTGGATCATTCTTGTTGTATAACCATTCTTTTTCTTCGGTTTTGTAGTTTTTCATGTATATTCTTGTGTCTAGTTATTTTTCTCTATTAGTGTTATTTGGAGGGTTGTTAGGGATCTTTGAGGTTGTTTTGTCAACAATAATGGACAATCTGATTTCCAATATCTTTTTTATTCCCCTATTTTGGTTTTGTTCCCATCTTCTTTTTTATTTTACACATATAATGGTTTTCTTCTTCATTCTTAATGTAGTTCAACATGTACCTGGAAAATCTAGGATTGGTAAATGGAAAATGGTTTCTATCTAGAAGCTATTACATAATACCGAAATGTTGATGGTGCTTTGGAGGAATTGGTTTCTGTTACACCCTTACTTTTCAAAAAGCAAAAAATCGCAATAGTTGTATTAATATCATGACATGCTATCATGATCAAACAGAGTTTTACCAAAACATTTATAAATTTATTAGTCACAAACTATTTTGGTGTTACAACAATATAATCTGAAGACCCTCCTAAGTCTTCCATAAACCATTTATGCTCTTTTCAACTTTCAAGATTTCATTATCATGAAAACCCTTTCAATCTTTACAAACTCAACAAGTCAAAAATCACAAAACACATGGAACCTGTTCCTCAAAATATAAGATACATAAATAAACTACGTACACATGGATTCTATGTCATAAAGAAATATAACACCGAAATAATTCTTTTTTACACATAACTATTCACTGTCAAGTAATCCTTCCTGATTCAACCTTTTTTAAGATGGTATCCTGTGTGCAACCAATATCCTTGTTAGAAAGTAATCCCTTCCTAACCAAGCCACATGCATAACACTTTTAATTTCCAGGATATTAATTACAAGACCATATGCTTGCAACAATAGTCATAATTTCACAAACGAATCAAAATGAATTCTACCTTTATACAAATAAAGTTGGTCCCCCAACATTTGGAAATCATTTGGGACATTTGGGCCTCTATTTTATCCATTATTCAATTCTCCTTGTGCTCCATTTGCTCCCTTAACATCATTAGTTGGGTCGTCATTTGTTCCACTTGGGCCTCCTACCTCTAAAATTTAGACCATATGTGTCACTTTGGCCTCCCACCTCAAATTATGGGGCATAATTGAGCCACTCGTCATCCAAATGAAGACCCAAGTAGAATTGTTGGTCTTCTGTGTATCGGTTTCTACCATTTGGTCCTCCAAGTCCGGAGTGATGTTAGCAGTTCATAATAGCCGAGTTTCCACCGTGAAAATGAATATTGTTTCCAGGCATATAATAGGTCTAGGGTCGGAGAAAACAAATTTCATTCAAAGATAAAAGTTAGTAAAATTCATTAATTTGTAATATATACCTCTTCTATGTTATTAGATAAAAAAAACTATAAATAATATATCAAGATCAACATTGAAAAACAAATGAGCCAAACCATCGATGAAATTAATTAAATTTTGTACTAAATATCGATTTTAGTGTAGGTTCACTGTTCCAAACAAGGAATTATTTCTACATCATCTTTGATGTTTCTTTATCATAATCACAAGTGCTATAAAGAATGCATTTACTTGCTTCTTTTCAATATGTTCAACAAACATACTAATCATATTGGGTACCATAAACAAAAACTATGCACCATAATAAAAATTATCATTTCCAACTCATGGCATTTTTTTGATAATAATGACATACAAGAATACAAAAAAGTATGCACCTTAATACACAAATTCTTACATGGTTCAAAGACCATCTTCCTATATGCTTAAATGGTGACTACAGAAAATGGTAAGATTTGAAACAACTACCTTAATAATTGTATATTGTAATAAGAATGACATATATGAATATATATGGAGGAAATAAGTAAAATTAAATGCCCATAAAAATTTTAAAATCTAAATGGTTAAACCTTATCCAAAAAGTGAAGCCTATATAATCCATTAATTAATAATGGAGATGTACAAAAATCTAATAAAATTTCAAGGGAAGCCTTTTAGAATGAAAACATTGATTTATATTTGTTAAAACATAGTATGAGACGATGTTACACCATTTCTTGCTTCTATAGAGTCATATGTGTTGAGTTATTATTATTATTATTATTATTATTATTATCTAAATGACTAGTTGTTCCCATCCAATATTAGTAAAATGATAAAAGTTTGGGAGACTCCAAGTATATATATATATATATATATATATATATATATATATATATATATATATATATATATATATATATATATATATATATAATCCTAAGCTTTGGTTTAAAAGCATCCAAATCAATACACTTCATGTGTAGAAAAGTGTTTGTCAATACTTTCAAGAGTGTGATTGTAATTTGAGCGGAGCTTGAGACATTATTTTGTGTTATTTGCAATAATTATTTGATCATTCTTGTTGGACACACCCAATTTTTTTCTTTGGATTTAGAGTTTTTCATGTACATTCTTGTGTCTAATTGTTTTTCTCTATTATTGTTATTTCCAATATCTTTTTATTCCCCTATTTTGGTATTGTTCCCAACTTCCTTATGTTTTTGTGACATCCCTAATTTCACAGCCAGAAAAAAACGAGTTATTTAAGCTTATTTAAAACCATACTATCCTTTTTCAAGAATAATATTGTTGGTTTGTTCCTAAAAATATGATAAAGTTATTATCAGAGTATTTCTGAAGAAATGTATTTTAATTATATTAAAAACGTTCAGATGTCATCGTCAATATAGTACATAAGAACAAATGGAAATAATAAAGGACTTACAAACATTTATTGTTATATTGGTCTATAATCCATAAATCCCTCATCTGATCATTACAGTCATGCTCTTGTACCATTACATGTAATAAAATAAACTAAGTGGGTCAGGCTTGGGAGCCTGGTGAGCGCATAAGAATTTCAACCCACAATAATTAAATTCTTTTAATTATATATATCTTCATCAAATAATTCAACCTGATTACCTGTTCCTATTATCCTCATTTTCTATCCCTAAATCATCTAATTCAAGGGCCCCATCCTAAGGATTATCTTCGGATTAGACGACAATGCTTAGGGGATTCCTTAGCAGTATTTGTCAATAAGGCAACCACATGGCGATGGAGTACACATGGTGAACACTTAGTTCAAAAATGCATATAGGTTGTGAGCCTACTAGCGTTCTACAAGACTGTCTATAATAGTCTGTGGTCGTCATCTATACTCCACTAGACGACTATCATCTTTAACTCAAGGCCTCTCATCTTATAGTTCATCTTTCATCTCTTATCATATATATCATCATTTATCTACCCATCTCTACCCATTAAGCTGTCTATTCACGCCCTTGGAAGGGTTTTGAGTCATAAAAATGGGTTTCAAATGGTTGGTTTAGCTCCATGCATCATTTAGAAGGTCTTAATGAATTAAGAATTTGAGTTAAGCTCTTAATGGACATGCAAAGTCATAAAGTTGGAAACTTTATGACTCTTGAGGGTATTTTAGCCATGGATCTGATTGGATTATTGTATGTTATGGTGTTGTAGTGATCTATTAGATTGGCATCATGATATATAGGATGATGTTATGCTTAGTGATCTGTAGATCTGCCTAACAATCTGTACATTGTTTATATGTTTATCTATTATATGTGTACATATTTGGTTGGTGGTTGAGGCTTTACTGCTTTGTGTGTAAGCCAACAGAGCGGGGGCATACTAACCCAATGGTTGATTGGGCCCTGGGGTATTCTATCCCGAGGATGAAAGGACCCGTTGTATATTGGCATTCCAATTGAATGGTCGATTGTTGCTAGGGTATTCCAACCCGATTGTTGATTGGGCATAAGGTATTCCAACCTAATGGTTTATTGGACCCAACATGATGTTACGGTATATGTTATATGTTTACGTGTTGGTACTTTGGGGAACTCATTAAGCGTTGAATTACAGCTTTGGATTATGTTTCAGGTACTTTGGATGACCGCAGGAAGATGAAGACGTGACCATACATATCCTCTTGTTTATGGCTGATGATTTTGGGAGACTCTGATGTTTGGAAAAATGTTTAGAAAACTATGATTTGTAAACAATTTATGAATTGTGTTGATTTTAAAAGTTTAAATTTCTTGTGATTTTTTATGGGTGTTACAATATTAATTAAAAATTAAGACATTCAAAAGTATAATAGAATTTGAGGGAAGCCTTTCAAAATACAAACATTGAATTATATATGTTAGAACATAGTATTAGAGATGTCCACCATAGCTTTCTTTTATAGAGTCATAGGTTTTGAGCTTTTTTTTTGCTAAGTGACTAGTTGTTTCCATCCCACATTGGTAAGATAATAAATGTTTGGGGATTTGGGGATACTCTGACTTACAAGGCTTATTATTTTTACACTCCACTCTCTAGACAATCCAGACTACAAGCTATTTTGACTTTTGACTTTCTTTTTCATCGGAATGTTTGAGTAGTTTTTATTGGTTTTTTAACTGTTTCCAACATCGGTTTTCAAGAAAATTATCCACTATTTTCCATATAATTTTTTATTTTCCAAAGAATGAAAACACAAAAAACCATAACTAATTAAATTTACGTTGTCTATAATTAATACAAACTTAATACAAAATCAGTAAACTTAATAAAAGCTACCGGAAATCAAAACAAGATCGTTGGAAAATAGTCGTCAAAGTCGTTGTTCGTCGGAGAACGGTAAGTTGTCTCTTTATAACTTCGTATCTTCATTTATAGGTTGTTCGTCGGAGTTGTATCTTCATTTATATGTTGTTCGTCGGAGTTATTGTTCGCCGGAGGCTGCCATCCGATGGCGGTGGCGGTGGTAAAATTACCCGACAACAGTGTGATACCAAAAGAAAAAAAACCCAAATCGGGTGTTGTGAGTTTGTGGCCACCAAAAACACGTTGACAAATCTGGTACAATGAGAATGTGAGTACATAGCTCCGACGGAGGCGGGTTGGCGGTTGCAGTGCTCCGACGGAAAAAATTGATTTGAGTTCTCTAGTTTGGCTTGTTGGCGGCAGTACACCATAGAGAGAGACAGGAACTTTAGGTGATAACGTGATATAAAAATTGATTTAAGAGAAAGTAGGGTTATATATATATATATATATATATATATATATATATATATATATATATATATATATATATATATATATATATATATATATATATATATATATATATATGGAACAAATGGGCTTGTTATTGGATTAAGCTTATTTTGGGCTAAGATTTTGGGTTTTTTTAAATAATTTTACTATTGGGCTTGAAAAAATATTATTATCTAATCAGTTTTTTTTTAAAAAAATAGGTTATTAATAATATAAAATTTTAAATAAAATTTGGGTTATTAATTAATATTTTTATTTTATTTTTTTATTTTTGCAGGAAAAAATAGAGAATATTTCGAAATTTTCAACAGACCAAGTATATCTCTAATCTTATTATTTACTTATGTGTAATTAATTGATGTATTTTATTAATTTTTTTAACATGAGTTTTTTTTTTCAATTGTTAGGTCTTTAGATCTCGTGTGGATTTAATGATGTGGGTGCAAACTAAACGATCAAAGACAATAACTAAGGACTTCATTTCTAAAATAGTACTTGGTTGTGATCGTGGTGGTATAGCTAGGAATAAAGATGCGCAAAAAAAAAATTAATTGTCCATTCAAATTGACAGGAAAGTATTTGAAGGCACACGATGGTTGGAAGTTAAGGGCCGTACGTGATGAACACAATCATGAACCATCAATGTACATGGAGGGTCATCCTTTTGCAATGTGTTTGTCGGATAAAGAAGTTTGTTTGATGCAAGATTTGACAGAGTTGGATGTGAAACCACGAAATAATTTGCCAACACTAAAAGCGCAAAATCAAAATAATGTGTCTTCATTGAGAACTATATATAATTTTATCCAGAAGTTGGGGAGATCTCGGCGAGAAGGTAGAACCCCGATGCAGAATGTTATGCACATTTGGCAAACTAAAGGGTACAACTTACAGTATCGTGTAAACACGATTACTAACGAATTAGAAGATCTATTTTTTATTCATCCAATATCATTAAAGATGTGACAAACATTTCCATATGTGGTGTTGATGGATGCTACATATAAAACAAACAAGTATAATCTTCCTTTTCTAGAAATTGTTGGTGTCACTTCTACAAACAAGACATTTTCCATAGCCTTTGCATTCATGCATAATGAAAAATGGGCAACTATATATGGGCATTGACTTATTTGAAATTGGCGATTAACGATTGTTTTTGTCCTCGTGTTATTGTCACTAATAGAGATTTGACATTGATGAAAGCATGCAGAGATGTTTTTCCACAAAGTAATCATTTACTTTCTAGGTGGCATATATTCAACGATATAACAAAGAATTGTAGACAACGAATCAAACCACAAAAGACTTGGAATTCTTTTAATCTAAAGTGGACGGAGTTAGTCAAATCTCCAAGACTAAATGCATATATGCAAAATTATGCAGACCTTCAAACATTATTGTTCGAACATGAAGGTATTATTCTTATATTTGTTGAAGTCTTAATTTGTTTAACAATTATTATTAATTCATTCAAACTAATTTTTTCACCTTTTAGATGTTTTTGATTATCTTTATACTGTTTGGTTGGGGAAGTATGCTGAAAGATTTGTATCGTTGTGGACCGACAAACATGTCAATTTTGGAAATTCAACAACAAACAGTGTCAAGAGCCAACACGCCAAGCTAAAAAAACACCTGGAATCAACGAAATGCGATTTGGAGAAATTCATATGTGTTATTGAAAAGGTTGTACAATCACAAGAAACCACTATCAAAGAAACTTTCACACGCTGCATAATCACTTATATGCCAAGGTTTAAAGATCGGATATTCGAAGTACTGCGAAAACGTGTTTCAGTGCATGTTATGGATAAAATCTTGGAAGAGCTTCATCGGTCAAAAAGATTTGTACCAACTCCTGAGAATCGTGGATGTCAATTGCGGACATGTTTTGGATTACCATGTGCTCACGAACTTGTGATGTATGTCGGTACATGTATGTTTAATCTATTGAATTAAATTGACATTTTTATACTTATAACCACTTTATGATATTTTATCTGTTTGACTATAGGTTTACCTATTCCATTAGATTCGGTTGAACCTTTTTGGAGAAAGCTTGATTTGACACCTTCTATATCTGTGGAATATGGTGATCTTAATGTTGATCGTCGTATGCAAAGGCTTAAAGAAATATACAATAATCAACCAGATCATATCAAATACAATTATTTAAGGAGAATGGAGGAGATAACAGATCCATCAACAAATTTGATCAATGAACCTTCGGTTAAGAAAAATAATTGTGAACTCCCAAAAGTAAAGCATGTCCAACATCAAAGTCAAGCTCCTCACAGATACATTTGTTCAGACTTAAATCAGGAGCCACCACGATATAGTTCATCATTCATGGACTTGAACAATGATCCGGCCAAGCATAGTTCATTCTTCATGGGTTCATATGAGGAACCAATAGGCCAATGTTCATACAACATAGACTTAAACGAGGAACCAATAGGTGAATGTTCATACAACATAGACTTAAACGAGGAACCAATAGGGCAATGTTCATACCAGGCAGACTTGAACGAGGATCCGATAGGCTAATGTGCATACAAGATTGACTTGAACGATGAACCACCATTGGGACATAATTCATTGTTGGATGAAATTCCATCTATATTTCATTCGTACATCACACATATACAAAATGTATTGGGTGATGGAAATTGTAGTTTTCGATCAGTAGCTGTTTGTCTTGGATATAGTGAAGATTAGTGGCTTTACGTCCATCAACAATTGTTAGACGAGTTATTGAGTTCATACGACGACTATACAAGAGTTTTTGTTGGATGTGATGAAGTAGTTACTTCATTGTCTTTCTTTACGAAGACTAAGTCAGCACCAACAAAACATTTGATGCTTATGCTTGAGATAGGCGTCTTGATAGCCAACAAGTTTGGTGTGATCGTTCAATTTTTGACCACTGAAGGCCCCGTAACTTTTTTCCTTTTTGGAGAGGTCCTAGAGAGTTTCAAAATCATCGGGTCCTTACATTTGCACTTGTGTACGCCAATCATTATGTGATGGTACAATTGGAAGGAGAATACCCAATGCCTCCGATTGCGTCATTGTGGATCCGCCACAAAGCCCCATCAACAACCCAATGATAAACTATGTATAAGTCGCGACTATAATTTTATAAGCATCTGAAACCTACTGAAATATTTTTTATGACTATAAATGATTAGTTGTTGCTTATTTTGACTCAAATTTTTGCTATGTAATATTTGAAATTTAAAAGAAAAAGATTGGTGAGGATTTGTTTAGAATATATTTTTCTTGAAATTTATATCGTTGTTGTCTTATTTATCTTATAAAAATATAAGGTTGAAAATTAATAATAATATATGATTAAATAATAATGTTAACAATAATAATGTAATTTTCAAAATAAATAGTATGAATAAATGGTCCAATTAAAAAAATAGTTGGATTAACATATGTAAATCACAATAATAAGTTAAATACTAAAATTTTTTACATGGATACAATAAAAGTCATATTTTACTATTTATTTATAAACTATTGTTTAAATAATAATAAGATTAATAGAAATTATTAATTGTAAGAAATAATTAATAATTGAAAAATAAAGTTAATAAAATGATTATATTATAATAAGTTAATAAATAGTAAAAGTTAGTAAAATGATTAGGTAAAGAATAACTTATAATAACTTATAGACTAGATTAAAGTGTATTAGACCAAAGTGGAGTATCCATATAACACCCTACTCATAATTATGATTTTTAGAAACTATGTTTGATATGACTTATAAAAATTTTTATCATAATTTTTGGAATGTTACTCTTGAGAATTAAATTTTTATATTAGGGGTTTGGATTACTTTTTGTTTTGTATCCATTAACTCTCAATGATCGTATCTAGAGTTGCTATTAGATATTTAGATCTCATCATAATTAACATTAATCTCTTTTTAATTGTTCAAGATTAATAGTTCATCATGATTAACATTAATCTCTTTTTAATAGTTCAAGATTATCAATTTAACGATTCTTGGTAATGATGATCTTAATCATCTTATTTCAGATTTTCTACATATTGCCGATGTTTAACTTTGAAGGGTTTTAATTTTACTTTTCAAGGTATTATAAATTTTAGTTAAAATTACATGAATGATCCCTATGGTTTCTACTTCTTAAGTGATTGGTCCTTGACCCATATAAAATAACTTTTATATCATTTTTAATTTATTTTATATTTTTTTAAACTAACTTTAATTTAAAAGAAAAAAAGAGAAAATAAGTAAACCATAACTTTAATGAGATCCGATTTTGAAGAATTGCTTTTTTCACCTATGTACATGTTCAAAAACAAACAATTGAGCTAAGTACAAAGTCCTAGGCTGGGGACAAACAACACAATAAATTTAAACCACTAGGATAATCCCCATCAAAAAAATGCAAAAACTTAAGTAGTAGTGACATTTTACAAAACACATAATCCATTTTTGTAACTTTGTCTTCATAAAATAAACAAGACAAAAAATAAGAAGACACTTATGTTATTAAGGATAAATATATTCCAAACAAAACAAAATTATAAAACATAAAGGATTTTTATTTTTTAATCCATTTAAATACAAACAATCTAAATCCAAATCATATTCAAAATCCAATTAAAACAATTTATGAATCCAAACATCTTGAATTCTTATAATTAGTTTAAAGGAGGGATTGACGGGTTTTGCCGCGTGTTTACTTTTCCGCAAGACTAATTCCTTTTTTTATTTTTTAATCAACTAATGTGCAAATTTTGGTCGTTGGCGTTGACTTATATTTGAGGGCCATAATATATTAAAAGCCCAGCAATCTTTGAATAAAAGCATCAATTATTCAGTGCAATAGCTATTCGTTTCTTTTCTGATTCTGTTTTACTCAAACAGATTTCGTCTCCCATCTTTCGTCTACCTTCCTTCATCGTCGACACTCGCCATTTACAGGCCGGCTCACCTCCGCCCGCTCTGTGCTTTTCACCTGTCATCCTTCACTGTCGCTTTGCGGTTGGCTCTTACTCTATTCTGTCGCTTCATGTCTGGTTATCATTCTGTATGCAGGTAACTGTGACGACACATTTTTACAAGTTAGTTTTACATGTTATTACACTATTTTATCTTATCAATCATAAAATTAGATCATAATCATTTGTTTGTTCATTAACAGCTGATTGTGGTTTCAATTATTTGAATTTCTTTTGTTGATTTTTTCTACATCAATTAGGGAGGGTTAACTCCTCTCTATTTGGTATTTGATTTTAAAAATGATAAATTGGGTGGTAAATATGCTACTGACCTGTTGAAGCCAGATTGTAAGAACTTTTAGGCGTTATATTCTATGAATAAAATTAGGATTTTGTTAGTGGAGAGTCTAGATCTATGTCGATTAATGTATGCACCATTTGTTTGCAAGGGATAAAGTCACTGGAGCCCATGTACTCTTTACTTTTGGTTGAAAATGCCGTTCATGTATTTTTGTTAACCAATAAAAAAACTTAAAAATCAAATAGGACGTCTAAATGGAAAATTTGGGTGTCTTTTTAGCCAACCCCATTCAAAATGTAAAGGGGTTAACCGGTTACCCTTGACAATGTTTGTGTCCACGTGACAATGAGATGGCATCCACATGGCCTTTGACAATGAAAAGTCACTTTATTATTATTATTATTATTATTATTATTATTATTATTATTATTTATCTTCCACCTTACACCACCACTATCTCTCATCACCTTCTTCCTAACCTACTCTCCACCATCCACCACCGCCGCCCTTCAATATTTAAACCCTTTTTCTCTTTGTGTTCCATTGTTACAGAGATGCTGCAGATTCTAGAAACAAAAGGGACAATGAAAAGCGTTGATGCTTGTTTTATTTCCTATTGTGGTGATAATAAGCTCAACTATAAGTATCCAGAACATGATACTAATGTTCTTTCTAAAAATAAAAATAAAGACACGGGAAAGTGAATTAGAAGGATTTTCTTCATGTGACTGAGTTTACAAAAAAATGTATTCTCCCTTATTAGTATGTATGAAAGAAAGGGAACATTAAAGATCATTAGGTACTTCAATATACATATTTTTATCTATAGATTTTCGGTATTTCCAAGGTATATATGGTCATGTCGCCAGCCACCCATTTCCACCATGTGAGAGATGCCTGCATCTCACTTTGACATTGCATCGAACACCTAGTGGGCGATCACTAAAGTTACCAAAAGACTAGATAAACTGTTAGAAGTTTCAGTATAAATATTATATTTTTACTAACTTTGAAAAACTATAAATATATACATATGTTGTATATATAATATACTCCAAGTGGGTTTGTGCTCTTCTCCATGAGATCTTCGAAATGATATATTGTATATGCAAAATGGAGTATATATGAATGAGATATCGATGCTCAAATATGAGTATTCGAGAATAGAAGTTAGCAAGTGAGGTGGGTGTGGGAATGAGTCCAACATTGGTAGAAAGACCGTACCAATGTGAGTTTATAGGCTTGAATCTATGATAGGTTTACAAGCTTGTATATATGGTTTTACTCCAACTCATACATGCGCGTACCAAATTGTTTCTCTGAAAACAAGGGTAGTGCTCACCGACCAACATCCTTGTTTAAGGTTTAGGCATCATTGGTGTACATGAGAACATGAAGAGTGCCTGTCACATACCAAATTTTTGGATGTTTCCAGACCCATATAGAGAACGTTACAACAATAAAGGATGCTCTAGAAAAATCTAGTACATACTAGAAGATTTCATAATATTATAGAATGTTGCGGAAAATAGAGGAACATTTTAGAATGCCCTAGAAGACATTGGAAGGGTCAAGCATATCCTAGAAAATAGTAGAAGGTTTTAGAATATAATGCCAAATCTCGTAGGAGTTTGACGTGGAATACCCATGAAAATCGTAGAATGTGAAGGCACCATTAACGTGGTAGATGTGCCCATGGATGACTATATCATGATATCATGAATGGAATTCCTAGATGGAGTACGCCATTCGAAAATTACAATACCATGCATATCACTAAAGGTTCAATCATTCATATTGTACCTTTGATAAAAAGCAGAACAAGGTCCCAAACATTATCAACCATGTAACTAGACAAAGGACCCAAGAAGGTTGGGAAGATAAAGAAGTACAATACAGTAACTAATAAGAAGGAATGACACAAAAATGATTGGTGGTCATAACAATCAATTCAAGAGGCATGAAGGACCAAACGGTGTAGTTCAAGGGTTTACATGTCAGTGCATGACAAAATCAGAATCCAACTTGAGAATCTACCCAATATTCCACGATGCTGATATTGGAAAGTTCTAGAACATAAGAGAGTTCCATGGAAGAGTATGCAACATTCCAGAACATGTTTGAAGAACCAAGAAAGTCCTAGACCTGTCTAGGACATCAAAGAATGGTCTAGAATAATACGGAAGCCATTTAAATAGGGGAGAGGTTATTGGTACTATCCATCAATAGTTGTCTTGTAAAATAAAGACTTTGAACTAATATACCTAATTGTTTCCATTGTATTTAGCCTTAGTTGCTTGTTTTCTAGTTTGTTAATATATCATCAGGAGATAAATTAACTTAACTTAGCCACAAGTATGCTAAGCGCCACACGATATTGACTTGTAGAATGAGTCAACCCATGACATCTTGTAGGAAATGGTGGTGTATGCTTTAGTTAGGTTGGGTATAATAGGTCTAGCATATTTGGGGTTTTCCCTTTTAAAAAAGCCATATGGAATAGGTAATTTCTAATAGTTAAAAAAAATTAGAAAAAAGCCATATGGAATAGATAATTTCTAATAGTTAGTTGAAAAATAAAAAAGTCATGTGGATTAGTTGTAATAGGTGAAACCGGATTCAAAATGGAGTCATTCCTCTTTTTATGACGCAAAGTAATAATTTAGGAACACTAAATACCAAAAAATATATAAATGACCTATTAAATCAAAACTAAAGAGTTGTTGGACTATAGTGAAATTATCCTATTTGCAAATTGATAATGAATTTCTTTGTAAAATTTAAGGATTAATATCACAAAACATCTTATAGTCATTTTTTTTCATATTAAACATTAACTTTATTTTTTTTCTTAAAAAAAACCTTTCATTTTTCAATTTATTCCAAATAGTCATCCGGTTTTAGACAAAACTTTTTCTGAGAAATCCTCCAATTATTTTTCTGAAAAACCCTCAAATTTTTACTGTTTCTGAAAAAAAAATCCTATGCTTTTTATCCAAAGAAAATTCTCAAATGTGAAGTTTTTTTCCGAAAAAAAAAAAAGAAAAAATCAAATGGTTGTTTTAGGAAAAAAGAAAGTTAAGGGTTTTTTTGGAAAAAATTGTCTAAAGCCTTAAAATCTATTAAAAATGCTAACTTGGAAAAAATTAAAAGAAAAACACAAAGACTTTTTTAGGAAAATAAAATAAAATTGAGGTTTAATCCAGAAATAAATTAAATGATAATATTTTATGATATTAACAGTAACTTTAACATGCTAATGTGGGACTAGCATGCACTTGGTAGAGGCTTTCCTTCTTAGATTGAAGGTTTCGAGTTTTAATCCATGCGTGACAAATTCGTGATACTAACTTCTAACCACTAACCCCGTCGTTAAAAAAACAGTAAATTTAACACCTATAATGTTGGTCAAAGCCTATGTAACTTGTCACTTGAGTCACCTTTGTAGCACTCCTTGTTTTAGTTGTTCTCTCAGTTGTCTTACATGAACCACGTATAATATCTACTTTCAGATGCAACTGCTTTTAGCCACTTTCTCATCTCTGTGCTTGGGTTCCTCCATTTAATAGTATTTCCATGTGGACATTGTAATTAAAAGTAGGGGTTTGTTAACTTGAAGTCATGTTCTAGGGGGTACAAAGCAAATTAAGTCATTAGATCGTTTTCGGAAAGATGTATCTCAAAATTGAAGGTGATATCTATATACTTGTGTATAAAGTGTGTTTACCCCGAAGTTTCATGTAGTACATACTTTGTAATCAAAAGCTATGAAGCCATGCGACTTGTTAGATTCAAAATCATATCATTTGGATGTATATATTCAAATTTGAAAAGATTGTTCTTGCAAAATACTAGGGTCCTACAAACAACAATTGCAAGAAATTTTTTCTTTCTTGCGTTTGGATCTTTTACTTATTTTTTCATGTCTAGTGAAATTTGGAAATTGCCAATACGTTTTTGCAATTCCTTTCGTGGGTAGTGGATCTTGTAGTTGTTTCTAGAATGGTATTTGGTGTTGATTTTTTCTAGGATTTTTTAACTTAACTTTAGATGATAATTGTTGTTTTGTTATTTACAAAATTTATTATTAAGACTATAAGGTATTGTTGTTGAGGTTATATTCTTTGATGAGACTTATGTTGCATAAGGTATTAATACTTTGGATATTTTGTAGGGACGATGTGTATGAGATCTTGTGATTGAGCCACAAGTGAGGAAAGCATGGAATTCAAATGCTTCATAGCACAATACTTACTTTCTTATGAGAGACACAAGACGTAAGCAATCAAACCAACAATCATAGCGTATTGAGATACAGAAACCGTGGGAAGGGTGAAGGGCCATCGCCCAATAACTCATAATGGTTGTTCTCTCTGAACTTTCAAAACGATCTTCATCCTCTTCATCAACTCATGGTCATATATATGACGTATTTTTAAGTTTTAGAGGTGTTGACACACGTCATAGTTTCACTAATCGCCTTTATAACGCCCTCATGGATGCCAATATCACTACCTTTTTGGATGATGAAGAGATTGAAACAGGGGAAGATCTGAAACCAGAATTGGAGAGTGCGATTAAAGCATCTAGGGCTTCTATTATCGTATTGTCGAAGAATTATGCTACTTCAACATGGTGTCTTGATGAATTGATGCTAATCCTTCAGCAACAACGTATGACATCCAACTATATTGTAATCCCTATCTTTTCACCACAAGGAAAAAGGCCATTACCGGCGACAAAAGTCGCCGGTAAAAGTCCCAAAAGTCGCCGGTAATGATAATAGCGGCGACGCGTCGCCGGTAATAAGTCGCCGCTACTGCCTCGTCGCTATTGATCAGCTTGTCGCCGGTAATGATAATAGTCGCCGCTATTAGTATGTCGCCGCTAATGAGTATTGTCGCCGCTAATAATGTTGTCGCCGGGAATGACGTTTGTCGCCGGTAAAAGTGTCGCCGGCAAAAGTGGCGCCGGTAATGAGATCTGTCGCCGGTAAAAGCGTCGCCGGTAATTGTTTTTCAATTTTTTTTTTAAAAAAAATGATTTTCGTTGCCGGTGATAATATCGCAGGTAAAAGTGTCGCCGGTAATAACAATATTCGATTAAATATCAAAACCAATAGTATCGACGCTAATTACAAAACAAACATCCTATTAAATATCAAACATAATAGTGTCAAACAAACATCCAAAATACAATTAAATATCAAAAGTCATACTATCCGAGTAGCTAAACAACAAAATTTTTACAATCTACCAAGTAGCAAAACGAGACAACATATGCAAATAAAACCCATTCTTACATACCCTCATCGTCGTTCCCATCGTTCCCTTGATTATTTTGGGATTGAAAAAACGAATAAAGCTCATCCCTACATGCTGGGTCGGCGAGCATTGCACGAAGATTTTCCAACTACATAATTAATAACAATATATATAAACTTATAAGTTAGATTGTCAAACATAAACAAAAACTATCAAAATACATTGTTATTTTTAAAGTAAGATAGAAAACCAAATTACCAAACTTTTTAGCAAATAATCACCAAACTACCAAATCAACATGCATTTTACGATGCTAAAGTAGATTGCTATTTTACCTGTGATGGTTGTGATGGTGGTTGTGATGGTTGCGAAGGCTGTGGAATCGTCGGGAGACCAGAAGGTTTGCGGCCAATGCCTCTAATGTGGCCACGTCGCTCTCCTAATACTTTCTCGAACGTAGCTCTTTCTTGAGTTGGCGTAAACTCACTTTCACCTTGAGTTTGTTCTAGCAGCTCTTCAACTAACCGATTCTGTAACTCCCAAAAGTGAGTAACAATTAAGTATAAATAAACATTTAAATATATGATAAAATTATAATAAAATACTTACATATTGTTGTTCCGATTCAGCAGTAACAAATACATGTCTCCCGCCTCTCCTACGGGATTAAATGTGATATCCCTATCAAATTGCATGGGTATTGGTTTCCCCTGGTTCTGCAAGATTGCTTTTTCAAGCTTTATATTTTTTGCTTTTCCTCGAGCTTTCCTTCGGGCACGTCCCTCAACTACAAATGTAATTAAAAATTATTAGAAACGACATTTAATTTATGATAATTGAACAAAAATAGTAAATAAAAATTCATGATAAGACTTACCGTCCAGCTCGTGCTGGCCAGGACCTCTACCACCTGGGAAAGGTGGGTCCTCAGCTCCGTCTCCCCCATGTCCACGACCCATGATAAGACTTGCCAATGTTCCCCATCAACAGGATGAATCATCACACCATCTTCTGAACGTCTGGTACTATGCCAAATCATATTTTTGGCAGTGTGCCTCGAACAATATAAACGTCGTAGTCTAGGGGTCACAGGAAAGTACCGTAACACCTTATGAGGTACTTTCTTACCCTTGGTGTTTTTATCGATCCATCGGCTCTCTTTACAAATGGGACAAACTTGCAATGAATCATGTTCTTTCCAAAATAGACAACAATCGTTTTTACACACATGTATCGACTCATACCCCAGGCCAATAGACTTTAGTTTCTTTTTGGCTAGATAATGTGAAAGGGGAACCTTGTTGCCTTTGGGAAATGCTAATTGCAAGAGCTCAAGGAGTTGATCAAATGAACTATCAGTCCATTTGTTGTTCACCTTGATATGCATTAACTTTGCTAGAAACTCAAGGGAAGAAAAGATGCAACCAGTATACAATTGAGTTTCCATTTCTTCCAACAACTGTGCAAATTCATCATCCACACCGTTACCCCTTGTATTCGAGGTTCCTTCATCGAGGTTGGTATCATTTTCTCTCGACTCCCACATCACATCGTCGATTAAATCGGCCATTTCGTTACTTGGCAAGACGACGGGAGGAATAAAAGATTCACCATGATAGATCCAAATTTTGTACGCCTTACTGAAACCATTTATAAATATATGGCGTTCAACTACAGTCGGGTACTTGAAGTAACGGTTATCACATTTTTCACACGCACATCTGATTTTACCATTACTATCAAGGTGCAACTTCGACTTCTCAATAAAAGCTTTGAGTCCTGCTTGGAACTCGGGATGGTTTCGATATGGATTAGTAGTCCAGCTTTTATCAATAGACATGATGTTGCTGAAACATAATTTTGGGTTTAGAGTTTAGTATACAGAATTAGCATTGTTTTTTTTCAGTCCACATTTTTTTTACATCTAAAATAATACAAAAATTAAGTAATAAAAAAATGAAAAAAATAAATTAAAAACTATATAACTTATTGGTTAATTAATTTGGAGTTACCTTGGGTAAAAACTAGAAGCTTTCTAGTTTTTGTATATAAGTTTTTAAACAATTTTATAGTTTTTTTTTTGTGTTTTTTTTTTCAAATTATAAAAATAATGTATTTTTTTTTTCAATTATAGCATCCTACTTATAAGAAAACCACATACTTTTACATACGTATTATGTTGTTGTGTTGTTTTTTTTACCGTCGAGATTAAAATATATATATAAGTTTTTAAAGAATTTTATAATTATTTTTGTGTTTTTTTTCCAATTATAAGTTAACTATATAACTTATTGGTTAATTAATTTGGAGTTACCTTGGGTAAAAACTAGAAGCTTTCTAGTTTTTGTATATAAGTTTTTAAACAATTTTATAGTTTTTTTTTTGTGTTTTTTTTTTCAAATTATAAAAATAATGTATTTTTTTTTTCAATTATAGCATCCTACTTATAAAAAAACCACATACTTTTACATACGTATTATGTTGTTGTGTTGTTTTTTTTACCGTCGAGATTAAAATATATATATAAGTTTTTAAAGAATTTTATAATTATCTTTGTGTTTTTTTTCCAATTATAAGTTAACTATATAACTTATTGGTTAATTAATTTGGAGTTACCTTGGGTAAAAACTAGAAGCTTTCTAGTTTTTGTATATAAGTTTTTAAACAATTTTATAGTTTTTTTTTGTGTTTTTTTTTCAATTTATAAAAATAATGTATTTTTTTTTCAATTATAGCATCCTACTTATAAAAAAACCACATACTTTTACATACGTATTATGTTGTTGTGTTGTTTTTTGAACCGTCGAGATTAAAATATATATATAAGTTTTTAAAGAATTTTATAATTATTTTTGTGTTTTTTTTCCAATTATAAGTTAAGTATATAACTTATTGGTTAATTAATTTGGAGTTAGCTTGGGTAAAAACTAGAAGCTTTCTAGTTTTTGTATTTAAGTTTTTAAACAATTTTATAGTTTTTTTTTGTGTTTTCTTTTCAATTTATAAAAATAATGTATTTTTTTTTTTATTTCAATTATAGCATCCTACTTATACCAAAACCACATAGTTTTACATAATACATAAGAGGGTGAAATTCACATACTTTTACATACATATACCACATATACATCAAATACAAATACACACAAAATAACATCCTATTTAAACCAAATACACATAATTTCACATATATACATAATAACATCCTATTTATACCAAATACAAAAGTTTCACAATCATATATCACATTTACAACAAACATACATACATTCACATACACACAATAACATTCTACTTATAACAAATACATATAACTTCTACTAATATACCACATATACATCAAACACACATACATTGGAATATATATACCAAATTCACATATATTCAAACAAATACAAAATATACAATCCAATTTTCACATATGACAATTATCACATAATTTCACATATAAATACAACTTGAAGCTATACAACTAATTGCAATTAAATAACCACAAACAAAAAATTGAATAACTTGCTTCTAATCCAAAACAATACCACCAAAAACAAAAATATGAACAATTTATTATCATTCAATCACTATATAAAGCTACAAATCAAAATTCATACAAAATAAAAAAGAAATCATAAAAAAAAAACTTACCTTTCTTCAACAAATGGAGGCACCTACAAATTGATCCCAAAGCTTTAACCACTTGCTTGGAACAATGCTTCTAATCCAAAACAACACCACCAAAAATAAAGAACGTGATCAATTTATTCTCATTCATACAACACAAAAATGAAATCATCAAAATAAACTTACCTTTCTTCAAGAAATTGATCCTAAAGCTTTAACCACACCTAGGGACACTTGCTTGGAACAATGAGGGGAGAAATTTGCTTGAAAGAAGCTGATTGAAGAAGAAAATCGGAAATATGGTGAAGGAACTCGAAGCAAACAGAAAGGGAAATGAAATGGAAGGGTAATCTGCGTGCGTTTTTTTATTTATCTGCGATCATCAATAGCGGCGACACTATTAGCGGCGACGCGAGGATCAATACCGGCGACAATTGTTAATAGCGGCGACAAACTGGAGGGAAGGGTACCGCGTCATTTTTATCAGACAATTAGCGGCGACTTTTTTAGGGTTTTAGCGGCGACATGCGTGTCGCCGGTATTAGGTTAAACCGGATAAGGCACCCCACCCGTTGGATTGGCTATCTCATCGAACGGTTGAGATGCAATGTAGGGGGAAAGTGCGGATTCGGGTGTCAACCCTTTAGCGGCGACACTATTAGCGGCGACTAGTGGCTTTACCGGCGACTCTAGCTAGAGTCGCCGGTAAAGCCACTAGTCGCCGCTAATAGTGTCGCCGCTAAAGGATATATTTCTTGTAGTGTTTATCATGTCGAGCCCACCCATGTTAGGAAGCAACAAAGTAGCTTCGGAGATGCAATGGCTAAGCATAGAGAGAAGATGCATGCAGAGACAAATTCACGTAAAAAAAGTCAATGTTGGAATAATGCACTTAGAGAAGTTGCTAATTTAAAAGGGAAGGATGCAAATGGCAGGTAACTATATTCATACCCATATTTCCACACTCCTTTAAATTGTTTAATTAGCACATGAAAATTCAACATAAACTTCTCCTTATACATTTCAACACGTCATATTCATCAAATGTGCATATTTTTTTATGCATTTAATTTTGTAAGAATGGTAGGGCTGTTAGATTTCTTTTTGCAAAAATATATAGGGTCATGGCCCTACCTTTCTACCATCGACTTCAAGTAGTTGGGGGATCAGAGTTCATTTAAAATTACTCTATTATTTCTCGGGGCTAAATAAACATATTTAAGTCATCTTCAATAGAAACACATTAGTTTGTTTATTTTATTTAATCAAACACTTTTCATTTTTTTATTGCAAGTGCTTATGTGATAGAAATTATATTGTTTTATGTGTTAACTAAACACAAACTAATTACTATACATCAATCATACCAAATACAATCTAATCATAAGTTTATTTTTCAAAATTAATAAAACTAATTTAATATTAATTATCTTATTTATTATATATATTTTTAATGAGGGTTACTAAAATAATACTAACACTAAAAGCAATAGTTTATAACAATAACAGAATTGGTCACGAAGCTTATATAAACAGAGTCATTTATGCTAGTTGTTGTTTATCTATTTTCAAACTTAAATTTTTTATGATGATGATTATTTATATTAATGAGATTTAAAATATAAAATTTAATTTTTATCAATAAAGTTCTCTTTCCTTTGATTTATCAAAATTATTAAATTGAATTTGATAAAAGTGCTCATAAAATTTATAAGAAAAATTAGGTTAAACAATTTAAGATAAACCCTTCTTCCAAAATTGCCATATAGTTGATAAGTAATATTTTTTTCACTTTATTTTAACAAAAATAATAATTAAATTGGTTTTTATTATATTTCAAAAGAAATAAAAATATTAAATAAGTATTTTCTAGTTAAAAAGTTGACTTTTATAGACTAAAAACATATTTATATGTTGTTTCTTTGAAAATATCAAAATAAATAATAATAATAATAATAATAATAATAATAATAATAATAATAATATTATTATTATTATTATTATTATTATTATTATTATTATTATTATTATTATTATTATTATTATTATTATGGGTATATTCTTAGTAGTATTTTTTATTTTTGCTTTAATTTAAGGATACAAAGGAGATTCTTTAATGTTATTGTTTATTAAAATATATATATAAACATTAACTCCATATACTTTAGATAAAAGTTAAATATAAAAATATAATAAAGATATAAATAAGATTGTTTATATAAAGGATACAAAGTAAATATTTAAATATGTAATTTAATATAAAGGATACAAAGGTAACATACGATTAATTTAAAGGTGTAAACCTAAAAATATGACAGGGGTCAGAAGTGAAACTATATGGAATCGATTAAGGTTATCAAAATCGGGATCCTACATATGATCGTTTTTGGATCTGTAAAATCGGGATTGGGATCTTAAGATCCCACAAAATAAAATATAATTTTAACTTATAATTTTATAACATGAAAAAGTTCTCAAAATTTAGTTTTCGTTCAATAACTATATAAAATCCAAAACATTAGTCACAACTCACAATACCAAATGATAAATAGTAAACTGATAAATTGTAAAAAGCTGGTTAAAAGACATCAAGTGCAATTTTTTTTTCCCAAACAATAAAAATAAAAAATAATTAAATAAAAAATTTCAAGGGAAAGTAAGATTGGATCGGATCCTGAATCTACAATCCTACCTACGATGGTAAGATCCTACCGGTGACGATAACATAAATACTACCATACTCGTTTTTCATACTACAGTTAAGATCACAATTTTGATAACCTTGAAATCTATGGTCAATGGTGGGGCCACCTCCCATTTTTGCAAATAGTATTCTAACAATCACATTTTTGCAAACATATTATTCTTACAAAAAAGAAAAAACAATTAAACTATCCTGCTAATTTTAATATGTGTCCTATGCATCTATTATTTTATCAAAATTAGTTCATGTAGGTAGATCATTTTAATGATTTTATATGAATATGATTTTAATTAATAAACCATAATTTTGAACAATTGTAATGCATGTACTATTTTTATATTATTCTACTGTCAAACTATATCATCTTTTATTATGATATATTAATGCTTTTACTTGTAAGTATTAAAGATTAAGTTATAACTATTCACTGACATTGTATTCATATTCATGCAAAACCATGTTGAGATTTAATTTTGATGGTTCTGTAGAAACACAATGAGCTTTGGTGCTCAGTTAATGAAATCTTGTATTACATTGGTGGCTCTGTTCTTATTAATAGATGATAACTGTGAGTTTGTATATTAAATGCTTAATTACATGGTTAGGAGTGCAAATACGATAATAGTTATGACATGAAAAACTTAATTATATAATAGCTTAATATGATATAATTTTGATTTGGTTCATTTGAAAATTAAATCTGCAGTATGGCATGTTAGTTGTTTGGGTTATGTTTTGATTTTATTAAAATCAAATTGCAGGTTTGAGGTAGAGTTTATTGATGAAGTTGTTAAGGACATCTTTCGTAGATTACGTATATCTTCAAGGTTTCCACTACCACAACTTATTGGGATGGAGGATTCCATTAACTTCGTCACTTCATGGTTGAAAGATGTATCCTCATGTACAACTGATATACTCAATATCTTGGGTATGGGTGGGATCGGGAAGACATCTTTATCTAAATATGTATATGCATTACATTCTCATGAATTTGACACAAGCAGCTTCATTGAAGATATTAGTAGGAAATGTGATGAAAAATATAATGGGGTGCTTGATGTACAAAAACAACTATGTGATGACATTTCAAAACCAAGTTCTATTCAAGTTCTTGATGATTCTATATACACCTCAATGATAGAGAATGTAGTGGCCCGTAAAAAGGTGTTTCTAGTTCTTGATGATATTGGTAGTCTCGATCAATTAGATGCGTTACTTGGAAGTAAAGGTTTTCATCCTGGAACCAAAATCATAATAACAACAAAAGATGCATGGTTGACAAAAAGTTGTTCATTATTCAAAACGAACTTTAAACCTAAGTATGCACAATACAAGCTTGAAGGCTTATCTAAGACTGAATCACAAAAACTATTGTGTTATCATGCATTTATGCGCAATGATCCTGAGGCAGGTTATGAAGAGGTCTCAGAAAAACTTGTGAAGTATTGTGACGGACATCCAATGGCTCTTAAAGTTTTGGGTAGATCTCTACATAATCGAGATGTGACTTATTGGGAGGGGTGCATAGATACACTAAAGAAAGAAAATGATTCACCTATAAATAATGTCTTGAAAACGAGCTTTGACTCGTTGTCATCAAAAAATGAAAAGGATTTGTTTAAGCATATTGCTTGTATTTTTGTTGGAATGGATAGAAATTATACCATAACAATATTAGAGGCATGTGATATGGAAACAACAACTGGGATCACTAATCTCATCGACAAATGCCTTCTTAGTATTGGATGGAATAATGAATTGATGATGCATGAGTTGGTTCAAGAGATGGGAAGATTTGTGGTACGTGAGGAATCAATTTACAAGCCTTGGAAACGAAGTCGAATATGGGGCTATGAGTCATTTAAAGTGTTGAAAAAAAAAAGGTAAGATGTCATGTACAGTTGTTTAAAGCATTTTGTATTTCTATATGCATGTCTAACATTTTAAAATTATTTTTGCATCCCCTGTTTTGTTAGGGTACGGAAAATGTTCTAGGCCTCACCCTTGACATGGAAATGCTTGAGAAAGAGAAGTTACATGGACCAATCGAGTTGAAAACAGATGCATTGAGTAAGATGGATAGATTAATGCTTTTACAACTCAATTATGTGCAAATAACCGGCTCTTACAAGAACTTTCCAGAAGAATTAAGATGGTTGTGTATGCATGGGTTCCCTTTGAAGTCTCTACCTTCAGACTTACCAATGGAGAATGTGGTTGCACTTGACATGTCATATAGCAATATTGAATCATTTGAGATTTGTTATCACTATCCAGAACGACTTCATAAGAGGCCAAAGGTAACTTATCTTCATGTATTACTCTTCTAGTTTGAGTTGATAAAATTCACTACTATTCTAACTTATCTCAATTTCAGCAATTAATTGGATCGTGCTCAAAAGATAAATGTTTGCTTGGATCGTTGAAGATTCTTAATTTAAGTTTCTGTGAAGAGCTTCAGAGTCTTCTTGGTTTTGACCACATCCCTAAACTTGAGAGATTAATACTTAAAGGTTGTATTGGCATGCTTGATGTTTGTGAATCAATTGAGCAATGTCTTGAACTTGTTTTCGTTGATCTAAGCTACTGCAACAAGCTAGGAAAACTTCCAAGCATCATAGGCATGTTGAAGAAGGTTGAAACACTTTTGCTAGAGGGTTGTAATCTTGGTGAATCTAGAATAGAAATTGTAGGTATGGATTCACCAGAAATAAGCAAGGCTAACAAAATTGGCATATACACAATAACTTCTTCCTCCACTGTTTTGGAGGCTATACCAAGTTATTCAAAGTTATTTGCGATTTCTTTACCGAGATATTTAGTAAGCCTATTACTTAAGAATAATAATCTGTCCATTGAATCTTTTCCATTGGACTTCAGTTGCCTAGCCATGTTAAAGGAATTAAATCTAGATGAAAATCCTATTGTTTCCCTACCTAGTTGTGTGAGAAGCCTTCCTAGGCTTCAGACACTTGGTATGAAAAATTGTAATATGCTTATGTCAGTCGAGCATCCTCCACATACACTCACCCATTTGAACCTTGATTCTCATTCTAATAATCCTTTGCTACAAAAAGTTCTATTTGATCAAAAAATGTCCCCACTCCAGTTCTTTCTAGGACGGATGATCTTGGCACTTTCATCGTTTGAATTTGAAGGTATGGTCAAAATCCAACCAATGGCAGCTATTGACGAAAAGGTATTACATTGTTTGGGCTGGACTAACCTAGACTTCCTTAATGGAAGCCACACGACAACTTCTGTTGAATATAGAGAATCAGAGGAATCTGAGATACAGGTTTGGTCTAGTTAGCTATATGTCCTTGTGAATATGTGTGTATATATATAATTAATGAAGGTGGTTGTATTTGGCAGATGTATTATGAATTTGGAATATTCAGCACAAGTTATTGGGGTAAAGAGATGCCGAATTGGATAACAGATAAAAGCATTGGGCCATCAATATCATTTACAGTCCCATTATCTCCGAAGAAGCTCACAGGATTAAATTGCTGCTATATGCTGACAAAATTAGGAGAAGGTATTGTCGTTGATTTACCGGTGATCAAAATTAGTAATTTAACAAAGAATCTCACCTGGATATATAAAAATTACATAGGTAGTGTATTCGATACCGATGGAGAGTGTGTGTCATTGTTAAGTCATTGGATGTTTGGGATGAATGAGATGGAATATGGTGACCACATTACTATTAATATCCTGAGGGAGAAACCAGATGTTTTTTCTTATAAATTTAGAATTGAGTGTGGGGTGAGTTTTGTGTATGATGATGAAGACATAGATAAAGAAGAAGAAGATGTGTTGAGTTATTACAAGTCATGGAATCACATCATTGGTGGAGATCTTTCTGGATTTCAGTTAACAACCGGAGAATACATCCTAAGAAAAGATCGAATGTTGCGGTCTTTCATGGATATAGATTATTTGTGTGGAGATGGTGCCCAATTTAAAGGTAGATATCATTCTTATGCATTGCATTTTATCTAGATCTGAAAGATACTAAAATGATAAAGTTTTGATGGTAAATAATTCATGCTTTGGTTTTCTGCAACCAATTTCAAATCTTTAATCTATTTCTTTTCATTAGATGAGAAAGTGGATTTCATAGCTCTCTCTCAAAGGAACTCTGGTCATTTACCTGAGGATGGGCCCTAAGGTACTTTATATCCCAAAAACCCTTTTCCTGTCACATAATACAAGAACAAACAAATCAACTGTCTTTTAGGTTTGTTTTTATGTTTTCTAATGACATTGAAGGTTCTTTTTTTAGTGTTTTTTTTCTCAAAGAGTTGGATCTTCCAAGCGTTCATGTTCAAAAGTTATCCAATACTCGGTTGGATGCATTCTTTTTATATATATTTTATATTTATCTTCTCCACCAAAAAACACAGCCCATTGCACTACGTAGCTGATCATAAGACACATTTCTTTGCATTAATAAACTGATCTTATTCTCAAAATTTACCAATAGATATTTAAATCATTAGAAGGAAAAAACAAGTTACATATGCACTTCCTGATAAGTTTAATTTTTTCCAATATGAACTTATGTGTCTAAAAAAGCCGCTATATATCTACCTCTCGTATATATGTTCGATGTCTACACAAGTTCCTTTAAGCTTCCATCCGTCTATATCCTTTGAGATGCTTAAAATTTTGACTAAAACTTTACAAGATACAATCAGACAAGGAAAAAAAGGATCTGAGAGCTAATCAAAATAATGGGAAAGTTGAATGTTCCATTTTATGTTGGTGTAGTAATTTACTTTCTTGAAGAAAAAAATGAACACAAACATTTCTTTTAATATATACAACATATTATAAAAAGAATCACCTACAGAGTAAAATCCTTGGGAGCATGATAATGAGGGTATGCAACTTTACTTATTTAAACCATATTCTTTTTTTTTTTGAACCGGCAAATCTAATCTACTCCTAAGCTAACAACACCTATTCCACCTATGTCCACAACGGGACTTGAACCCTCGACCTCAAAGAGGGAGGGCACCACCTGATACCGTTGGGCTACAAGCCCTTTGGTATTTAAACCATATTCATTTTGACATAAAAACTACACATTCACTTGTACTTCAAAAAGAAAATATGAAGAGGTTGCAAGGGGGTAAAATTACTTGCTCTCCATGTTTATTGCTCTGCACAGTGTTAATTTAATAAAATAGCTTCCTCCCTTTTACTATCAATGAGTTGCATGTCTTTTCTGTTTTTTATTCAGGACACCAACAAAAATCACAACGTAGCATGTGTGTTCCATCTCCTACAGTTCCCAGTCCTCTTGTAGGCAAATGAATTAATCTAACAATTAACTTAAGGCTAAATGCAAGAAATAGAAACGTACTTTCAATTATCTGTGGAGTACAAAAGAACAATTATCAGAATCTATGGAAAATGCACCAGAAAGCCAAAGTGCATCACTAGATTGTACTGTACAACACAATAACAAATTCTTGGAGGACTTTTTGGCTCATGGTTGCTGTTGTTACTCGAAGTTGCCACTTAGTTAAGTAATCTTTATCCAATATAACTTAAGAAGACGTTTTCTAGTTGTCAAAAGTTTCACATTTCATGACTACATGGCATGGCCAATTTGACGATATTTGTGAAAAATAGCTTGTAGTAAGGGGTCGTTTTCTGATGTGTCATTCGATTCGAATGGTTGTTTGCTGGGTTACACATTGTTTGATTGTTCATTTATTGGAAGTGTTTGATCATCCATTTTCCATTGTAAATGGTCTTTCTTGGGTTTATAAATAAGGTGTGTTGGACAATCTACTCAACAAATAATATGTTTATGATGCTTTATGTGTATAGTGTATTGGTTGTTGAGTATTTTATTGATTTGTTATTCTTTTTTATCATTGGTTGTTGATATCCTCTTTTTTGTTTGTATAAAAAATCATAATCAGGTTTGTTCTGTTTTGTGGAGACAATATGTGTGCATGCTGGTGTTGGAATTCATCAACATGAGGTAGTTATCTGATATGTCTTTAGAATCATATTTTTTTCTCCTCTGTGGAGGCAATATGTCGTAAGTATTAGCTAGCTAATTGAGTTTTGTGATCTTTTTGGTTTAATGTTGTTTTTGTTTGTTTGTTTGTTTGATCATGACAAGGGAGTGTGTTTATAGTACTCATGAGAATGATATGGAAGTCCAATGGATTAGGATTACTGAAAGGATGAAACACATATGTCAATAAATTTGTCAACGGAGCCTGGTATGGAAGTTCAATGGATTGGTCAAAGGATGAAACACATATATATCAATGGATTGGTCAAATGACGAAACATATATGCCTTTGTTCTTCATATTTTTTTTCCAAACACATATCTATATTGTTTAATGTGAAGGATGAAACACATATGTCTTTGTTCTTGATAATTTTTCCCTATTGAATATGGTAATTGGTAAATAGGAAATAGTGGAAAGAATTAAGACAATTTAAATTGTTTTTTTAGTGTTTGTTGTCATTGTTTTGGTGTGGTTTTTGTAACACTTAATACAAGATTTGTTCATCAATCATCATATGTTGTAAATTTTTGTAATTTTGAAACAGTTAGAAACCGTATATTACTAATATGTATATCTTTATTGGAGCTAGATATTCTTCCAAATAGCACCGCATGTTTGAGCATTTTCTTACATCATATATATGGATAACAAAATCTGCACATTATTCTATGTTATTATTTTCAATAGTAAGAATAATAACATTTGAGATAGGATATAGCAATTGTTTGTAGCCTTTTCAGTTTCTAGCATCTGAAAATTGGAAAATATTAACTATGATTAAATTTATTCGGGTAATTATTAGTTACCATTAAACGTATTCAACTTCTGACTTCATCTTATATATAATATACTGAAATTTTACTTCTCATTTACACTTCTTAATCTTCTATTCTCTTTGGTTAGCAGACTTTTTTTTTATAATTTTCAAGAATTATGCAAGCAACATGAGAAAACTGAATTTTTTTTGGAGGATGTCAAAGTTTTGCCACCCTCAACAGAACAGATGATTACAAAAGTACTTCTCCTAGAATCTACATGTTCTGAAATTCTTACCATGAAGAGTTTGATAGATGTTATGGTAATCCCTTAAAAGTCAAGTGATGATCATTGATAATTTGTAGTAAGAGTGTTTATTCAGCATAGTTGTGTTGATGGGTTTTGGGGTTTTTTGAATATATAAAATAATTTACTTATTATTTTCATTTTTTATTCAACTACTTTCTCTTTGAGTCTTTTCAGTTGTACATGGTGTTATGATATTCTATATAACCAATTTACTATTAATCAATAACATTTATCATAAAAGCATATTTTGATACCAAATATATGGTTATTGGAACTGAAAATATTAGCATTCTACATTGTACATAATCGTTGCCAAAAAATATTTCAGTATTGCGACAACATCCTTGTTAGATATGATCGAATATAAGTATGAATAGTTTTCGATTAATAAAAAATATTTATAGGAAAAACATTTATTACTGTTCAAAAAAGGCAAGTGATAGAATTTGAATTCGTGCCTAAGAATATAAGGTTATGTTATGTAAATACTGTTAGCTTCGACAACGCACATAATCGGTCATAGTATCAAATATAATTTGGAAAATGTTCAATTGCAGATGCAAAGATGAGGAACTAATATATATTACTTGTTGGGAATATTAGCGTTTGTGGTGGAGATCTGGATACCAACTTGGATCGTGATATCACTTTCCGAACTGATATTTCTACCATATGTCTGGGTTACAAGAAATTCAGCCTAGGATAATTCAAGTGGACACTTACGTTTCTAGGCACAGAAAACGTAAGCTAATATGCTAAAAGGTTATGTGAATGTGTGATGAAAAACGAGAGCTCAGAAAAGGACCCCCTTCTGGAAAGAAAGAGTTGTTTATATATACTAAACACGATTAGGGTTTCATTAGGGTTGGGCCATCATTAATTGCTTTGGAAGCAAGTAATATTAATCCGGATTAGGGTTACCAAAAACTAACGAGTTTCGTTAGTTTTACCATAATCACCCTCAAGAAATTGAGTTTTCCATTATGTTCCCACATGCAAAATTCGGTGAGGTTTGCCCCTGGCTAGGGTCCCGCTAGGGGCGCTGTCTCTTTGGAAACCCTGGACCTGGGGGCGCTACCCCCGGACCCCCGACTAGTCGTCGAACCGGCTTCTGGTTCGATCTTATATATGCGTGCACTCTGCACAACCCCGTACATGCATTAGAATACAAATCATGAACCCCTTAACTCACATGTTAGTTCCAGTTACTTAAAATGACATGGTGACACTAAAATCACCAACATTATTTTGGTGGCTTTAATTCATATTGGAAAAAATACTATCTACCGAATATAATTTAATGAATGTTCAAGAACAAATGCACTCGTAGGGCCAAATATACGGTGGTGGCAGTGTTAATTGCATATTTTAAAAAGATTATTTGCTGGTGTCTAATGGTATCTTTTTGTCGATAACGTTGGCATAATTTTTAGCATATTAAAATAATAATATTAATGGAATCATTGGTGATTCTATTGATTTTCTAAATACAATATTGCGTATTGCATCTTTTATAAACTAGCTAAACAAAACATCATAATTTATTTAATATTTCATATATTCTTCATGGTCTTTCTTATCCTCTTCCAGATTCTATCATCTTCATATAATTTTATTACTATTTTCTCATCTTTAATTTCATTTGTTAGATATTTAGTAACAAAATCTTTCCTTTCAACTTCAATACCCTTCAATAATGAAAGTTTCCTTTGTCTAGCAGTCTGATCAAATTTGTTGAAATATGTATGATTTAGAAGTTGCCTAATGTTGTTCGTTTTGCCAAACTTTGTTTTTGCAAATTTGGACAGTTCCTTTTCAAATTTTTTGTTAGGGAGGTTTGAAGTTTTCGGTTGGTGGGTAGAAGAAAAAAAGGATGAAGCCATCAAAAATGGTTTTTGTTACAGATTGGTTAATAGTGATTTTGTTTTGAGAGAACAATGATGTTTTTTTTCTCTGAGAATAGAGTTCCATGTGTAGTCTTTTTATATTTAAAGTTATAGATATGCATAAAGATAATAATGAATATTTGGTAGGTGTATCTTCTAAATTTATTGTGTATATCTATAATTAAACTTATTGCAATAAGTCAATTTTGATGTCATAATTACGGTATGTGATTTTATGGCTTAGTAGGTTGGCGGCATTCTAATAGTAGTAATTAATTATAACCATCTATATTGTATTTTAAATTAAACTTCAAAAGACTTCTTTTTGTGTGTCATGTATATATCGTATTTATAAGTCGTATCACTTTTATATTCTTGTAACCTAACATTAGTAGGTGTCATTGCATCTTTTATAGGGTAACCAAGCCAACACCTTATTAAATGTCATTTTTTGTCTATTAATGATGCAAACTACACAAAGAAGAGCCATATACTTAGATCAATGGGAAAAGATATTGAAAGGGATATGGATACGATATTATTTATAATTGAGTTGGTGTATGAGACCATTAAAGATTCAAGAGATAAGATGAAACATTTAACAAATGTAGAAGGTTTTGACATGTCGAACATTGGATTCAATGCTGAGTTATATCTCATCCAATTATGAGGAGGATATACATGGATTACGGCTACTTTGACAATATTACTTGAGCTTATGAATAAGAAGATTGACACAAAATGGAGCTAATAAGGTTACACACAAAAACTTAGTTAGTAATTAGGTTATTTTGATGATGTTTTTGTTAGTGGATCACATGTTACATTGTATTATTCCTTTATATTTCTAGATAGCCCATTGTGTAAGCCTTGTATGTATTGGTCCAAGTGGCTTTGTATTTATACGTATGTTAATGTATAATTGAGTTATGGGAAAATGACGGCTTAGCATGGTATCAGAGCGTGTTTCTCTCAAACCCTAGCCGATCCCTTCTATCTTCTTCAAAATTCTGCTTCTTCCCTCCTGTTTGCTTTCTCTTCGTCCTTCTCTACAATGCCTCCTCCTCTAAACCTCCTCACAAGGCATACAGAATAACCAACATCGAGACCTACGTTCCCTTGATTCTCGACCTCAACAGCCATAACTATGATCCTTGGAGCGACTTCTTTACTACTCATTGCATTGCTTACGATCTCCGGGACCACATCGATGATACCTATGACCCACCAAACAAGCCACCCGCCAACATAGAATGGGACAGCTCGACAATCTCGTCAAACTGTGGCTGTTCAATTCGATTTCCCAGAATCTCATCACCAATGCCTACTCTCCTCTTGCATATGCCCGTAAAATCTGGTTGAACATCTCATCTATCTTCAATGACAACAAAGAAACCACAACCATTCAATTAGAAAACGAGCTTCGATGCATCACCATGGACGACCTAAGTGTTCATGACTACTGTAACAAAATCAAGAAACTCACTGATTTGCTTGAAGGTTTAGGAGAAAAAGTCAAAGAAAGGCATGTAGTTATTCATGCCCTCAACAGATTGTCCAGCAAATTTGAGAGTCTTGCCAACATCATCCGACTGTCAAAACCGTTCCCTACCTTTTCTGAAGTGCGCTCAATCCTTACTGCAGAAGAAACCCGGCTTGCCAATCCTCGTGTCGTTGCTCCTTCTCCTGCTGCCAATTCCTCGTCCAACTCCCTTCTTCACGTTGCCACCACTCCTTCCAATCGAGGTGGTGGCGGTGGTGGTTCTTCCTACCGACGCAACGACCGGCGTGGGGGCGGTAACAATCGCCGATCTCGACAGCAAAACCCATCCGCCGGCGGTGCACCAGCTAGCGGTCAATATGGCTAGGTTTATATCGCACCTCCTTTTCACCATGTTCACCGCCCTTCATCTCCGTGGGGTCCCACTGTGTGGTCTTACGCTACTTTTTGGTCTGGGAACCATTTTCCTCAGCCGGCCCAACAATGGAGCAGCCCAACATCGAATACTCAAGGCCTGCTTGGCAGCAGACCCTCTTCGGCCCATTCTAGTGCCCAGCAGCCTCAATCTTTACCTCCTCAGGCCCACCATCAGCAGTCTGGATATGATCAGCCCCCGTGGGCATGGCTCGGTAGTAGCGATCAACCTACTTCCCTTCCACATATTTTCAACACAATGTCCCTTTCGGACCCGGGGCAAAACGGATGGGTAATGGACACCGGCACAACAGACCATGTCCACTGTAACACATGTATACTCACTTCATTTTGTAATAATTCATATACTCCTCGTTCTATTTATGTCGGTAACGGATCTGCAATACCGGTTGTGACCTCGGGACATTCAAACTTTCCTGTCTCCAATATTTATCGTTCGCTTCATTTACAAAATATTCTTATCACACCCAACATTCTTAAAAACCTTATCTCTATTAGAAAATTCACAACTCATAATAATTGCTCTATTGACTTTGATCCTTATGGTTTTACTG
Organism: Lactuca sativa; assembly: GCF_002870075.4. Lineage (NCBI taxonomy): Eukaryota > Viridiplantae > Streptophyta > Magnoliopsida > Asterales > Asteraceae > Lactuca > Lactuca sativa. Next base: position 151,328,663 of record NC_056623.2, on the reverse strand, counting down.
TTCTTGATTATCAGCCCTTTAATCTGCTATGATAGCTCCGGGCCCCTATATCCTGTCACAAGCTCCTCTAGTCACGCGTTTGTCGCTACCACTCCCTCCACGTGGCATCAACGACTTGGTCACCCAGGCAATCAAGTTTTGAAGCATCTATCATAAATAGTTCAATTTCTTGTCGTTTATCAAAAAATAATGTTACATGTCATGCTTGTCAACTTGGTAAACACTCTAGACTACCTTTTTATTTATCTGACTCTATTGTTTATGCACCCTTTGAGATTATTCACTTTGATTTATGGACATCTCCTGTTACTAGTAATGGTGGTTTGCGCTATTATATTGTATTTCTTGATCATTTTACTCATTATGTTTGGGTGTATCCTTTAAAACAAAAATCTGAAGTATTTCAAAAGTTCTTATACCTCTCCAAACTCATCTCAACTCAATTTGGTGGCACCATTAAACAATTTCAATGTGATAATGGGGAGGGGGGGGGGGGGAGTATAACAACCAATAATTTCATGACTATTTTGCATCGAACGACATCACTTTTCGATTTTCATGCCCCCACACGTCTCAACAAAATGGTCGTTCAAAGCGAATGATTCGCACCATCAATAATATGATCCGAACTCTCATGTTTCACTCCCACCTACCACCTACCTTTTGGCCTGAAGCCCTTCATATGTCTGCCCACCTTCTCAATATATTACCGTCCGCTTCCATCTTAAACAATGCCCCATATTATCGTCTCTTTCATCGCCACCCTACATATGACCATCTCCATGTGTTTAGTTGTCTCTGCTTTCCTCACCTTCTTCCCAATAATAAGCTTCAGCCCCGCTCCACCCTATGCATCTTCCTCGGATACCCAACACACCACCGTGGGTTCCGATGCTATGATTTGTCCTATCGAAAGATCATCATCTCTCGTCATGTTACATTTGATGAGTCGATTTTCCCCTATGGTTCAGTTACTCCCATCGAGCCTCCCTCCTATGATTTCTTATTTGACTCTGATATTTCTCCCACCCTTCGCCATATATTACATCCTAGCCCTCCTACTCTTGAACCTATAGATCATACCAATCCTTCTCCTACCCTCCCACTTCTGTTCATGAGGAATCTCCCTCCAGTCCCTCTCCACCTGAGGCCCCTACAATGCCACCTCCTCCTCATCCCATGCATACACATTCCAGAACTGGTATTGTCAAACCTGTGACCCGCCTCAATCTTCATACTACTTCCATTTCCTCTGTCCTGAGGTCACATCTCCAGGCTTTGAAAGATCCAAACTGGCATAAAGCCATGCATGAGGAATATAATGCTCTTATTACAAATGGTACTTGGGTACTTATACCATGACCGCTAGGCGTCAATGTCGTTCGCTCTATGTGGCTTTTAAACAAAAATTTAATGTTGAGGGATCTCTATCTAGATATAAAGCTCACCTGGTGGCAAATGGGCATAGTCAGCAACAGGGGATTGATTGTGATGAAACGTTGAGCCTGGTTGTCAAACCGGCCACCATACGCATGGTACTCAGTTTGGCTATTTCACAGGACTGGCCCATTCATCATCTAGACATAAAAAATGCTTTTCTTCATGGTCATCTTCAAGAGACCGTTTACATGCATCAACCACCCGATTTTCATGATCCTCGATACCCGGACCATGTTTGTCATCTTCAGAGATCTCTATATGGTCTCAAGTAAGCCCCTCGGGCCTGGTACCAAAGGTTTGCTCAACATACTCTTCACATGCGATTTCATCACAGCCTCACCGATTCGTCTCTTTTCATCTATCATCATGGAGGTGACACTGCCTACCCGTTACTCTATGTGGATGATATTGTATTGACGGCCTCTTCGACTTCTCTCCTCCAGTCCATCATTACTCAACTTAGCAGAGAGTTCGCAATGACTGATCTTGGAGCCCTTAAGTACTTTCTCGGCATCTCTGCCACTCGCTCTCCTCAAGGTCTCTTTCTCTCTCAGCGGAAATATGCTTTTGAGATCCTTGGGCGAGCCAATATGCTTCAATGTAATCCAGCTTGTACCCCTACAGAGACTACTCATAAGCTGGACAACTCTGGTACTCCTATTGCAGATCCATCATTATATCGTAGTTTTGCCGGTGCCCTCCAGTATCTCACGTTTACTCATCCAGATATTGCATTTGCAGTTCAACAAATATGTTTATTCATGCATGATCCTCGGGAACCTCATATGAATGCTCTCAAGCATATACTACGCTATGTTCGAGGAACTCTGGACCACGACCTGCAGCTTCATGTTTCCTCGTCTTCTGATCGTCGTGTATATTCAAACGCCGACTGGGGAGGATGCCCCTTCTCTCGCCGTTCGACCTCCGGTTATTGTGTTTTTCTCAGTGATAATCTTATTTCCTGGTCTTCTAAACGACAAGGGGTCATTTCTCGCTCCAGCGCAGAGGCAGAGTATCGCGGTGTTGCTAATGTTGTCGCCAAGACTTGTTGGGTTCGTAATTTACTTTGTGAGCTTCATAGTTCTCCTACCAAAGCCACTATTGTTTATTGTGACAATATTAGCTCCGTTTACATGACATCGAACCCTGTTCAGCACCAACGCACGAAACACATCGAGATTGATATTCATTTTGTTCGTGACTTGGTTGCCTGGGGTGATGTTCGTGTCTTTCAGGTTCCATCGTCCTCTAGTATGCATACATCTTTACCAAAGGCCTTCCTACTCAACATATAACAATTTTAAGGCCACTTTAAACTTTGGAAATATCCTCCCGATTAAATTCCAGTTGGGTTGTTAGTGGATCACATGTTACATTGTATTATTCCTTTATATTTCTAGATAGCCCATTGTGTAAGCCTTGTATGTATTGGCCCAAGTGGCTTCGTATATATACGTATGTTAATGTATAATTGAGTTATGGGAAAATGACGGCTTAGCAGTTTTTAATATATCTACTACATTTTGGTATTTTGTATGTTTGAGTAATTAGTTTTTTTGTATGTTATTTGTGAACAATGAAATAGAAGTGATAGTATTAAGTGTATTGTTTTATTTTATAGTTATTAATTATTAATATTAATATTTGTTATAGTTATTTATTATTATATTTGTGAGTGAACATGGTTGTAAGTAAAAGTAGACGATTTTTACTTACATTTTTTAGAAAAATCATTGAAGGGTCATAAAATGTCATAATTAATGAGTTTAATTTGCAAATATAATAATAATATGAATCTAGAAATTAATATCTCCATTTAGTGTTATCAAAAGGTCGCCATTAATAGGCAAACCAACTTTATTATTCATTATAGGGACAATGACTTAGAAGGCCATTGAAGTTTCAAATTTGTTCAAAAAACACCATTCAAGTATTACATGTTCAAAAAACATCATCAAACTAAGACATATATTCAAAAAACACCAACGAATTACATATTCTGTTCAAAAAACAACATCTTTATGGTTTGGGGTATCTTACATGTTTAGTCCCTAACTTTTTTTGTTGGATTAGTGTCTAAGTCCATAACTATTTTGGTATGTACTTGACCTGATTATGAGCATGGTCCTTTTGGGTTGCCTTCACCATAGCAATATGTATGATAAATTAAGGAGAGAGAGGTTTAAATATGATTTATTAATATGTTATGAGAATAATATATTAAAGGAGAAATCATATTGTTTAATTAATATTAGTCAATAATTAATTATGAATTAATTTTGTGGCTAAAAGAGATTAATTACACTTAGGGGACTGGACTGCAATTATTGGATAATTGAGTTATTGGGCTAAGGAATGCTAAAGGAATAAGGGGTGAACGAAATTATGATGGAAGCCCATCATATTTTCGTCCATGGCCTTATCCAGAAAGTTCCATGGGCTGCTTAGAGTTTAAGCTGTCCATTAGGGTTTTGACTGAAACCCTAGCAGCCCAAACAAGTATATAAAGGACCCCTTAGGCTCCCAAAACGTGTACAACTGATTCTCTAGGGTTTCTAGTCGTTTTTGGCAGCCTCTTTTCTTCTCCTCTTCATCCAAGTTGCATAAGGTGTTTGTGACTCCATTAGAGGTGCATCATTTGAGGCACTAAGCTTTCTAAGGCCAATCCAAACAAGGAATTGATTGTTATTGCTATATAACAATCAAAGGTAATTCTCTAAACCCTAATTCAGTTCATAATATGTTAGATCTAAGTTTATTAGTCTTGGATTCAAAGCATGTACAATAGAGAAACCTAGACCCAAGCATTAGGGTTTGTATGAGCACATAGGATTGTTTCTTATGCATAAAATCCATCAGTGGTATCAGAGCCTTGATTGGTTTCAATTGTATGTGATGCTATGTTGCTTTATTTGCTGAATAACGAATTTTTGGCCTCTGCCCGACCTGACTCGGCGAGTCAGTGGATGAACTCGGCGAGTCTGTCTGACTCGACAAGTCCAGGGGTCAGACAGAGGGATTTTCGGGTTTTGGCTGCTGTTTTGACTTGGACTTGATGCTTAATTTGTTTTATAAAGTTAAAATCCGAATTTTATCTTAATTAAGTGTTTATCCATGCCAAAACAATAGATAATTTCAAATCTTTTAAATATTGGTTGTTTATGTGATAAATATGGATTATTTAAAGTTATTTGGTAATTATCTAATGACTAAAATAAGATTAGGTCAAATATAGATAATTATGAAATTAATTGTTTAATTTGAATTATTTGTTGTTTGATCCCTAATGTTTTGAAATGTTTCAAAACTTGCCCTCAAGTTTTGGAATTTAAAATTTGACTAAAAGTTTAATTTTGAAATGTTAAATTCTAAAACCCTAGTAATTTGAAAAGTTCAAATCACACCCTTATGGTTTTGTTAATTAGTTAAAGTGTACAATTAAAAGTGATTTAATAAACCCATAAAGTTTTTGGTTTACATTTAATTAAATTAAAAGTATAATTTACTAAGTTAAACCACGTAGTATTTTAAAAGTGTAAAATACACCCTATACTATATATAACATTAAAAGTCTAGTATTATATATGAGTAAACAATCAGTCTTACCGTTACTAGGCCTCATTCACGAAGCTGGTCTATAAGGGGTGTTTAAGGAAATTGCCTATAAAATGGCGATTGAATGGGTATCCAATCTTACCCACCGCACTCTTGACTAATGGAGGGTCGTTAGCCGAACGGGTAGGATAGGACAGAAACCTTCCATTATAAGTATAATGAAGTACAAAGTAACTAAATGCTTTTTCAAATTCCCAAATCATAGTTACTTTAGGAAAAATGTGAAATTGTATGCTAATCCATAGAATTACACTTCGTACCCCTGTCAAACGTTAGTGGAGCGTGTGTGGTTAACCGGCACACTAATTTGGGGATGACATTGGTAGCGAAGGGTGACTCGATGTTTGTCATAGATCAATGGAGCGTGTGTGGCTAACCGGCACATTGATTAGGTAATAGTAGCATTGGGTGCACCACGTGATTCGTATGGTTATTCACACCTTATTTGTGATCCTCGGCATCCCAGTCACAAATAGTAGGGCATAATCGAGATTAAACATGCCATTGAAAAGTTCAATGAATCTCAAAAGATCTAGGAGTTTCAATTCATTTAAAACTTAATCTTCCTTTTCGTTTTTCATGGTGGAAATTGGTAAATAGTCATTTACCTACCTTCAAATATTTTGCAACTAGATTACGGCATCCCTTTTCTAGGTTGTAGAATATTGTGTTGGATCCTAGCTTGATGTTTCATTTGGGTGTTATATCAAGAATTCTAATCAACATAACTTGAATTTTCTCCCGTTTTGTAGATGTCTGAATCTTACAATGGTCTTCCTAAATCCTTTGGAACAAGCTTTCCAAATGAAGATGACGTTCCGAGATACGATCAAGGAAATGAGAGTCATGCTTCACTTCCTCCACCTCCTCCAATCATTCTCCCTGACCCACAAGTTCAAAGGCTTGAAAAGTTCAAGCTCACTCAAGCCCTTTTGGCAAGTAAACACGAAGATGGGAAACCTGTGTGTGCACACGTCTTAGAGATGAAGTCACACATTGATAGGTTAAGCATGTTGGGTGTCGAGATTTCAAGCGAGTTGGCTGTTGACTGGGTTCTTCAGTCACTTCCTGAATCATATAGTGAGTTCGTTAGAGAGTACTATATGATAGATCACGACGTGACCCTCATTAATCTCACCTATTTGCTTATAGCTGCTGAATCAGCAATGATTTGGCGTGCTGGTCAAGCAAACTTGTCTGGTGAATCAACCTCCCAAACTTCAATGGACACTGGCAACATTGGAAGTGCAGAAAGAACTAAGTCTGTGATTGTCCGATGTGCCATGCCAAAGGAGTCCATTTGCTTTTATTGCCAAAAGAAGGGGCATTGGAGACGAAGCTGCCCTAACTACCTGAGAGATCTAAGAGATGGGAAAGTCAAGACGTATGGCTCTGCTTCAGGTAAAATCTGTTATCTAACTCTTTTGAGTTCCTATTCTAGATTCTTAATACATGATGTGATAAGATTACATTTTGATGTTTTGTAGGATCGAAGAAAAGAGAGGAAGCTTGAGGGAAGAAGTGAGCTGAATCTAATCATGAAGAAATGGATTTCAATCGCATTACTTGAAGAATGGATTCTTGAGCTACTACTTGGAGTTAGAATAGATTGTTAAGAAATATGTAATAACATAGTTTTTCAATTGAATTGCATTGTAAGGACAAATTTTTTTCCGCAATAAAATGAATTTTGATTTTATCTTATTTATTTATCCTTGCGATGGCATGTATGAAAAAATTGATGTTTGAATGTTTCTATTATTAGCAATAATGGATTTGATTCTTAATTATGTTATTTGTGGACATATCAAAAGTTTACCAAATAGGGAGAGTTTTTCATCACCCAAGTTTCAATTGGACAGAAACTTGGAATCATGCAATGTGTATTGTATGATGAATGAAAACCTTTCACATTTGGGAAACTTAGACTAATTCTTTGGCAAAGTGTCAATTGAAGGACTAGGAGATCAAGTACAATAGGTTGTCCGTTGATCAAGTCCACCACAAGAGTGACAAAGATATTTGTCATGATTTACTAAAGTTTAGTAAATATGATTATACTTATAAGATTAAGTGTAATTCTAAGTTGATTGGAAGAGTTTCAATGAATAGTAGAACGAATAAAGAAGAATCAAGTAGGCAGAAAGATAAAAGTTTCTCCATTCTAAGAAGAAGGGAGAGTACCTTTTATTGTGTTTTATGATGAAGTCTTAATGATTAAGAACCATATCTCAATTGATCCTCTAAGTGAGTCTTAGTGCATTTGCATGTCTAAGAAGAGGAATCAAGAATTGTAGAAATGGTTAAATCAAAGAGTCAATCATACTTCGTTCCAATATCAAGTCTTAGAGTCATACTCCAAGATTGTGACATTGAGTGACAAGTCTTAAGTAGGTTTATAACACTCATCAAATGTGGAATTTGGAAAAGTTTTCTTATTCTTGCACATTAGAAATTGGTAAGTTATGATGTCTTGGATAAGACAAAGACCAACTAGGACCAATTTGTGAAGTGTTTTGTCTTGATAAGAACTACACTAACTCTTGAATATTTTCTTTGTCAAGAAATGTTTCTTGACAAGAGAATCTTATATGTCAAGGAGTCAGTGGGAGTCTTAATGGTCTTGAAAAGTTTCAAAAACAAATCAAGAATAAATCTTATAGATCATCACTAGCACACGACTTGAGGTTTACAACCTGTCGTGCTGACATTATTTTGTTTCTATGCCATTCCAATTAAGTTAATTGTGTATGTGAGTTCTATGAGATCTCATTTGAATGCATATTAGAGCCTTAGTCGATGGAAAGTACATTGATATGTAAGGACAAATTACTAAACTGCTTGGAAGATATGGTGGGCACTCGTATTACCACAAGGCAAGAAATCAAGATTAAGAAAGTTCAGTCCATATGAGTTTGGATTTGTCGCAAACCTTGGTTTTGGCTAATTCACATGGATAGGAATTCATACACCGTAAGATCTAAGTGTCATAAGATTCCCTCCTTCATGAAAATGACTGTGAGGAAATGCTTTCACTAAGAGAGATCTTAAGAAGATAGCAATTGTGAAAATTGTATTCTCAAATTCGATTATGGTTACGGCATCCCTTTCCATAGTTCAAATTGTGAGATTTGGCAGTTAGTTTGAACATTTGGAACTTAGTAACATAAGTTCTGAATTGTTTAAGCACACATATGAGCTATCTAAGGCAAAGGTGTATAAGTTTAAGAAGCTTAGATAAAGGCTCATCGAAGCATCTGGTATTAGAAATATGAATTTCAGAAATTCAATAGACATTGTTTTCTGGAAGTTCATTTGTTTTCTGAATACATGTCAAAGCTAGTGGGAGCATAAGTGTTATGCTTATATAATAATAATCATCATGATAGTGGGAGCATAAGTGTTATGCTTGTATGATTATTATGGCAAGTATTGCAAGTTAGCAATATTAATTATAGAAAAACAAAGATTCAATTTGCAAAGTTGCATGGGTTGAAAAGTTGTTTTGCTATAATTAAGGGAGAGAATATTATACTTCATTTCAAAATCTAAAGCTTAGATTGAGAAATTTTAACATTTTCAGTCAAAGGATACATTGTGTGTTCTTAAAATTCGATTATGATTACGGCATCCCTCTTCATAGTTCGAATTGTGAGAACATGACACATAAAATATTATGGCAAAAGATTGGTAAAGTATCATATCTTTATGTAAGACATTATGCATCGTGTCCCATACCCTTCGGGTATAGGATCGATTGCAAATGCTATAATATTTACCATTCTAAATTTTTTCAAATGTCTAGCACATTAAGAGGAAAAAAAAGACTAGAATGGATTTTGACTAAAATTATTAAACAACTATCAAAGGACGATCCAAAGTTCGCTGAGGATTGGTCGCTTGTGAGTAGTTGGAAGTATGGTATTGGATGGACCATATCGACATTATTATGAACATATAAGATTTTATTAAGAATGAGTTGTCATATGGCAAATGTGGAAATGTTTCCATATTGGGAGTTGGATATTGAGATTCTGTGTCTAGATTAGAAAAACTTTATGCAAGAAGGATGTTCAAAGGAATGTACTTTGAATGTGAGACTTCACGTCTATGGAATTGTCTTGTAACAATTTCTAAGAAAGTACTTTGTAATTTCATTAGCCAAGTCTTGGTGACTTTTGTGCTATGACTTTACGAAAGGATCGTTACGTAAAATGTTAGAATCTAGCATATTCTAGTAGTGGAAGAACCTTGTGTTCTTACACTAATAATGGGGATTGAGGAATTGTGAAATGAGAATCATTGGAAAAGTTTTCAATTGTTCTATTTCACAAAGCATGGACCATAGGAAACAAAGTGTGCATGCTTAGAGCATGGGACAATTGTTGTTGTAATTCAAGAAATGAGTTGATTATCCGAAACATTAAATGATAAATAATGAGTGATCAATATGGTGGATAAATAGAAGTGTTTTATTTACTCTCACAAGTTTGGGACCATATAGGATTAAGTATTATTGTCATGTTTCAGTTTGCATGTTTTGACTTCCAGAATAACTAGGTTATTCAAACATCCACAGTCGGTCATACGTTGGGAGTAGGTATGAATAAAGACTGTCATGAATCTGTCTGTAGATTGTCTGAAGTGTTTAGACATGGCACAAGTTTGCTGCAGAGTTCATGAGTGCTTTGATAAGATTAGAGTATTGGATTAAACCCACGCTCACTTGGATCACTTCATGGTTTTATCACGAGTGATTAGTGAGACGATAATATTGTATATTCTTGAAACCGAGACGTGTGAGTTGTTATTTGTTGGTCGGTTACACATTGATAATAAGTAAACGCACCAGTAACTTGGTGTTATAAAACTTATTGTTGTGTGTGATTCGATCAGTAAATGCAAGCGAGCATTTGAGTCAAAGTTTATCCATTGCTTTTACCCAAAGTGGGATAAAAGCGATATCATTGGGCCTCTCGATGATTTAGTGATGACACCTAAGCGCTTGGCCAAGCCGGGACTAATTTGATGTGTTCAATTGTAGTCTGTTGTCAGTCGTCATAAATCGGAAGTCGGGAAACAGTATAGAGAGAATGATTGAAATTCATGTCTTTTGTCTATACGATATCTTGAGAATGGAGGAATATATAATCCCTTATCTAGAGGACACGCTATCTGATAAGATCAGAGTTGACAGCGGCTTTTGAAAGCTACGATTGCTGATCAGGTTCTGAAGTCATACGAAAAATAGTTATTAGACTTATCCAAGTGGGAGACTGTTGGATTAGTGTCTAAGTCCATAACTATTTTGGTATGTACTTGACCCGATTATGAGCATGGTCCTTTTGGGTTGCCTTCACCATAGCAATATGTAGGATGAATTAAAGAGAGAGAGGTTTAAATATGATTTATTAATATATTAAGAGAATAATATATTAAAGGAGAAATCATATTGTTCAATTAATATTAGTTAATAATTAATTATGAATTAATTTTGTGGCTAAAAGAGATTAATTAAACATAGGGGACTGGACTGCAATTATTGGATAATTGAGTTATTGGGCTAAGGAATGCTAAAGGAATAAGGGGTGAACGAAATTATGATGGAAGCCCATCATATTTTCGTCCATGGCCTTATCCAGAAAGTTCCATGGGCTGCTTAGAGTTTAAGCTGTCCATTAGGGTTTTGACTGAAACCCTAGCAGCCCACACAAGTATATAAAGGACCCCTTAGGCTCCCAAAACGTGTACAACTGATTCTCTAGGGTTTCTAGTCGTTTTTGGCAGCCTCTTTTCTTCTCCTCTTCATCCAAGTTGCATAAGGTGTTTGTGACTCCATTAGAGGTGCTGCATTTGAGGCACTAAGCTTTCTAAGGCCAATCCAAGCAAGGAATTGATTGTTATTGCTATATAACAATCAAAGGTAATTCTCTAAACCCTAATTCAGTTCATAATATGTTAGATCTAAGTTTATTAGTCTTGGATTCAAAGCATGTACAATAGAGAAACCTAGATCCAAGCATTAGGGTTTGTATGAGCACATAGGATTGTTTCTTATGCATAAAACCCATCATTTTTTTCTTAACTCGGACGGTCCCTTGCGGTTATATTTATTTTTTCTTCGGACCATGATCAGTTAAAAGACTAATATACTCTTATTAGTTTCATTTAACATTTATTTTTATTACTTATAATTATTTATACAATTGATATATTTATAATAAATAATAACATAGATTGTATAAATAATTAATAAATAATAAAAATAATGTTAAATGAAAGTAGTAAGGGTATATTAGTCTTTTAACTCGATCAGGGTCCAAAGTCGAAGCAAATCTAAACTAAAGGGACCGTCCGAGTTAAGAAAAAAACAAGTTAGAGACTAAATATGTAAGTTACCCCAAACCATAGAGATGGTGTTTTTTGAACAGAACATGTACTTCGTTGGTGTTTTTTGAACATATGTCTTAGTTTGATGGTGTTTTTTAAACATGTAACACTTGAATGGCTTTTTTCGAACAAATTTGAAACTCCAATGGTCTTTTAAGTCATTATCCCTTCATTATAAAGGGAAATCATTCATGGACACGAACACAATGATAATTAGCGTGAAGTTGAAGTTTCAAAGGACAAAAAATATAATCATCATAAGTTAAACAAGTTACAAGACTATTATATATAAATGTGTAGTGTTGATCTCTTTTTGTATATGTGTTTATTATAGGGGTTGGCTAAAAAGACACTCCAATTTTCCATATAGACACCCTAATTTATTTTTGAAATATTTTTATTGCTTGAAATTGTATTGTTTTCCGAAAAAATTGATTATAAATAGTTAATTATTGGTTGACTTTTTATAAATATGCTAATAGGGTGTCTAAGGGGTGTCTTAATAGCAACACCCTTATTGTTTGTAGGAAAAGAATATGTTTCCTTTTCGAAGAGCTAATGACGTTAGAGCTAATGATTATTCTATTGATGAACACGCAAAATGTTTCACTACACGATTATACATATATGAAATACATGCGTTGTTACTTTTACGTACATTGTCTCGATGTTCACCAAAAGATGTTGAAAACACAATATAATAGATATAACAGGATTAATAAATAAGGTTTGGTGCATATTGTCAAGGAATATGTGAAAGTTTTGTTAGAATTTATGATCTTCAATCCGATTTGAAAAAAAATCTATATATGTTTACTGGAAGGAAAAAAGTTTTATTATGAAGCTACATTGTTATCAAAATAGTACGAAGAGGACTAGAGTACAAACTACTCATGTAGCTTTATAAGGAGATTGGAATTATTTTAAATAAATTACTAGGGAGGGTACACGACGTTTATAATTATTGAAGAATCATGGGTTTACTTATATTTAGAATTTTACAACCCTTAAGTAAAATGTATAGATAAATGTAGTTTGAGAAGTATTCGGTGAGAAAATGATTGTTAATCATATGAAGTTTTTGCTGCATCTTAATATATTTATTTGCCTTCTTTCTTTCATTTTATGGTTGAGTATAGATATTGTGGTATGACTAACACAAATATAATGCTTAGGTTTTATTAGATAGTGAAACTTGTTGAATTAAGATGTAATGTATTGGTTATCTTTAGTATAAATGTTTTTAATGACAAACTGGTCAGTTCTTTGTACAAATTATACTTATATATTAAAAGGCATTGTGTTTAAGAACAGTATTTTTTATGCTATTTAGATTTCAACCACATCATTTCGATAATATTAAACATTTGGTCCCTGTTTTCCCTACAAACATGACGTTCCTGCAACCCGTACATCGTTTTGATTCCATAAGAGTGCCAGCAACTCATAGAATCCGTTTTCGTTCCTGCAACCCATACATCGTTTTGATTTCATAAGATTGCCGACAACTCGAAGAATCCGTTGACGTATTTCAGGCACGTTTCGTCCGCCACCACTAAATTAAATCATCTTCTCCAACACCGTCTCCACCGCCTGTACCCTGTGGTGTAAGAATTTTCGGTAAGTTGTTGTATGTTTCGATTTCATTTTGATTTTCATTCAATTACACTTCTTTCTAATCCTATCGTCTTTTTGAGCGATGTCTCAAACGTTTTGGGTTTGAGGACTTAGATCAAAGGACGTTGTTATGAGGAGACACAAAGCAGCTCTTGCACGTCCAACAAGAATACGTAAGATCAGAAAGAAACAGACTAAAACCCTTCATGGTTAGAAAAAAAGTGATCGGATTAATTATGATGCAAAGTAGATTATACAAACGAAGGGAGCCAAGTAATTAGGCAATCGGTAATTATCTGTGTTTTTTGTTTGTCACATTCTTGTTGACATGTAGTCTTTCAAAGCCTGCTAATGTCTAGAACTTAACATGGAAATTGACAGTTGAAGACATAAGTAACAATATATATATATATATATATATATATATATATATATAGGTAAACCAATGTCTTGTATTGACGTTGTTAATATTCTAAATCCTTTTATGATTTAAAATTTTGATATATGATACACTTTTTATTACTTTTATATGCATGGAAGTTTTAGATGAAGTCATTGAAAATAATGCACTGCATGATCGAGGTAGAAAATATTAAGATAAGAAATAGTATCAGCCTAGATAGATTCCCTAAGATAAGAAAATGATGTATTAAAGTTGACTGTCAACATATGATTACAAGCATATTATAATCTAAAACATGTTAGTGAAGTATGACAATTTGCATAATGGATACTAAAAATTGGTGATGGTGTCCTAAGTGATCAGGATAATGATGGCCAAGCAAAAATCTAACTCCCATAGTACATGTTGATTAAAGGTGTTTGTGATGCTATTAAGGAAATTATTGATTTTTTGTATCCTTCTTTTTTATTAGAATTAGAAAGTGCTGAAACTAGAATCCATTTTCATCAACATGCTATTTTGGAACCTAAAAATGAAGTAGACAAGATAATTGAGTATATGCTTAATCAAATGTTGGGTGATTCATGAAATATTTAAATTCAAAGAAATTGTGCAATTATGATTAGTACACTTTTGTGACCAAAGCATTGTACTCACCTGATGTTTCAAAATCAATAAAATTTTCAGGAATACCCAATAATGAATTAAAGTTGAAAGTAGGGGCTCCGGTAATCTTGCTACGCAATATTGGTGAAAATCTTAGACTATGTAATTGGACAAACATGCGTGTAATCAACCTTTCAGCATGTGTGATTAAAACTGAAATCATTTCAGAAATAATGTTAGAGGTCAAAATTTCATACCCAAGATCTATTTAAAATCATATGATAAACAAATGGCATTCAAATTAATCTGCAAATAATTCCCCTTGGAACTTTCTTTTGCAATGAGGATCAACAAAAGCCAAGGTCAATCTCTTTCTAGAGTTGGGTTATTCTTGTAAAAAGTTATGTTCACCCACATACAACTGTATGTTGCATTGTATAGAGTAAAAACTAAGAAAGTTATAAAGGTGCTAATCATAGATTAAGAGAGAAACCTATCAAACACAAAGACCAATTTTGTCTAAAAGGAAGTACTTCAAGGTTTTTAAATACTACATTTATCATCAAGATTTGATCCATAATAACTTTTGTATTTACTATATGTAATAATTTCTTGATGTTAATTCCAATCATATATTTATAGGTTGTAAAACTTTTTTCAAGTAGAATATCCTTGTGCTCGTGTTCACACTGACCTTTCCCCTAGTTAATCATATATACAAAATTCATGGAAAATTCGACAAAGAATAAGCATTTAAACTCCTTTCTAGATTCTCCAATTTAATTGTTATTAGCACCAATGTCTTGAAAAAAAATCAAATTGAAGTAAAAAAAATAGGATTAAGACCTATTGATGAGCAACCCGACCTAACCACATTGTGCATCTCTACTTCACGTAATTGGGAACACAACAACCTCGGTGATTTTAACCACTTACTGACCTTTAGTTCAATCAAATTCATTATTTGTTTTAGTTGTAAATATTCAGTGTGTTTATGTTCATGAAACATGTTATATTCATTAATGGTAAACCGCAACTTAGTTCATTCAATATTCAAACACATATATAACATCTTGTTTTTAGAATAATATAACATCAAAACTAAAACGCAACTTTGTAGATTAACTCACAAATCACTAACAAACAACAAATCAACAACCAAAAAATAAAGAAAGAATACATGAAAGAGCAAATGAAGAATTTATAAATACAAAAATGTTATATAATTGAAACCTTAATCTCATTTAACTTTCTATAAAGAGTAAATAAACCCATAGGCATATACGATAATATATAGTTCCTCCAAGTCTAGATCTAGTTCTCAAGCTCTAGTGTTAGGCCCATTAACATATTTAACATATCCATAATATTAAACAGACAAACATACACTTAACCATTCTAAGTTATTAAATCTATTATTGATACATCCCAATATTATGATTGATTTGGCATATGACACTTCAATATCCTTCTTAAATCTTAAACTTGGATTGGATGAAAGGACATATAGCAAAATATGTTACATTATTGTATAAAAACAAACACGAGATCATAAAATGTTAACACATGTGTTTAACATTATTTCCTTAAAAATAAATTTCTTCACAATCAAACATTTGTTTACGCTAAGAGAAATTTGTAATAATGAAGTTTACATAAATCAATTTTACATCAATCATGTAAGGGACAAGAATTAAAGACACTTATTAATCACAAAATCAAAACTAAAAATTTATGATTAAAACTTTGTTTAATGCATGTTTTGTTACAGAAAAGTCTAATAAATTTTTTGTTATGCAAAAACAGTATCACCTAAAACACGTTGAACTTTTAATGGACATGATTTTAGTTAACAATGCCATTTTGGTTGAGATTTTCACCCCTACGCATAATAGAGAGCTTCGGATAAGTCTTACATGGCTTAGAAGCCTTTATACTTATAAAAACATTTGTTTTTCTTCCTCACGCGTATGTACGTTGGATTAAACCCATTAAATATTCGCTTCTATATTCATTCAACTACTATACTTTACAGATTAATCTCATTCATGATAATTCTGTTTTAGACGTGTGATGTACCAAAATTAAGGTACCAACACAAATATATAACTATTTATCAATTTAATAATATTTATGGTTAAAAATTCATGTCTAAAATGGGAAAATCCTATTTTTGAAAATTGGTTAAACCAACGTTTCCAACAATCCCCCACATGAATTAAAATTTATAAAACATTTTCAAGCTACGTAGATAAAAAAGCAGTTAAACAATAAATATAATAGGTAAGTGTTACCCTTTCACCCATTCCTTGAGAGACATTTATAGACAAGTTCCTTTTATCATAAATATCTATAAGCTTAACATATATATCACTATCTACTTTAGGAATAGGTTGGGGTCCACCCACACAGTGATTCACTGATGTCATATACAATTAGGTTATTCCATTGAAAATCTAGATCTTAGGATCTTAGTCAACTAGGTTAGGCTTTCCTTCATAAAAAATTATTCGTTCATTGGATTTAGTATCATTACTCATGATGATCTTGTAACCAACCTTATGTTGACTCTTTGGTTAATGAATCCTAATGTTATCCTTGTTCTTTACATAGTCTATAGAGATCATTAAAATAGGGAGAACTTGTCTAATAGTAATATGTATTTGACATATATGTCGATACTTACCATTATACATAGCACTTTGTGCTCATCTAATAGCTGATTGACTATCACAATGGATAGAGATTATAAAAACTAGTTTAGTCCATCTCTCTAAGAATTGATACAGCTACAAATTCTTCTCCACTTTAATCAAATGCTATAAACTCATATTACTAGTTGGATCTAACTATAATGGTTTTCTTTGATTACTTAGCTCCACCACCACGTGTAAACAAAAAGTCATTGGTTGATTTAAAATCTTATATGTGAAATATCCAATTTGCATAACTCTACCCTTTTATTACCACATGGTATCTTTTATATTGTAGGCAAGAGGAGCAGGTTACTTAATTATTGTAACAGTCTTCTAATATTCATCACTTGGATTACTCGTATATCTGCTTAGTTTGCTTATTGCAAAAGCAAAGTCAGGTCTGGTGCAACTCTTGAGGTACATCATGCCACTAATAATTCATGTTTATTCTATTTTTACAATGTTACTTGTATCAATAGGTTTCATAGCTACATTAGAAGTATTAGGTAAGACCTAAATATATGATGAGTCAAACTGTTATGAGCTGTCACACCCATGGCCGCCGACAGAAAAGCCAAGGTGCGCGACGCAGTAATCACAATTATTAAACATACATTTAACAGTAAAAATACAATCTCCTATTATTACCGAAATAGAAATTACATTGACAATAGTTATTACTAGATCAATGCACACGCCTAACAATCCAACGTTCACAATTGTATGGTAAAAATAGCAGAGGATCTTCTGTACAAACACTTCTGACCTTATAAATAACCTGAGAATATATGCATTAAGATACGTCAACAAAATTGTTGGTGAGTTCTATAGGTTTTGACACAAAGAAATTTTATACTAAAAAATGTTGTAACATCCATAAAATTCATGAAAAATTTAAACTTTTAAAACAACCCATAAATCATCATTGTTACAAAATAGTTTTCAAAACATGTTTAATATCATATTTTTCCCAAAATCTTAAAACAAACACTAGGAGGTGCATGATCATGCCTTCGCCTTCCCGCGATCCTCTAAGATACTTGAAACATAATCCAAAATTGTAAGCCTAAAGCGTAGTGAGTTCCCCTAAAATACCAAGAAACAATAAATAAATCATATACAATAACATCATGCAATGGGTCCACAACTAACAGACAAGATTACCCATGAGCCCACAACATAAGTCTGGCTTGCCCTCGACCTACAGCTTATGTCTGGCTTGCTCATCGACCAACTAATCCCTCAATACGAGTCTAGCATGCCCTTCCCAACCCTTATCTCCTATCTGGAATGCTCATGAGGCATCAATATGAGTCTGGCATGCCCTCCCCGACCCTCATCTCATATCTGGATTTCTCCAGGGTTTGTTGGATATCGCACGGAGCAGTACCACCTCAACCTAACCCATGAAATATGTCGACATATAACAAATTAAAACATACACAAATAATCAGAAAAAATCATAGGTAGTCCTACAAATCTACCAGACTAACATATCAAACTAGCATGCATATTTATTCCATACTCGACATATCAACACATATCAAATTATCAAACCTATGGGCCAGCCTTGGTGCCTTCGACCCGTAAGTATAGTGAGGAAAACTCACCTCACACTGCTGAATCACACTGAAAGTCTCCAACTGCTGGCTCACTAAATCCCCACACTATTACAACAAAATAATCATCCAATTAATAATTGCATTACAAACCTTAACTATTAGTCCATAATTAGGGTATAAGGCCACTTTACCATTTCCCTAGTTGGGCTAATACCCAAGCCCAAATCTTGATAAAAAAGCCCCAAAACTAAGTAATCACTCAAGGTCTAGATTCGGGCTAATTTTCCAAATTAGCCCCCCAAACTCCTACTTGGGCCTCACCCTCAAGTCCATCATTTCACTTAGCCCAACATATCAATACCCAGATGGTCCAAAAAGGGCCCAAGCATCTAAGCCCAAAAGGTGGCCCAAACTTGCTAAACCAAACAGATTGAGTATGCAAGGCGTACCCGACTGTACGCTCAGTGTTCTCCATCCTTGACCAAGGAATAGCGCTGCTGACCATCTACGCCTAGCGTATGCCCTGGAATGCCCAACGTACGCGGTGGCCATGCAAACCTTCCAATAAGAGCTTAATTCATTCATTCCCAACGTCTAGTTTTTAGATATAAGTCCATGAAGGTGCTCTTAACCATAAAGTTTCCAACTTTATGGTTATGCATGCATCATTAAGACCCAAAACCAACCTCTTAGATAGTCTTAACTAATAAAGACCTCTACACTTTGCATGCAAGCACTAAGTGAGTCAAGAAAACAATTTTATGACTTAACACAACTCAAATCTTCTGAAAAGGAAGTTCATTTGGTCTTAGAGTAGCATTTACTCATTAAAGCTAAGAAAATGGATAGAACTCATAAAACACCATATGTCTAGATCTCTAAGAAATACAAGTAAAGTTCAAGGATTTATACCTTCTAGAGCTTCCTAAAGTGATGAAGATCTTAGATCTACAAGCTTGAATCCCATACCAAAGCTTCTCAAAGAATCCTTTCTTCTTTCTTCAACACTAAGAACACACACACACACACACTCAAGCTCAACACACACAAGGGTTAAGGATTGCAAGATCGTCTTAAGGATGGTAGAGGCTGAAAGGTTGAGGGAAATGGGGTTATAAAGGGGATTATATAGGGATCAACCCTAAAAATTAGGGTTTTCAACATCTGATGAGTACGCCCCGTGTATGTTGATGTATGCCCAGCGTCGCCATAGTACCCTAAAAATTAGGGTTTTCCATAATTCGGTTTTCTCTCTCTATAATACTTGTTTGTACAACATTCTCTCTCTAGAATCTGACTAATATTCACTTTCTCTCTCTAAGGATCTCTTTGATTATCACTTTCTCTCTCTATAAATTTTTCTAGTTTTTCTGATCATAGTGTATTTGGCTTATGATTCTTGGGTTGTGATCATTGAAAATGTCAAATATAAAGTCAACAAAAATCACTTCTACGGGTTATTGTTGAAAGGCGGATTGATTGCATGTGATATTATCGTTTGTTATGGAGGCTTGAAAGATGATCATGGAAGATTGATATTTCAACCACCTTCAAAGTTTGTATGTTTAATCAAACTCGTTATGTCCATATGTGCATGTTGTGAAGATCAAAATGAAGAAGAAGAAATAGATTTGTTTAAGAAGAAATTCATTTCTTTTATTAAAGACCCAAATGATCTTTTTGCTCTTAAGTTTGTTGAAGTTTAAGACTATAGAGATCAATGTAATGTTCTTGATGTTCTTGAAGTTCATGATAAGAAGATTCAAGTTGATTTTCATGAAGATGAAAAAGTTATTTGCTCAATTAGAGTTCAAACTGAAGATCATTTTTGTCCTTGTGATTCGTTTGAAGGAATGATTCCTTATCAGAAGCCGTTAATCCAAGAAATTCACAAATATCAAACTCCAAAAGATTTGATTCAAACTTGTCAAGTTGAAGTTGTCAAGAATGAAGGTGTTCTTGAAATCAAATCTTCAAGATGCAAGAAGATGAGAAAAAAATAAGAAGAAGAAGATCAAACGTAAAAACAAGCGGGTTTACTCACAAAAATTGTCAAATGTTGTTATGAATTTGAAATCCATGAAGCAAGTTTGGGTTCCAAAGCAACAATCTCCAAGTGTTGCATTGAATTTGAAGTCAAAACGCAAAAGTGATGACGGTTCTTATGAAGATGTTCTTGGATCGTTAAAGAACACGAAGAACGAGTTGTACAATACACACCATGGGTGGTACAATGTTCAAATTGGAGATTTTCATGTTTCAACAAAAGAACTAAGATCTTCTAAATTTGATTCGTTCGTTGCAAATGAAACTCGAATTATTAAAAAGGTATCTCAAATTATCAAATGGATTCTAAAACATCCATGATTTCGATTTGTGTTTTGCGTTTTTTATTTTTGATCAATTTGTTTTGTTGGATCTAATCCGTTTCAATCCCTTTGTTGATCCAACCAAAAAAATTTAGATCAAGTCCAAAACAAACATTACTTTTGTTTTGATTAAATCTTGAGCCCAGTCAAAATTTGTTACTGTTCATGTTCATCGACCCAAACTGATTAAAAGCTCAAACGTTCTTTTCCAAAAAGTTACAAAAAGTCAGGAAATCCTGACTTTTCCAAAAAGTTGCTTTTCCTTGTATTAAAATTCCAAAAGTTACTAGTTTGTCAAACACTTTTTTTCTTAATCTCGTTTTCTCATTTTTTTTTTATCGATCGATGTTGAATGCTAATATCAAAATGGGATTTGATTTCATATGATTTGGAATATTGTGAAATCGATTTTATACAAGTTCAGGTCAAGAAATCGTCAAATTCATCTTTTCATTTGGATGAACTTGATCAAGAACACATGAATGCTATGAAGAACAGTTGGATAATCATGTTTTGATAAAAAAAAAATTGTTGTTTGAATCATCAATTTCTTGTTTGTTGATTGTTAACTTCGAAAAGTCAAACTGAGAAAAAGTCAAAGTCGATGTTCAAGTGATGATTTTGTGAATTAAAGGCTGAAACTGGTTAATACAAGCTATGTTGAGGTTATGGATGTCGAAAACAAGTCTGATTTAGGATCCAATTTCGAAACTTGGATGATTCTATGTTCTTGATGTTGAACACAATAGATGAGTTTTGTTCAATACTTGAATGTTGATTTGGAAATTGAAGTCTTTATGTGGTTAACAATGATTTCGAAATATGGAGTCTTGACGTTGAGAAGAATGGATTTCAACATTTTGTGTTAATTTTAGTGTTGAATCGAACTTTAATGTCGAAGTGATTTGGACTGCTTGTTTTTGAAGTTTGCATCTATTGTTGTTTTTTATGTCAATTGATGACCAGAAATGACGAATTGATGGCCAAATCTTTTGAAATAGGAAGAAGTTTTTGAAACCGAATTTGATTATGGTTGTTGGTTGTTAGTCGATGGTCAACTCGCTTGAAGTTGTGATGCCGATTTTGGTTTACGGGTGTTCTTAGGCCAAAGATTTTCGTTGTCGATGTTGATTTTAATCAATGGTCGTAAGCTTCATTTTGGAAGTCCTTTACAGAACATTGATATCGTGGGTTCCTTACTATTCATTAAAGAGATTGAGTTGATTTTGATTTCAAGGATTTGAAGTCGATTGTTGATAGTTTGGAACGAATTGAGAATAACGAATCGATGGTGAGTTCGATTAATGTTTTATTAACGAATTGAATTGAGAAGTCCGTAGCGATGGTCGATGGTTCGATGCTAGATGGTTTGAGTCGATGGTTCATCAATGGAATATATGCTTAAAGTTGTTCGCATATATGGCTGAAGTTGTAAAATTGAAATCGACATGAGATTGTGTTACTGAAAATTGAAGTATGTGAAAGATTGAACGCTAAAAGCGAAGGATCGATTATTGATTCGATGTTATCGATTTTGGAGTCTCAAAATTTTGATGTCGATGGCTAGTCAAACTATAGTGAAAAAGAAAAGACCAAGCCTGAATTGATTTAGAAACTATTCAGTGTTTGAATGGCTTCGCCTCTGACTGATTAAGCAGGCGCTTTGTTGTTCAGGAAAATACCCACTTCGTTGACGAATTCTTGAAACTAACACCCCGTGGTGTTCCCGAGTTTCATTAAAGGAGAGAATTGGAAGGAAGTGGAGGGAAATGGGAGAATCATTTTCCCTCATAACTTTCTTTCAGATTTGGAAAGAAAGAACAAAATAATTCATTTTCCTTCCACTTCTTTCCAACTCGGGAACACAAAAGAAAAAAAATTTCCTTTCCTTTCTCTTTTTTTCTCTCGTGACTTTCTTTTCTCTTCTCTTTTGGCATAAAAGTGAAGCGTGTAGGATTCGTTACCTGTATAATGAAGTGAATTGGGGTGTAACAACGGAAATTTTAAAACAAAATTTTCATTTCTTAAAAATGTATTTTCATCCAAATAAGGCATAAAGATCCAATGTATCATGTCATAGTACAAAACACATAAATCCCAAGATCATAAATCGTCCATCAGTGTGTACAGATCACGCCGGCGCCTTCCCACGGTCCTCGCTAGTACCTGAAACACATACACAACAACTGTAAGCATAAATGCTTAGTGAGTTCCCCAAAATACAACCTACGCACATACGCCTTTCCAGGCCCCGACCTTCCGGTCCATGTGTCTCAGGGGACTTCCGTCCCGACTGGGTAAACCTTCCGGTCCTACCCACGCCAACCTTACGGTCCACAATACAACGCCTTCCGGCCCATAACATATTCGCCTTCAGACCCATAACATAATGCCTTCCGGCCCATATCAAGCATATCATACATAGTACATATAACAATTAGCTTATCATATATAGCACATATGTTTCATACTATATCCGACCTTCCGGTCACACAGTCAAAACCCTTCCGGGCACAGTATAGTGAGAATACTCACCTCGTAGATATCGACAGCTAGCAAATCCCGGAATCACTCGTGCTCGATCCTCCGAGCTACAATCCCCTATAACATCATACGTCTCTTATTAACACTTTTACCACTAAGGTTGACTACCCTTTTCAAGTCAACACTAGTCAACTCTGGTCAACGGTCAACGGTCAACTTTGACCGGACTCGGCGAGTGCACTAGGGCGACTCGGCGAGTCTAGACGTTTTCACCAACACTCTAGGATTCCCCTTTTTGACACGTCGAGTACTCCCCTGACTCGACGAGTTCCACCTGGAAGAATCACGGGGCCACCCCGACTCAACTCGCCGAGTCTCAAGAACAACTCGGCGAGTCCCAGTTCGACTCAGTCCACCTGTCAACCCTCTCTAACTCGCCCTGACTCATTGAGTCAATCTATAACTCGGCAGGACCACTCATTGAATGGTCTAAGGGCAATCTTCAAGCTACTCGCCGAGTCTATTCGTCGGACTCGGCGAGTCCATGCCATGCAACCACTCAAACTTGCTTCTAAGGTCAGACCTGCTCCAACAATTCATAGATATGGCCTTCCTAAACTGATTCATCACGTAAAGTACTTATCTTGGTGTTCATAACACACCCCATGGCTCATAAATGGCATTTTGACCTTAGGCATAAGGATTCCAATCCAAAACCCCCATTGATTCACGAAAAGCTTAGGTAAAGGGACACTCTGGACCTCCAAGGGTCCAGATCTATAATCTAAATCGCTTAAGGGACCAAGGGAGCACTAGATCTAGCCACAAAAGGGCTCAATAAGCCCTAAAGCAATATAACATCAACATAGCAGAGTATAGCTTCGAAGATGGTACCTCAAATGTGATGTTTTGGACCCCAAACCCTCAGGAAGTGGTTCCTCTTGTTTCCCCTTAGCTGATTCTCCTTTTCTCTTGGAAGATGACACCTCCAAGATCAATAATGGCCTCCTACTTTGCTCCAAACACTCACACTCCCTAGGGTTTCACTCAAGGGACTGGTGAGCACAAATGACGGCCATAACGCCCTTTAAATAGGTCCCAAACCCGAGAAATTAGGGTTTCATTAAATAGCGCGGACTCGCCGAGTCCATACCTTGGACTCGCCAAGTCCAGACGCGAACCCGCGTCCAGAATCGCGATCCTACTCGGCGAGTCTGAGCTCCAACTCGCCGAGTCCGCTCACAAAACATCAAAATTGAAAGCATAAAAGATACCTGGAAATCCGGGCTATTACAACTCTCCCCCACCAGAACTAGACTTCGCCCTCGAAGTCTCGCTCTGAAAATAGCTCCGGATGCTGCTCACGCATCTCACGCTCCAGCTCCAGCTCCCAGGTCATCTCTGATCCCTTCCGATGTTGCCACTGAACCAACACCAAGGGTACCTCCTTGTTCCTCAGAACCTTGATCTTCCGATCTCTGATGGCCACCGGCCTCTCGGCGTAATTCAGGCTTGCGTCAACCTGAATATCCTCTAATGGAACCACTTCCGACTCATCGGCTATACACTTCCTCAGCTGCGACACATGAAAAGTGTCGTGAATCTGCCCCAACTCTGCTGGCAAATCCAAACGATAGGCTACCCGGCCTACCCTCGCAATCACACGGAATGGACCAATATATCAGGGCCCCAATTTGCCCCTCTTCCTGAATCGAATAACTCCTTTCCAAGGAGAGACCTTCAGGGGAACGAGATCGCCGACCTGAAACTCAAGCTCGGACCGGCGTCTGTCCGCATAACTCTTCTGTCGGCTTTGGGCGGTCAGCAACCTCTGTCTGACCTGCTGAATCTGCTCTGTCGTCTAAAGCACGATCTCTGTACTGCCCATCACTCTCTGCCCAACTTCTCCCCAACAAATGGGGGTCCGACACCTCCTCCCGTATAACAGCTCAAAGGGTGGCATACCAATGCTCGAATGATGGTTGTTGTTGTAGGAAAACTCTGCCAAGGGTAAATACGTATCCCAGCTACCCCCGAAATCCAACACACATGCTCGGAGCATGTCCTCAAGCGTCTGAATCGTCCGCTCACTCTGGCCGTCTGTCTGGGGGTGATATGCGGTACTAAAATGCAGTCTAGTACTCAATTCCTCATGAAACTTCTTCCAGAATCTGGAAGTGAAACGCACATCACGGTCTGAAACAATCGAGATTGGCACCCTATGCCGAGATACTACTTCCCTCACATACACCTCCGCCAATTTCTCTGCCGAAGAACTCTCACTGATGGCAAGGAAGTGAGCGCTCTTCGTCAACCTGTCCACAATCACCCAAATTGCATCAACTCCTCTGGCAGTTCTCAGCAATTTGGTGATGAAATCCATAGTGATCTGTTCCCACTTCAACTCGGGAACCTCCAATGGCTGCAACTTACCGTGCGGCCTCTGGTGCTCGACCTTGACCCTACGGCAGGTCAAGCACCTCTCAACAAACCATGCGACGTCCCTCTTCATACAGGGCCACCAATACTCCTTCCTCAAATCCAAATACATCTTCGTAGCCCCGGGATGAATCGAAAATTTTGATCGATGCACTTCCTCCATCAAAGTAGTACGCGTACCGCCCACAAACGGTACCCAAATCCGACCCTGAAAAGTCATCAGCCCGTGACCATCCGTAACGAACTCCGAAACCAACCCAACGACCCGTTCCTTCTTCTGCATCTCAGGTTGCACAGCCTCGGCCTGTGCCCCACGAATGGCATCCAGTACCGGAGCTATCACTGTCAATCTCAAACATACATCCCCCAGTGGAGTGCTCTCCGCCCTGCAGCTCAACGCATCGGCTACCACATTAGCCTTGCCTGGGTGGTACAGGATCTCACAATCATAATCCTTGACCACATCCAACCACCTCCTCTGCCGCATATTTAGGTTGGGTTGATCCATCAAGTACCTCAAACTCTTATGGTCCGTGTATATCGTACACCGAACCCCATACAAGTAGTGACGCCAAATCTTGAGGGCGAACACTACTGCCCCCAACTCTAGATCATGGGTGGGATATCTCGTCTCATGAGGCTTCAGCTGCCTCGATGCATATGTTATCACATGCCCCCTCTACATCAGCACCGCTCCCAGCCCCAAAATCGATGCATCACAATATACTACAAAATCCTCCATCCCTTCTGGGAGAGCTAATACCGAGGCTTCGCACAACCTTTGGCGAAGTGTCTCAAAGGAGGTCTGCTGCTCGGGACCCCATGAGAAAGCAACACCCTTCCGGGTCAACCTGGTGAGTGGCACTGCGATCTTGGAGAAATCCTGGATAAATCTCCGATAATACCCCGCCAATCCAAGGAAACTCCTGATCTTAGAGGGTGACTTTGGCACCTCCCAACTCATCACCGCCTCAACTTTGGCCTGATCGACCAATATCCCTTCCTGGTTAACAAGATGTCCTAAGAACTGGACCTCCCGCAACCAGAAATCACACTTGGAGAACTTTGCATAAAGCTTCTCCGATCTCAGAACCCCAAGAACCTCCCTCAAATGCTCCTCATGCTGCTCTCTAGATCTCGAATATACCAGAATATCATCGATAAATACAATAACTGACCGATCCAACATCGGCCTACACACTCCGTTCATGAGATCCATGAACACAACCGGGGCATTGGTGAGCCCAAAAGGCATCACCACAAACTCATAATGCCCATAACGCGTCCTGAACGCTGTCTTCTGGACGTCCTCATCCCGCACTCTCACCTGATGATATACAGACCTCAAATCGATCTTGGAGAACCAAGATGCTCCCTGCAACTGATCGAACAAATCGTCGATCCTCGGTAATGGGTAACGGTTCTTGACCGTCAGCTTGTTCAACTCCCGGTAATCAATGCACATCCGGTGTGAACCATCCTTCTTCTTGACGAACAGGATAGGCGCTCCCCACGGTGAGCTGCTCGGCCAAATAAAACCCTTCCCAAGCAGCTCCTGAATCTGCGAGGATAACTCTTGCATCACTGGAGGTGCAAGACGATAAGGCACCTTAGCGATAGGCGCGGCCCCCGGAACCAAGTCAATACCGAACTCCACTTGCCTCACAGGAGGCACACCCGACAACTCCTCAGGAAAAACATCTGGAAACTCACGCACCACCGGAACCTCCTCAACTGAACTCGATCTCTCGGAAGCCACTCGCATATCCATCACATACGCCACAAAACCCTTACAACCCTGCTATAGACACTGTCTCGCCCTAACGGCCGAACAAAAGGCTGATCCCGAACGTGTACCTTCGCCGTACACCGAAAGAACTCCCCCACTAGGGTCTCGTATGGTCACCAGCTGACGCTCGCAGTCGATAACTATGCCGAATCTGCTCAACCAGTGCATGCCCACAATGACACAGACATCACCCATCACAATAGGAACCAGATCAATCGGAAACTCAACCCCGAAAATTTCTAACACACATCCCCGGAGAACCTCCGTGGCACAAATCACTCTCTCGTCAGCTATAGAAACTCTCAGAGGTCGACTCAACGCCTCCCGACTAACACTGATATGCTGACTAAAGGCCAGAGATACGAAAGACCGACTCGCACCCGAGTCAAATAATACTAAAGCAGGTACAGAATTCACAGGAAAAGTACCTACGCATAAACATGAAATAAGCATAACATCCCATACAGAATAATAATTACACGAAGGAATACATACCAGCCACAACATCAGGCGCCGCGTGGACCTCCTCCGCAGTCAACTGGAAAGCTCTCCCACGAGCCCTCGGGGCCTCGGCCTTCACTAGTCGTGTCTCAGTAGCCCTGGAAGCAGGTGCAGATCCCTGGTGAAGCTGAGGGCAGTCGGCCTTCTGATGGTCGGTCTGGTTGCAATGAAAGCAAACCGTAAACCCCTTGGGGCAATCCCTAGCAATGTGCCCCTCCTTGCCACACTTGTAGCAAGCACCTGATCGACATGTCCCCTTGTGACCCTTGCCGCACTTTCCGCAAGTGTAGCCCTTTGGACCTCCCGTCCTCGAATCGGCGGACTTAGTCCGCTTGGCTGCCGGCTGAGACTGAGCCGACCGCCGATCCACCCGTTGAGACTCGACCTCCTCCCTGACCTAGGTCTCCAACTCGATCTCACGCTTCCTGGCATTCGCCTGAAGCTCAGCAAAAGTATGATATGTCGAGTTCGATACGAACTCCCGGATATCCCTCCTCAGCACACCCAAGTATCGGCTCATCCGAGCCTGCTCCGTGGACACCTTCTCGGGGCAGAACATCGCCCTCTCATGAAACTTCTGCGTGACCACCGTGACAGAATCATTACCCTGCTTGAGGGTCAAGAACTCCTGAACCAACCGTTCCCTCTCCACCGGGGGAACGTACTCGTCTCTGAACATAGAGGTAAACCTCTCCCATGTCACAGCTGAAACCTCTGCCAAAGTGAAGTTCGCCGTCACGAACTTCCACCAATCCTTTGCTCCCAGACGGAGCTGGTTCAAGGCGAACCGTAACCTCAGATGCTCCGGACATGAACAAGTGTAGAAGCATCCCTCGATATCCGCAATCCATCTCATCGCAGCGATCGGATCCTGCGTCCCATCAAACTCTGGTGGCTTCGTGTTGCTGAATTCTCGGAACAGCAACGAGTCACCTCCCTGTGGTCTGGCAGTGGCTACAGCTGCGGTAGCTGCAGCGGCTGCAGCCTCAGTCAACGCGGCGTACCGCTCATCAAAGGTCTCCATCAAAGTGGTCTTAATAGACCCAAACATCTCCGGAATCTCAGCCCGTATCGCTGCAGCCACCTCCTCATGAATCATCTGACGAATCTCCTCGTCACTCACACTGCTCGTACTAGGTATGTGGCGTGGTCCAACCACGATGCCTCTGAAATACAACATAAAACTATCAGAGACTCTATCGAGCATAATCGAACTCGATAACGCAACCCTACTCAGTCTCCGATACCCAGGGATTCTTACTTGGGTCGCCCACTGACCCGGTGTCTGCGGTAGTACGGGCCCAATACTACCGACTACACTGCATCAGCATTCATCCCAAGTCCTCCTCCCCAAACCCCGGATCCTGAGTACTCTACTCTTGCCATGCACTAACTACCCGCTCGCTCTCAAAGCATCTCATAGCAACAGATTTTCCCTAGACTAAGGCATCACAAATCAGGCCACTCTAGTCCTATTATGGATACCTAGTCGTCTAGCATGCATATCATATCATATCATATCATATCTCATAACACAACATTGTAAGGGTATTTTGGGGATCTTTACCGTTCGGGCGCTGGCTGATCGTACACACTGCTTCATTCTTGTTTACCACAAAATCCTTTATAAAAATTTTATGCTTTTGTTTTTAAAAGTTTTCCTCAAAGCCTTGGTTTGAGTTGATACCAACTTGTAACAACGGAAATTTTAAAACAAAATTTTCATTTCTTAAAAATGTATTTTCATCCAAATAAGGCATAAAGATCCAATGTATCATGTCATAGTACAAAACACATAAATCCCAAGATCATAAATCGTCCATCAGTGTGTACAGATCACGCCGGCGCCTTCCCACGGTCCTCGCTAGTACCTGAAACACATACACAACAACTGTAAGCATAAATGCTTAGTGAGTTCCCCAAAATACAACCTACGCACATACGCCTTTCCAGGCCCCGACCTTCCGGTCCATGTGTCTCAGGGGACTTCCGTCCCGACTGGGTAAACCTTCCGGTCCTACCCACGCCAACCTTACGGTCCACAATACAACGCCTTCCGGCCCATAACATATTCGCCTTCAGACCCATAACATAATGCCTTCCGGCCCATATCAAGCATATCATACATAGTACATATAACAATTAGCTTATCATATATAGCACATATGTTTCATACTATATCCGACCTTCCGGTCACACAGTCAAAACCCTTCCGGGCACAGTATAGTGAGAATACTCACCTCGTAGATATCGACAGCTAGCAAATCCCGGAATCACTCGTGCTCGATCCTCCGAGCTACAATCCCCTATAACATCATACGTCTCTTATTAACACTTTTACCACTAAGGTTGACTACCCTTTTCAAGTCAACACTAGTCAACTCTGGTCAACGGTCAACGGTCAACTTTGACCGGACTCGGCGAGTGCACTAGGGCGACTCGGCGAGTCTAGACGTTTTCACCAACACTCTAGGATTCCCCTTTTTGACACGTCGAGTACTCCCCTGACTCGACGAGTTCCACCTGGAAGAATCGCGGGGCCACCCCGACTCAACTCGCCGAGTCTCAAGAACAACTCGGCGAGTCCCAGTTCGACTCAGTCCACCTATCAACCCTCTCTAACTCGCCCTGACTCATTGAGTCAACCTATAACTCGGCAGGACCACTCATTGAATGGTCTAAGGGCAATCTTCAAGCTACTCGCCGAGTTTGTTCGTCGGACTCGGTGAGTCCATGCCATGCAACCACTCAAACTTGCTTCTAAGGTCAGATCCGCTCCAACAATTCATAGATCTGGCCTTCCTAAACTGATTCATCACGTAAAGTCCTTATCTTGGTGTTCATAACACACCCCATGGCTCATAAATGGCATTTTGACCTTAGGCATAAGGATTCCAATCCAAAACCCCCATTGATTCACGAAAAGCTTGGGTAAAGGAACACTCTAGACCTCCAAGGGTCTAGATCTATAATCTAAATCGCTTAAGGGACCAAGGGAGCACTAGATCTAGCCATAAAAGGGCTCAATAAGCCCTAAATCAATATAACATCAACATAGCAGAGTATAGCTTCGAAGATGGTACCTCAAATGTGATGTTCTGGACCCCAAACCCTCAGGAAGTGGCTCATCTTGTTTCCCCTTAGCTGATTCTCCTTTTCTCTTGCAAGATGACACCTCCAAGATCAATAATGGCCTCCTACTTTGCTCCAAACGCTCACACTCGCTAGGGTTTCACTCAAGGAACTGGTGAGCACAAATGACGTTCATAAGGCCCTTTAAATAGGTCCCAAACCCGAGAAATTAGGGTTTCATTAAACAGCGCGGACTCGCCGAGTCCATACCTTGGACTCGTCGAGTCCAGGCGCGAACCCGCGTCCAGAATCGCGATCCTACTCGGCGAGTCTGAGATCCAACTCGTGAGTCCGCTCACAAAACATTAAAATTGAAAGCATAAAAGATACCTGGAAATCCGGGCTGTTACATGGGGAACAAAGCAATCAATTTTTGATTTTGGTCCTTACACTTTTGACGAACCGGCATAAATGGTCCAACTTTGACTTTGGAGTAAAAATATTTAAAGAAGACCAATGGTTTCTCATTTAGTCTTGTAATTTTGATATTTTATCAGAAATTACCCAACTTCAAAATTCTTCTAACAATGCTGAGAAATGGAGAATTTTACGAGTTCAGTCCTTACAGTTAATGCGAATTTAAACTTTATGCCCAGTTTGGTAAATGGGGTAGTGTTTCGCATCTTAAGCTGTTTTTGGTGCAACGGTCCCTATAGAATTCTGAAAGTGACAGTTTTACCCGGTTTTTGTAAATTCTTGCAACTCTAACCCAAAAGTCGAAAATTTTCACAATTTGAAAATTTTCAAGGCTTTTTTATGATTGTTTTTCCATGCAAGTTTTTCGTGGTTTCATTTTTGTCACACATCAAGGGGGAGTTATGTGAAGATTATTCATTGGGCGCTTCTCACCCTTAATGGGTTTTATAATCATTTTTTGGTAATAAAAAGGGGGAGAATGAAGCTTGGGTATTCGAAGCTTCGGGTATTTATTTGCGGATTTTACGACCGATATCATTTCGAGGGGGAGTTTGGTCTTGATCGCACGAGCTCGTTGGATATTGAAGTCGGGATATCCAATCCTAGGCATAGGCTTAGACAATGGCACAGGAATAGGCAAAGACATATGCATTGGCATAGGGCATAGGGAATAGGCATAGACATTGGCATTGGCATAGGCATAGGCGTAGGGCATATGGCAAGGAAAATGGCATAGCCATAGGCAGAGGGATAGGCACCTTCAAAAGCAAAAGATCCCCTAAATAAAACTCAAGGTCGAAACGTCATCGATCAGTATAAGTCTTCTTTCTGCTTTGTGCGATCCGCGACTTATCCCCCCACACCTTGAATCAACTCAATGGTCTTTAGCACCACCTCAATGCTCCCCATCACCCGTTGACTAACATCTTCCAAACAAATCAGAGTCTTACACCTCCTCCATAAAGTCACTTAAAGGGAGGCATGCCAATGTTTCCGTGATAGCTATTGTAGGAGAACTCAACTAAAAGAAGGTAAGTATCCTATCTACCACAAAAATTCAACAGACATACACGTAACATATCCTCATAGGTCTGAATGGTCCGCTCACTTTGTCCACCAGTGAGCGGGTGTTAAGCGGTACTGCAAAGCAATAGAGTATGCAAATCCTCGTGAAACTTCCTCCAAAATATAGAAGTAAAGCGGACATCACGATCAAAAACCCCATAAACCAGAATCCCATGATGTGCGATCACCTCCTTTATGTAGATCTCAACTAGCTTTTTAGTGGATAAACTTTCCTGAATCGATATGTGATGGGCTCTCTAGGTCAAATGATCAAAAATAACCCATATAGAATCAACCCCATCTGTCGTCTTTGGAAACTTCACGAAGAAATCCATAGAGATCTCCTCCCACTTCCACATAGGAATGGGTAACGATTGTATCCTGTCGTAGAGTCTCTGATGTTCGGCCTTGACTTTCCTACAAATCAAACACAACTTTACGTACTATGATATCTCCCTCTTCATATATTTTCATAAATAGCTAATTATCAAATCTCTATACATCTTTGTGGCACCTGGATGGATCGAAAACATTGACTTGTGTGCCTCCTCCAACAAAGTATGCCTAAGCCTAACCCCAACAGAAACATGAACCCATACCCTACCTCACTAAGTCAGTAATGTTGGGTTTTTGGTATAATAGAACATCCTATGGTGCACATACAACCCTAAGTACCTTGTGTCTATGTTTTCTCTATTATACATGCAAATATCAATTTTCCAAGGTATTGTTCTAACTAGCATAATATGAAGTACATATAATATAAATTCTATTAGAATTACATACCTCTTTGTTGTAGCTTGATTCAATGGAGCTTAAGTGCCTAGTGCCTCAAGTGTGACACCTCAAATGGTTCACACAACAGCACCAACATCTTGGAATAACTTGAGAGAAAAGGTTCCTATGCTCAAATTGGCTAGCCCTCATGTGTATACACACTAGTACCAATTTCTTGAGCCATGGAGTCCTTATATATGGTGGTTATTAGGGTTACACCATGTAACTCATGTCTTTCCATATTCTTCATGCTCCACGGGTTAAAACCTCCATGGAGTATCCATGGGTTACTTCATGGGTTTAGCCCAACATGAAAAACTATGGATCATAAGTCCACATATATAAGAATGAATGATTTACATAATCAATCCCCATATATTTAATTAGTCTCCTTTTGATCACATAATTAATTCCAAATTAAATCTCGATCAATACTAATTAAATAATATGATTTCATATTAATCTATTAGAACCTATGATATATTAACAAATCATAATGATCCTTTTCTCACAAAAGTCTATCCAAATTGTTATGATGCCATGCAACCCAAATGGACCATGCCAATCGGGTCAAGTACATACCAATTATAGTTATGGACTTAGACACTAATCCAATAGTCTCCCACTTGGATAAGTCTTAAACTATTATTGCAAGTACGACTTCATAACCCGACTAGCAATCGTAGCTCTTAAAGCCGCCGTCGAACTCTAAACAAATCAATGACGCGTCCATTAGATAAGGGATCATATATTCCTCCATTCTAGATATCATATGGACTGAGACATGGATTATAATCATTCTCTCTGTCCATTTGTTGTTTCCCAATTTCCGATTTATGACGACTGACTGATTGAACAAATCAAATCTGTCCTGGCTTGGCCAAGCACTCACAAGTGTCATCATTAAATCATCGAGGGGCCCACATATATCGCTTTTATCCCTTTAAGGGTAAAAGGAATGGATAAAATTCGACTTATATGGCTTGTTTTACTACTTGTTGAATCATACACAAAGACATGTTTTATAACATCAAGTTACCAATGCGTTTTCGTGCAATCAATGTATAACCAACTCATAGTAACAACTCATATCTCTAGGTTTGAAGAATATAGGATATTATCGTCTCATGATCACTCGTGATAAAATCCATGAAGTGATTCAAATGAGCGTGGGTTGAATCCAATACTCAGTACTTATGAGTACTCATGAGTGTTGTAGCAACTCTTGCTGTGTCCAACATCTTAGACATCTACAAGCCAACTCATGACAGAAATGATTTAATACCTACTTCTAATGTATTAACGACTATGGATGATTTGAATAACTTAGTCATTCGGGAAGAATGACCTGGTTATTCTGGAAGTCAAAACATGCAAAGTGAAACATAAGAATAATATTAATCCTATATGGCCCCAACACTTTGATAGTAAATAAAACACCTTTTATCTAAGAGCCATATTGATTACTCATTATTCAATGTTTCGAATTTAAAAAACACTAGTTGTCCCATGCAGCAGACATGTACACTATGTTTTTCTAAACACCATTTATGCCATACACAAAGTATGCACACTACGTTTTTTTACGATCCTTACTTTCTCAAATAGATCGATTGAACATAATTCCAAAGATTCTCATTTCACACTCACAAATTCTTATCGAAAAATGTAAGAATTCCAAATTCCTGCCATTTACCGAAATCTGTTAGATTTTAAACTTATATGCACTGATCCTATTTAATGATTATGCACAAAGTCACAAAGACTTGTCACCAGACATTAGAAAGTATTCCAATTGAGATCAACTCCATGGAAACAAAGTCTCATATTCAAATTACATTGCTTTGAACATCCTTCCTGCATTAAGTTTTCTAATCTTACACAGATTGAATAACTTTAAACTATGAGAATATTTCCGTATTCCCATTTTGCCTATCACTTCTGAACAAGAGTTGCCTCTTTGTAGAATATGTCAATATGGTCCTTCCAAAATTAATACTATACTTCCAACTATCCCTGAGCAACCAATCTTTGGTAAACCTTAGATTATCCTCGACAATTGTTTAATCATTTTAGTCATATCCAATTCTAGACCTTTCCCTTCTTAATGCCCCAGGCATTTGGAAAATTTAGAAATGATAAATATTATAGCACATGTAATTGATCCTATACCCGAAGCATATGGGACACGGTTGATGCTATAAAATTTTTATTTGCCATGTTCTCAAAATTTGACTATGAAAAGAGATACTGTAATCATAATCGAATTTTGAGAACGCAATATATAGAATTTTCTTATGTTGAACCATTCCAACATAATATTCATATATATATATATATATATATATATATATATATATATATATATATATATATATATATATATATATATATATATATCCTTGACTAAGGGTGATTAAAATCTCAATCTAAGCTTTTAGAATTGAAATGAAGTATATCCTCTCCCTTAATTATAGCAAAACAACTTTTCCAACCGCTGCAACTTCATGAATTGAAACTTTGTTTTCTATAATTAACATTGCTAACTTGCAATACTTATCATAATTATCATGCTCCCACTAACATGATGAGTATTAGCATAACACTTATGCTCCCACTAGCTTGACATGTATCAGTAAACAGCTGGACTTCTAGAAGTCAATACTTTATTGACTTTCTTACTAAAGTTCATATTTCTGATACGAGATTGCTTTGACAAGACTTTATCAAAATCATACACATTTTCTTAGATAGCTCACATGTGTGTCTAAACAATTTCAGAACTATGAAAATGGATGCCGTAATCATAGTCTTAATTGTTTAGACCTTTTCCATTTCTCATAAGTCCATGTTAGTGTGCTGGTTAAGCACACACGCTCCACTACGACTTTGAGAATGCAAAGATCACAATTGGTATCTACTTAAAATCTACTTAGTGAAAAGCGTTTTCTCACCATCATTTTCATGAATCGGAGAGAAAACTTATGACACTTAGATTTTTTATGGTGTACGTGTTCCTATCCATGTGAATTTGTCGTAACCTTAATCACAAGAATATGTTAACAAAATAGGTTACAAACCTCAAGTTGTGTGCTAGTGATTAAAAATAGGTTTAATCTTGATTAGTTCTTGAAACTATTCAAGATCTTTAAGACTCCTACTGTCCTCTTGACATATAAGATTCTTTTTGTCAAGAACCATTCCTTGACAGAACAAATATTCAAAAGTTAGTGCGGATTATTATCAAGTTAAATACTTCTCACAATTGGTCTTAGTTGGTCTTTGTCTTATCCAAAACATCACAACTTACCAATTTCAAATATACTAGAGTAAGAAAACATTTTACTCTACATTTCACAAGTGTTTTAAACATTTCTTAAGATTATGTCACTCAAGTTACAATCTCAGAGTATGACTCTAAGATTTGATTTTGGAACGAAGTACGATTTATCTTTTGATTTAATCATTTCAACAACTCATGATTCCTCTCCTTAGTCAAACAAATGCACTAAGGTGTCCTTAGAGAACCAATTGTGATATAGTTTCATAATCACTAAGATAGTCATAAAACAAGATACTCAAGTACTATCCCATCTCTTCAGATTGGAGAAACGTTTATCTTTCTGCCTTATTTGATTCTTCTCATTCGTTGTGTCATATATTGAAACATTTCCAATGTTTCAGAATTACACTTAAACTTGTAAGCATAACCATATTTACTAAACTTTAGTAAATCATAACGAATAAACGTATTGACCTTTGTGTTGAACCTAATCAGTGCACAACCAAGTGTACCCAATCCTTTAGTCCTTCACTCAACTCACACATACATGTGAACAAGGTCTTAGTCTTAATTTCCCAAAGATGAAAATTCCTATTCATCATACTATACAACTTGCATGATTTCCAAGTTTCTATCCAACTGAAACCTTGGGTGATGAGAATATTTCCTTATTTCGTAAATTTAGAGGCTACCACAAATGAAAGAGTCAAATTCATATTTCCATTATTGCTAGAAATATACAGACATCAATTTTCCATAAGTTCCATTGGAAGGACATATAAAATAAAACAAAATTTTATTTATTTATCAAATGCGGAAAAACATTCCTTACAATGCACCTTTAAATGGAAACTATGCTATTACATATTTCCTAGAAATCTATCATAACTCTCTAGGTAGTAGCTCAAGAATCCGATCTTTAAACCATGCGATTGAAATCCATCTTCGCGATCAGATTCAACATACTTTTTTCTAAGTTCCCTTCCCTTTGCTTGATCCTGCCATACATTAAAAATGTATTAAGAATCTTCAAATAGGAACTTAAGAGAGTTAGATAATAGACTTACCTGAAGCAGAGTCAAGTTTTTTTACTACACCTTCTCTCAGATCTTTCAGGTAGTTAAGGCAGCTTCGCAACCAATGCCCCTTCCATTGGCAATAGAAAGATATGGACCCTTCAGGAATGGTGCACTGGACTATCTCAGACTTGCCTTTCTCTTTACCATTTGGTCAACCGAGTTGACTATGGCCAATCCCTTTCCATTGGGAAGAGAAAGCTTTTCTGGATATCCAATGTTACCATTTTCAAAGTCCATGGAAGTTTGGGAAGTTGATCTTCTAATCAAACTTGCTCTACCAGTGCTCCAAATCATTGCTGATTTAGCAGCACAAAGCAAATAGATAAGATCATTAAGGGTCATGTCATAGTCTTTTACATTGTAGTCCATAAAGAACTCACTATGTGTCTTTGGGAGTGATTAGTCAACATCCAACTTCCTTAAGACTTTGACGCCCAACTCTCCTAGCTTGTCAATATGTGACTTCATCTCCAAGATGTGAGCACACATAGACCTTGCTTGCCAATAGGGCTTGAGTGACCTTGAACTTGTGGGTTAGGGAGAATAAATGGAGGAGGTGGAGGGAGTGAAGGATGATTTCCAGGACATCATCTTCATTAGGAAAACTTGTTCCAAGAGTTATTGGGAAGATCATAGATGTCTGAACCAGACATCTTTTGGGAGATATTCAAGATAGTTGATTTAAAATCCTTAATATAACACCCAATACGAAATATTAAGGCTAGGACCCAACACAATATTTTATAACTTGGAAGAGGGATGACGTAATCCAAGCTATAAAATATTTGAAGGTAGGCGAATGACGATTCACCAATTTCCACCATGAAAAACGAAATAATTTATTAAGTTTTAATAGAATTTGATACTCCTAGATCTTTTGAGATTCATTGAACTTTTCAATGGCATGTTTCAATCTCGATTATGCCCTCTCAGGTTTTGTGACTGGGATGCCGAGGATCACAAAACAAGGCGTGAATAACCATGCAAATATACTTGATACCCTTAATATTTACCCCTCAATCGATGTGCGGGTTAACCACACGGGCTCCATCGATACTATGATAAACATTTTGTTACCATTTGCCTACCTTGTTCAATCAAGTTAGTGTGCTAGTTAACCACACGCACTCCACTAACCGACTTAAGCAAAGTGCAAAGTGTAATTTCATGGGTTAGCACCTTATTCACATTTTTCCTAAAGTAACTAAGATATAGAATTTATAAAAGGTTTAGTTACTTTATATTTATCATTAATACTTTTAATAAAGGGAGAATTCTAGTCCTTGTCCTACCCGTTCGGCTAACGACACTCCACCAGTCAACAAAGCGGTGGGTGAGAGTGGACACCCATTAAACTGCCATTTTATAGGCAGTAACCTTATACTCCCCTTATAGACCGGCTTCGTGAATGATGCCTACTAACGGTAAGACTGACTTGCTCTTATATATATATATATATATATATATATATATATATATATATATATATATATATATATATATATATATATATATATATATATATATATAATATTATAAAGTATAAGGGTTGAATTTTAACTTTTAAAATTCTAAGGGCTTAACTTGGAATTAAAGTATTCATGAGAGAAACTTTACACATTCCAAAACTTGAGGGCAAGTTTTGAATAATTCAAAAACTTTTCTATTCCATAACTTATGTGTTTAAAGTAGGAGTTGGAGCTGTGGATCCCACAACGGAAGCAGCAGCTACGGGGGTAGTAGCAGCATGAACTGCTACTGTTTGTTGTCTTTTGGAGGAGCCTTGGGAAGATTGACCCTTCTTCTTCTTCCAGAATTTCCTTTTCTCACCACTGCTTTTGGTCGATTCAGGGGTAGCAGTGGTGGCTTCCTCAACATCATCACTGTGGTGATTTATAGCTTGGGCTAGAGTCTTAGCACTATCATAAGTATCTGGGCGAGCAGCTAAGACATGACCTTTTGTTGGATTAGTTAACCCCCAAATAAACCTCTCGATCTTTTTGCTTTCAGGGGTGACTAGACCAGGGTAAAGAAGGCCAAGATCATCAAATCGGGAAGTGTAGGCAGCAATATCGGAACCTTTCATCTTCAGGTTCCAGAGCTCGTGCTCTAGCTTCTGCATTTCGCCTCGGGGACAATATTCAGCAAGGAGGAGTTCTTTCATAGCCTCCCAGCCCATGGCATTGGCTACAGGGAGAGTTAAGGATTTGACTCGACCATTCCACCAAGTCAATGCTTTATCAAGGAAGGTACAAGCTGCGAACTTGACCTTATCGGACTCATCACAGGCACAGATTTCGAAGATGGATTCGATTCTCTTGAACCATCGGGATAAGGAAATGACACCACCAGTGCCATTGAAGAAAGAAGGCTTCGCATTCATGAAGTCCTTATAGGAACCCTCCTTACGGCGTTCCTGATTACCATCTTGATTTTGATTACTACCTCCTGAACCACCGGTATTTAGCTGGGACATGGCAGCTGCCACCGCGGCGGTAACAGCTGTTTGAAATAGCACGGGATCGATTTCAGGAGGAGGTGGCGGAGGGTTATTGGAGCTAGGTCTCTTCCTGGGAGGCATCTTGATCTAATAAGATCAATAAAGAGAGAGGATGATAAGTCCTCTGAATCGAGAGATATGACAGATATTAATTCCAATTAAGCGGTAAAGCAGGAAAGAGTTATTGAAGCAAGTAAACTATCGCTAACGGAATGATCGGGGGTCTAAACATGTACGATGATTCGAGAAATACTCCCATAGTATTTCATGGTTTGCTACGATACTGGCTCGATGTTTGTGGTATTAGGGTAAGTTTTAGGCATGCCGCATACCACAATCACTCCCAAGCACATGTTGGCCGTGTCTCGAATGAATATAGTTGGCCAGGCTATATTGACCCTAGACACGACTACATAACTGCCCAGGTTTAACTGCAATACACAACACCCATTTACTTATGTTTTGTTCTACTTATAGATACGAATCTCGACGGTTCGGTATACTTGTATATTTTTGAAAATACTTGTAGTCTGAAGATACTTCTATTTCAGAGCACTTAGGCCCTTTAGTGTTTATACTTTTATACCATGTAAGGTTTGGTATACTTTATTCACTATAAACAAGGGCTCTGATACCAATCTGTCACACCCCGAAAATCGAAGGCGGAAACATTTCCGGGGTTGACTCCACGTTGAGTATCAAATCCAATGTACATAGTAAGTAAAGTGAAACAAACATTACATTACATATTAAGAGTTTTACAATTTATTTCAAAAGACACAGTTTATACAGTTGTGATACATATTATAGATATAAACAAAACGAACGAGCCTTGCACGCACACGATCCTGAACCAAGTAAGTCTTCGGGTACCTATACTATCTTTGACCTGAGAACACAAGCGGTTTGAAAATCAGCATAACGCTGGTGAGTTCATAAGTAGTTTTGTTTTGTGAAAATGTTTATGTTTCCTTTCTGTATCTGAAAATGTAACACATGCCAAGAAAATCCCATATTTTCTTAAAAGTTGGTTGTTGTTTCACAAAAGTAAAATATGGTTTGGTTATCCAATTCATTGTTCTATTTCTTTAATGTATCAGTGTATTCCCAGGAAAGTCCCATACTTTCCTGAAGGGTAGTTATTGTAAAAGATGTAATGTTATTCAGTTGGTTACACTTTTCTGGTTATGTATACGTTATCCAGGAATGCCCCATGCTTTCCTGTATGTTGGTTTTCAATATGAAAAATGTATTCTGTTAGACCTGGTTATGTACAAGGTTTCCCAGGAAGGCCCCATACCTTCCTGTATGTTGGTTATCATTGTAAAAGATGCATATGTGTTATGTTTGATGTTCTCCCCAGGAAAGTCCCATACTTTCCTGAATGTTGGTTACCTTATGTAAAAGATGTAAAAGATGTAAACCGAAACCTGGTTATCTGTAAAATGTAGTAAGTGGTTCATTATTACTACAAGTAAATCTCTGTTATCCTAGTTGCGAGTTCCATAACCATACTAAAGACTGAACCTGTGGCAATAAGTAGTCCATAATCTTTATGACTTTCGTCACCCTTGAACCATTTCGGTTCGGCTGTAGCTAGCAGCCAGGTGTAGGGTAGTCAGCCCCGTATAGATCTATACACTCAAGTCACGCTCTCTAAATCCCAGAGATTCTGGTTATGGGTGTAGTCCTCCACTCGCGTATCTCTGTGGAGTGTTCGCCGAGGACGTGTCTCCAATCATACGGAATAACAAATTTACTAGTAATAATAGGATAATCCTCCATTCGCGTATCTCTATGGAATGTTACCGAGGACAAGACTGTGTACGAATTATATTGTTCATGTGTTATAATGTCATGCTTTTAACTGATAAAATGTGGAAACCATTTGTGAAATATATAAAACATAACAGTTTACAAAA
This sequence comes from Lactuca sativa, assembly GCF_002870075.4. Taxonomy (NCBI): domain Eukaryota; kingdom Viridiplantae; phylum Streptophyta; class Magnoliopsida; order Asterales; family Asteraceae; genus Lactuca; species Lactuca sativa. The sequence goes on along the minus strand of NC_056623.2, from coordinate 151,286,574 downwards.
CCCATTTCACAAATAAATGTTTAAATGATCTGTGTATTCTGCTAGTTATCAGTTTGTATATCAATATTAAAAGCACATGAAATGTGAAACACACACATGAAAATAAGTTTTGAGTACAAGAAAAACCCTTGTACTTTGCTTGTGTTCCCCCCTGAAAACAGTGAAAAACAGTGAAAAAGGTAGGGGTATGAACTCACCGGACTCGGAAATGCGTCGGTTTTGGATACTAGACGTTGGTTTGGGGTTTGATTACTCGCGATGTCCCCATGTAAAATGAAATAATGTCCATATATATACAATTAGGGATACATTCACTAATTATATGGAACATTAGATTCCAACAAGGTTAAACACCTCAAAACGAGCGTTTGGAGTGACCCGGGTGACATCTTCGGACTTGTAATGGCACTAGGGACTTGGGACTTGAGTTTACTCCCCAAGAGTAAACATTTTAAAGAGTTTGCAACCACAAAACACACCCACACATGAGTTTACGGCCGTAAACTCATGTTGGTGTGATTTTGAAGGTTTAAGGGCTTAAATGGACATGGGGATTGCTAGAATGGATATCTAAAAATGCCTTGGAACACTTGGAATGAATTAACACCATTTAAAAGGGAGTTTACGGCCATACTCTTGGAGTTTACGGCCGTAAACTCACCCATGGCCAAGAATGATTAGTTTAAGCTACAAAGGACAATCACATGTGATTCTAGTTAATTTTCCAAGCCTTGAAATGAATTTAGAACACCACTAAACCTATTTTTGGGAGTTTACGGCCTAGAGGCATGTTCTATGGCCGTAAACTCTCTTATACTCATGAAAAGTTAGTTTTTGATGCTTAAAAAAACAATCACATGTGATTCTAGAATTTTATACAAGCCATATAAGTGAATTTGATGCATCCTTAAGCAAGTTTTATGAGTTTACGGCCAAGGGTATGTTCCTAGGCCGTAAACTCCTATAAATGACATTTTTGATGTGTTACAAACCCTTAAACTATTTTTGGATGCATCTATATTTTACTACAAAGCCATTGGTTGAGTTTGAAAGCATTTTGACATGTTTTAAGGCACTAAATCCCCATTTAAGAGGAGTTTATGGCCCAAGAGTATGTCTTGGCCGTAAACTCACTTTTATCACCCAAAAATCATGTTTAAAGTGTTCCAAGTCTAGATTAGCAAGCCTCAATGTCATATCTAAGTCCCAACTATGATTTGGAAGGGTTTAAGTTCATGAAAACCTCATTTACATGAGTTTACGGCCCAAGCTTATGCCTTGGCCGTAAACTCCTTCAAATGGCTCAAAATCTATGTTTTAAAGATAAAAGTCTTGTCCATGAAGCCATTAAGCCATAACTAAAGTCCAAAATTGCTTAGGAAGGGATTTGGGGCTTAAAAACCCATGCTATATGAGTTTACGGCCCATGAAGGCTCCATGGCCGTAAACTCATGAATATGGTCTTAATCCATGCTTTGAAATCAAATTTGAAGGCTAAGAAGGTTACAATACAAGCTAGGGAAAGTACCTTAGAGATTTGAAGCCTTAGATTTGAGATTTAGACCTTAATTCTAGCTTGAGTAGAGAGGTTGTGAGAGTTTAATGAGAAATTGGCCAAAGGCTTCAAATGAAGTCTTAAAACACTTTATATAGTGTTCGGGAATTGGACACGATGGAATTTTACCCGATACCGACGTTACGTGAGGCTTTTGGTCATACCCGACCAAATTGTCGTGACTCGATACGGTCGATTCTATACTTATTCCGATTACTAAAGTGGGGAGTTAAAATGATTTCTAAATGTATTAAGACACCCATTAAGTCATTTTAGGTCGATATAAACTAATGACTTAATAAAATGGCGAAATTGGAAATGAATTTGAAAATGACGTTTGGTTGATCGGATTGGATTACAAGTTGTGGTACAAGAAGTGATATGAAATTTCGGGTTGTTACATTATCCCCCCATTAGAGGGAATTTCGTCCCGAAATTCAAGAAAAGAACTAAAAGAAAATACAAATCATGGATCTAGAAAGAGTTGTGGATACTTCTGTTTCATTGAGTCTTCTCGCTCCCAAGTGAACTCTGGTCCCCGCTTGGCATTCCAACGAACCTTCACCAACGGGATGCGACTCTGTTTCGTACATTTGACTTCTCGATCCATAATTTCGATCGGTTCCTCCACGAAGTTGAGGTTTTCATCCATCTCAATTTCGTCTAATGGAATCACTAGGGTTTCATCGGATAGGCACTTCTTGAGGTTTGAAACATGAAAGACGGGATGGATGTTACTAAGTTCGTGAGGTAGATGAAGCTTATAGGCTACCGGACCAACTCTGGCGATGATTTCAAAAGGTCCAATGTACCTCAGATTAAGTTTCCCACGTTTACCGAAGCGTACAGTGCCTTTCCAGGGCGAGACCTTCAACAGAACACGGTCTCCAACTTGGAACTCTAGTGGTTTCCGACGATTATCAGCGTAACTCTTCTGACGATCGCGCAAGGCCTTTAGTCGTTCACAGATTTAGATAATCTTCTCAGTGGTTTCACGGATGATTTCAGGACCGGTAAGTGCACTATTGGGGACTCGACTCTTGGCTAACTGTGTATCTCCCACTTTGGCCCAACACAGAGGGGATCTGCACTTTCGACCGTATAGGGCTTCGAACGGGGCAGCCCTAATGCTGGTGTGGTAACTGTTGTTGTACGAGAATTCGATCAAAGGTAGATGTGCGTCCCACGACTTTCCAAATTCAATGACACATGCCCTAAGCATGTCCTCCGGGGTTTGGATTGTTCTCTCGCTTGGTCCATCGGTCTGAGGATGGTATGTCGTGCTCATGTCTAGTTGGGTTCCAAGGGCTTTCTGGAGAGACTACCAAAATCGGGAAGTAAACCTGCTATCTCGATCAGAGATAATGGATGCAGGTATGCAGTGCAGTCGGACTACCTCTTGAATATATATCCGTGCGAGTCTTTCCATCTTGTATGATTCTTTGATTGGAACGAAGTGAGCTGATTTTGTCAAACGATCAACAATCACCCAAATGGTATCATACCCATTCGAGCACTTGGGTAGTTTGGTGATGAAATCCATGGTGATCATCTCCCATTTCCATTCAGGTATCTCAGGTTGCTGGAGCAGACCTGAGGGTTTCTGGTGTTCAACTTTTACCTTGGCACAAGTCAGACACTTGCCCACAAATGAAGCTATCTCAGCCTTCATATTTGGCCACCAATATTGTTTCTTGATATCTAAGTACATCTTGTCAGAGCCCGGGTGAACAGAGTATCTGGTTCTGTGTGCCTCCTCCATGACTAACTCTCTAAATCCTTCGGACTTGGGTATCCAGATCCGATCCATGAAACAATGGACTCCGTCACTTCTGATCTCAAGTTTCTTTTCCATTCCTCTCAAAGCTTCAGTTGTCATGTTCTCGGGTTTCAGGGCTTCTAACTGAGCTTCTCGGATTTGCATGGGTAGGTTGGAATGGATGGTTATCGATTGGCTCTTCACCTTGTTGCTTGTAATCTCCTTTCGGCTAAGGGCATCTGCTACCACATTGGCCTTGCCGGGATGGTAACGGATTTCACACTCATAATCACTGAGTAGCTCTACCCATCGCCTTTGTCTCATGTTCAAGTCTTTTTGGTCGAAGATATGTTGTAGGCTCTTATGGTCGGTGAAGATAGTGCACTTGGTTCCGTAAAGGTAATGCCTCCAAATCTTCAATGCAAAAACTACGGCTCCTAGCTCCAAGTCGTGTGTGGTATAGTTGACCTCGTGTGTTTTCAACTGTCTAGAGGCATAAGCAATTACTTTTCCTCTCTGCATAAGCACACAACCTAAACCTTGAGTAGACGCATCGCAGTAGACAATAAAGTCCTCTGTCCCTTCGGGTAGGGACAGGACAGGTGCGCTGCACAAAGCTTTCTTCAACGTCTGAAATGCGGTTTCTTGTTTATCACCCCAACAAAAGGGTACACCTTTCTGTGTTAGAGTGGTTAGAGGTTTGGCGATTCTGGAAAAGTTTTGGATGAACCTTCGGTATTAGCCAGCGAGACCCAAGAATTGTCGGATTTCTGTGGGTGTCTTCGGTGCTGACCAATTCTCTATTGCCTTAATCTTGGAAGGATCGACATGAATACCCTCCTCACTTACCACGTGACCAAGGAAAGTTACCTTCCGTATCCAGAACTCACATTTTGAAAACTTCGCGTATAACTTCTCGGATCGCAGGGTCTCTAACACTAGCCTTAAGTGTTGTTTGTGGTCTTCTTCACTTCGGGAATAGACGAGTATGTCATCGATGAATACTATGACAAACTTATCCAAATAAGGACGACACACCCGGTTCATCAGATCCATGAACACTGCCGGTGCGTTGGTTAAACCAAAGGGCATCACTACGAACTCGTAGTGTCCATATCGAGTCCTGAAAGCTGTTTTGGGCACATCACTTTCATGAACTCGCAACTGATGGTACCATGACCAAAGGTCTATCTTAGAGAAGTAACTGGCTCCCTGGAGTTGATCGAAAAGGTCATCTATTCGTGGAAGAGGATATCGGTTTTTGACAGTCAACTTGTTTAGCTCACGATAATCAATACACATACGAAAGGATCCATCCTTCTTCTTGACAAACAAAACCGGGGCTCCCCAGGGTGAGGAACTCGGTCTAATGAATCCTTTGCTAAGCAACTCGTTAAGTTGACTGGATAGCTCCTACATCTCTGCTGGAGCTAAGCGATACGGAGACTTCGCTACAGGAGTAGCCCCAGGAATTAGGTCAATACGGAACTCGACCTGACACTCGGGAGGGATTCCTGGAAGCTCTTCGGGAAACACATTAGGAAAATTGCAGACCTCAGGGATGCTCGCGAGGTTTTTAACTTCTTGATTCTCGTTGATTACATGGGCCAAGAATGCAACACACTCCTTTCGCAGGAGTTTCTGAGCTTTGATGCAGGAAATGATACGAAGGTTGGAACCGAGTTTATCGCCATAGATCACTAGGGTTTGACCCGAAGGAAGGTTGAGACGGATGGCTTTTTCGAAGCAAAGGATATCTGCATGATTGGGACTCAACCAATCCATGCCAATGATGACATCAAAGCTCTTTATGGATACGGGCATAAGATCGATAGGAAATGAATGGTCGTTTAAGGTAAGGGTGCAATCTACGAATACCTCACTCGCACTTTCTTTCTCTCCGTTTGCCATTTCGAGGGTAAATATTTCGGTTAGAGGTTGGGAATCATGTTTTAGGTTATGTTTGAATGCATGACTAATAAAACTTCTTTCAACACCCGAATCGAAAAGAATATTAGCATACGAGTTGTCGAGAAGAAACGTACCCGAGACAACATTGGGATCGACGACTGCTTCTTCCCGTCCCATAGCAAGGACCCTTCCGGTGTTGCCAGCAGTAGTCTTCTTGGGGCAGTTCCTTTTAAAGTGCCCGACTTCACCACAGTTATAACAGGCTTGACCAATGCCTGTTCCAGAGGATTGATTTGCTGATTGAGTCGGAGCTTTGCAGTATCGAACAGTGTGCCCCTTCTTACCATAATTGGTACAGGATAGTTCTCGACAGGGACCGGGGTTGTGGTGATACTTGCATTTTTCACAAAGAGGGAGGTTACCAACATATCGGCTAGTAGGAGTTGGAGCTGTGGATCCCACAACGGAAGCAGCAGCTACGGGGGTAGTAGCAGCATGAACTGCTACTGTTTGTTGTCTTTTGGAGGAGCCTTGGGAAGATTGACCCTTCTTCTTCTTCTTCCAGAATTTCCTTTTCTCACCACTACTTTTGGTCGATTCAGGGGTAGCAGTGGTGGCTTCCTCAACATCATCACTGTGGTGAAATATAGCTTGGGCTAGAGTCTTAGCACTATCATAAGTATCAGGGCGAGCAGCTAAGACATGACCTTTTGTTGGATTATTTAACCCCCAAATAAACCTCTCGATCTTTTTGCTTTCAGGGGTGACTAGACCAGGGCAAAGAAGGCCAAGATCATCAAATCGGGAAGTGTAGGCAGCAATATCGGAACCTTTCATCTTCAGGTTCCAGAGCTCATGCTCTAGCTTCTGCATTTCGCCTCGGGGACAATATTCAGCAAGGAGGAGTTCTTTCATAGCCTCCCAGCCCATGGCATTGGCTACAGGGAGAGTTAAGGATTTGACTCGACCATTCCACCAAGTCAATGCTTTATCAAGGAAGGTACAAGCTGCGAACTTGACCTTATCGGACTCATCACAGGCACAGATTTCGAAGATGGATTCGATTCTCTTGAACCATCGGGATAAGGAAATGACACCACCAGTGCCATTGAAGAAAGAAGGCTTCGCATTCATGAAGTCCTTATAGGAACCCTCCTTACGGCGTTCCTGATTACCATCTTGATTTTGATTACTACCTCCTGAACCACCGGTATTTAGCTGGGACATGGCAGCTGCCACCGCGGCGGTAACAGCTGTTTGAAATAGCACGGGATCGATTTCAGGAGGAGGTGGCGGAGGGTTATTGGAGCTAGGTCTCTTCCTGGGAGGCATCTTGATCTAATAAGATCAATAAAGAGAGAGGATGATAAGTCCTCTGAATCAAGAGATATGACAGATATTAATTCCAATTAAGCGGTAAAGCAGGAAAGAGTTATTGAAGCAAGTAAACTATCGCTAACGGAATGATCGGGGGTCTAAACATGTACGATGATTCGAGAAATACTCCCATAGTATTTCATGGTTTGCTACGATACTGGCTCGATGTTTGTGGTATTAGGGTAAGTTTTAGGCATGCCGCATACCACAATCACTCCCAAGCACATGTTGGCCGTGTCTCGAATGAATATAGTTGGCCAGGCTATATTGACCCTAGACACGACTACATAACTGCCCAGGTTTAACTGCAATACACAACACCCATTTACTTATGTTTTGTTCTACTTATAGATACGAATCTCGACGGTTCGGTATACTTGTATATTTTTGAAAATACTTGTAGTCTGAAGATACTTCTATTTCAGAGCACTTAGGCCCTTTAGTGTTTATACTTTTATACCATGTAAGGTTTGGTATACTTTATTCACTATAAACAAGGGCTCTGATACCAATCTGTCACACCCCGAAAATCGAAGGCGGAAACATTTCCGGGGTTGACTCCACGTTGAGTATCAAATCCAATGTACATAGTAAGTAAAGTGAAACAAACATTACATTACATATTAAGAGTTTTACAATTTATTTCAAAAGACACAGTTTATACAGTTGTGATACATATTATAGATATAAACAAAACGAACGAGCCTTGCACGCACACGATCCTGAACCAAGTAAGTCTTCGGGTACCTATACTATCTTTGACCTGAGAACACAAGCGGTTTGAAAATCAGCATAACGCTGGTGAGTTCATAAGTAGTTTTGTTTTGTGAAAATGTTTATGTTTCCTTTCTGTATCTGAAAATGTAACACATGCCAAGAAAATCCCATATTTTCTTAAAAGTTGGTTGTTGTTTCACAAAAGTAAAATATGGTTTGGTTATCCAATTCATTGTTCTATTTCTTTAATGTATCAGTGTATTCCCAGGAAAGTCCCATACTTTCCTGAAGGGTAGTTATTGTAAAAGATGTAATGTTATTCAGTTGGTTACACTTTTCTGGTTATGTATACGTTATCCAGGAATGCTCCATGCTTTCCTGTATGTTGGTTTTCAATATGAAAAATGTATTATGTTAGACCTGGTTATGTACAAGGTTTCCCAGGAAGGCCCCATACCTTCATGTATGTTGGTTATCATTGTAAAAGATGCATACATGTTATGTTTGATGTTCTCCCCAGGAAAGTCCCATACTTTCCTGAATGTTGGTTACCTTATGTAAAAGATGTAAACCGAAACCTGGTTATCTGTAATATGTAGTAAGTGGTTCATTATTACTATAAGTAAATCTCTGTTATCCTAGTTGCGAGTTCCATAACCATACTAAAGACTGAACCTGTGGCAATAAGTAGTCCACAATCTTTATGACTTTCGTCACCCTTGAACCATTTCGGTTCGGCTGTAGCTAGCAGCTAGGTGTAGGGTAGTCAGTCCCATATAGATCTATACACTCAAGTCACGCTCTCTAAATCCCAGAGATTCTGGTTATGGGTGTAGTCCTCCACTCGCGTATCTTTGTGGAGTGTTCGCCAAGGACGTGTCTCCAATCATACGGAATAACAAATTTACTAGTAATAATAGGATAATCCTCCGTTCGCGTATCTCTGTGGAATGTTACCGAGGAGAAGACTGTGTACGAATTATATTTTTCATGTGTTATAATGTCATGCTTTTAACTGATAAAATGTGGAAACCATTTGTGAAATATATAAAACATAACAGTTTACAAAACCCATTTCACAAATAAATGTTTAAATGATCTGTGTATTCTGCTAGTTATCAGTTTGTATATCAATATTAAAAGCACATGAAATGTGAAACACACACATGAAAATAATTTTTGAGTACAAGAAAAACCCTTGTACTTTGCTTGTGTTCCCCCCTGAAAACAGTGAAAAACAGTGAAAAAGGTAGGGGTATGAACTCACCGGACTCGGAAATGCATCGGTTTTGGATACTAGACGTTGGTTTGGGGTTTGATTACTCGCGATGTCCCTATGTAAAATGAAATAATGTCCATATATATACAATTAGGGATACATTCACTAATTATATGGAACATTAGATTCCAACAAGGTTAAACACCTCAAAACGAGCGTTTGGAGTGACCCGGGTGACATCTTCGGACTTGTAATGGCACTAGGGACTTGGGACTTGAGTTTACTCCCCAAGAGTAAACATTTTAAAGAGTTTGCAACCACAAAACACACCCACACATGAGTTTACGGCCGTAAACTCATGTTGGTGTGATTTTGAAGGTTTAAGGGCTTAAATGGACATGGGGATTGCTAGAATGGATATCTAAAAATGCCTTGGAACACTTGGAATGAATTAACACCATTTAAAAGGGATTATACGACCATACTCTTGAGTTTACGGCCGTAAACTCACCCATGGCCAAGAATGATTAGTTTAAGCTACAAAGGACAATCACATGTGATTCTAGTTAATTTTCCAAGCCTTGAAATGAATTTAGAACACCATTAAACCTATTTTTGGGAGTTTACGGCCTAGAGGCATGTTCTATGGCCGTAAACTCTCTTATACTCATGAAAAGTTAGTTTTTGATGCTTAAAAAAAAACAATCACATGTGATTCTAGAATTTTATACAAGCCATATAAGTGAATTTGATGCATCCTTAAGCAAGTTTTATGAGTTTACGGCCAAGGGTATGTTCCTAGGCCGTAAACTCCTATAAATGACATTTTTGATGTGTTACAAACCCTTAAACTATTTTTGGATGCATCTATATTTTACTACAAAGCCATCGGTTGAGTTTGAAAGCATTTTGACATGTTTTAAGGCACTAAATCCCCATTTAAGAGGAGTTTACGGCCCAAGAGTATGTCTTGGCCGTAAACTCACTTTTATCACCCAAAAATCATGTTTAAAGTGTTCCAAGTCTAGATTAGCAAGCCTTAATGTCATATCTAAGTCCCAACTATGATTTGGAAGGGTTTAAGTTCATGAAAACCTCATTTACATGAGTTTACGGCCCAAGCTTATGCCTTGGCCGTAAACTCCGTCAAATGGCTCAAAATCTATGTTTTAGATGATAAAAGTCTTGTCCATGAAGCCATTAAGCCATAACTAAAGTCCAAAATTGCTTAGGAAGGGATTTGGGGCTTAAAAACCCATGATATATGAGTTTACGGCCCATGAAGGCTCCATGGCCGTAAACTCATGAATATGGTCTTAATCCATGCTTTGAACTCAAATTTGAAGGCTAAGAAGGTTACAATACAAGCTAGGGAAAGTACCTTAGAGATTTGAAGCCTTAGATTTGAGATTTAGATCTTAATTCTAGCTTGAGGAGAGAGGTTGTGAGAGTTTAATGAGAAATTGGCCAAAGGCTTCAAATGAAGTCTTAAAACACTTTATATAGTGTTCGGGAATTGGACACGATGGAATTTTACCCGATACCGACGTTACGTGAGGCTTTTGGTCATACCCGACCAAATTGTCGTGACTCGATACGGTCGATTCTATACTTATTCCGATTACTAAAGTGGGGAGTTAAAATGATTTCTAAATGTATTAAGACACCCATTAAGTCATTTTAGGTCGATATAAACTAATGACTTAATAAAATGGCGAAATTGTAAACGAATTTGAAAATGACGTTAGGTTGATCGGATTGGATTACAAGTTGTGGTACAAGAAGTGATATGAAATTTCGGGTTGTTACATCTAAATTAACTCATAAAACAAGGTAACATAAAAAAAACTTTTGATAATCCATAACTTATGGAAGTTTCAAAATACTAAGATCATCACCTTTAAAAAAGACTTTTGAGTTCCAAAATTTTATGACATAATTTGTAACTCCTTAAAGAAAATTTAGATCAAACTTTTAAAATAAATAAAATAATCATACCATTCTATCTTTTAATAAATTGACCTAATTCAACTCTTGTAGTAAAATGACTCAAATTTTACAAATAATTAGTTTTCCATAAAGTCAAGTAATTATCTTAAAATTTGACAAACTTCATGTTTTTTTTTCAACTTTGAAAATCAAACATTTGCATCAAATATAATAGAAAACAACCAATGGCTCTGATACCACTATTGGGTTTTTGGTATAATACAACATCCTATGGTACACATACAACTCTAAATACCTTGGATCTATGTTTTCTCTATTATACATGTAAATATCAATTTTCCAAGTTATTGTTCTAACTAGCATAATATGAAGTACATATAATATAAATTCTAGTAGAATTAGACACCTCTTTGTTGTAGGTTGATTCCATAGAGCTTAAGAGCCTAGTGCCTCAAGTGTGACAACTCAAATGGTTCACACAACATCACCAACATCTTGAAATAACTTGAGAGAAAAGGTTCCTATGCTCAAATTGGCTAGCCCTCATGTGTACACACACTAGTGCCAATTTCTTGAGCCATGGGGTCCTTATATATGGTGGTTATTAGGGTTACACCATGTAACTTATGCATTTCCATATTCTTCATGCTCCATGGGTTAAAACCTCCATGGAGTATCCATGGGTTACTCCATGGGTTTAGCCCAACATGAAAAACTATGGATCATAAGCCCACATATATAAGAATGAATGATTTACACAATCAATCCCCATATATTTAATTAGTCTCCTTTTGATCACATAATTAATTCCAAATTAATCCTCGATCAATACTAATTAAATAATATGATTTCATATTAATATATTAGAACCTATGATATATTAACAAATCATAATGATCATTTTCTCACAAAAGTCTATCCAAATTGTTCTGATGCCATGCAACCCAAATGGACCATGCCAATCGGGTCAAGTACATACCAATTGTAGTTATGGACTTAGACACTAATGCAAAAAGTAAACCTTGACTATCTCTGGCATATAAAGGAATCTGACCCCTAATCTACCCTACTTACCAATTTTCCCTCTTCAACCCCTCAACATGCACCTACTTGATAAAATCTAACAAGGGTGAAGTGATAGTAATCCTCATATATAGGCCTAAGATAGGAGTACCAGTCTCCTTGCAAATCAAAGCATCGGCCACTACATTGGCCTTCCTCAGATGATACAAAATCTCACAATCATAGTCCCTCACCACATCCAATCATCTGCGATGCCTCATATTGAATCCATCACATACCTCAAGCTCTTGGGGTCTGTATGGATACTACATTAGACCCTATACAAATAATCTTGCCAAATCTTGAGGACAAAAACCATTGCCCCCAACTCAGATCATGAGTACGATAATTCGCCTCATAAAGGATTCAGCTTATTTAATGCATATGCAATTATGTGGCCACTCCGCATGAGCACTGCACCCAACCCTATAATGGATGGATCACAATAAACCACAAAAGCATCAATACAATCGGGAAGTATCAGAATTGGATCCTCACATAGCTTCTGCCTTATAATCTGAAACGTTGTCTGCTCCTCAGGCCCCCAGACTTCTTGCAAAGCGCAAGAGATACAAAAGATAGAGTAGCACCCAAGTCGAAAAGAACATGAGTAGACATACCATTGACTAAGAACATACCTATCCACGATAAAATAAAACATATGAATATATAATGTATGAAAGAAAAGACCTGATAGAGATACATAACAACGACAATGTTTGGTGCAGCTTGGGCCTCCCCAGTCTTCAAATAAAAAGCTCTGCTCTTCACCATAGGAGCCTCGGCCTTGCCCTTCCAGTTATCAGTAATTCTTAATGTTGCTGGAGTTGGTACCCTTTTCACTTGTCCTGATAATCTCAGGAAACCGGCCTTCTTGTAGCTCGTCTGATTACAATGGAAACATATAAGTGCTCCCCAAGTGCAATCCCTGATATAATGACTCGGTTGGCCATAATTGAAGCAAATCCCTTCCTTCTCCTGACAGATCCCCTCATGTGACCTCCCACACTTGGAACAATGACCCTGATCCTGCCAACCTATCAATCGGTTATCAAAAGTCTTAGGCCTCTTCGCTGGACCTGCAGTTGTCTGAACCTGTGATGGCTTGCACTTCGTCCAAAGCTCTAACTCAATCTCCCACACCAAGCTCTATCAATCATATCCTCCAAGTTTCTACATCCTGAGATGCTAACAAACTCCCTGATATCATCCCTCAACATATCATGGCATCTCGTCTTCTTCATCTCCTCATCTGCAACATACTACAGAACGAATAATGACCTCTCCCTGAACATTACAATAATCATTGGTACAATCTTTGTTGTCTGTGGACGGTCCTGGAAGTCCCTCGCCAACTGATGCACCTCAATAGTAGGTGTAAACTCTGATCTAAACCTGGTGACAAAATTAGGCTAGGTCATAGCCTTAATTGCCTCCGCTCCCAATACATGACCAACTTCCTCCCAACAATCATCGGCCTTGTCCTTCAGAAGGCAAGTTGCAAGTCTCACTCTTGATCTCTTAAGAAAAAAATTCATTAGTTGAATTCTTTTCATATCTATAATCAATCGTCTTCCAGCAATAAGGTCAGTTTTCCTATAGAACTCTAAGGATCCACAAGCCTTGAACTCCCAAAAAGTGAGAGTTTATGCCCCAAACTGACCAGTTGTTATCTCTATGCGAAATGCCCCAAGTGCTCGTCCAACAACTCTATAATCCCATCCTTGATGGTACCAAACATCACATGGGTTACATCCAATATACCATTTGTAATCTCTAACGTGATAAACTCACGCATGTTCTCATCAATTGGTTCAAAATCAGCACCCGATCTGGAATCGATTACCAGAACCTCAAGTGCTCACTAACATACTGAAAGGCAATAATACAAAAGATTAACACATTTCCGAAACAAATCCCTCCCGCTATAAGGTCCTTAGAATACATGTGACTCTCGTTGATTCGAGTATGGATCCTATTCTTCCCACAGTACAAGCCCAATACTAGCTTCCACACCTAGGCATACTTTCCTCAAGAATCATCCTGAATCCTATAAGTCACTCCACTATGGAAACTCCCATGAGCCCTATGCTAAACAACATACAAATCTCACCGCAAAACTTCCTAGGCTCTCCTAGGAACCCTCTTCTTGAAGGGTTTTATAGGTTACGAAAACTATATACTTGCATAAATTCTCTTAACACTTAAGGGTAAATGCAACTTAAGGATCCATATATCTACAGCTAATAACAACAGACTATGAATCTTCTAGAACCCTAGGTTATAATCAAATTCATAAGTTATGGTTACATACCTTGAAATTATTATAGAAAATAAAATCCTTTAATCCTTCCTTGAACTTCAGAAAACAAGGACCAAAAGTATGATACCTCTAATGGCCCACACACAAAACCCTACAAACCCTAGAACAAAGTAGATAGAAAGAGAGAGAGAGAGAAGAATAATTTTCATTCCTACTCTACTTGGGAATATGATGAACGAAAATTACAAGCCAATGAGTCTTATTTATAGTTTTGGTAACTTGCAGATGAATCCAGATTTGAATTAATTAAATAATAGATTTATTCCAATTCAAATTCTTTCCTTATCTGCAACCAAGAGGCTTTCAGAAACCCTAGGAATCCCTCCAAAACCGTCCATACCATGGATGGTTCTAGAATTGCTTCTTTTGTTCAATTATTGAACAATTACAGTTCACCCCTTGCATCTTTATTTAATTCCAGTTAATCTCGAATTAATTCTAGATTAATTCTGATTAATAATTAATTAATTCTTATTTATTTCATATTAATTTATTAATCATATAAATTAACAAATCAATTATTTAACCATTGATCTCATATTAATTCATTAATCAGATAATAAATTAACAAATCAATTATCTATTTTTAATTAATCATATAATATATTAACAAATCAACTCTTATATCTCTTAATATTATTTCTAGTTATTTATGGTTATGAGGGCAAACCAAAAAGGACTTTCGCTTTAATTACAAGAATATATATCAATTTAGTTATGAGCCTAGACACCTTAATCGAGCACTTCTCACTTACTTTTGTATCACTACGAATCTCTACCAATATTGGTGGTTGCCTCATGCATGCAAATTATACACAATACAAGATCAAATGAACTGTCGAGCAAATGATTCTACCATAAGCCCAAAATCAAACAAGGAATGGGAAATAAGGCTAAATCAACCATTCTAAGGCTATGTAATCCTAACCATGTATAATTCTAAAACATACACTTAGCAATTAACATTGTCAATCTAGACTCCATGTAGCACATAACAATCATTTCCCTATGCTATAAGGCATCACTGATATAAGAAAATTCTATCATGTAATTCATGAAGGGATCCTTAGCCCTATTCTAACATGCAACTCACATAATACCATACTAAAATTAAAAACATTCATGTATGGGTATTTTGGGAATCACTTACTTAAGGTTGGTTGATTGCACGCATCACACCCTTTTCTTTGTGTTGATCTTTTTAGAAAAAAATTTTACAAAAAGATTTCTCAGTTTCTTAGTTTGAGTTCATACATACTCGAGAGTGTTCCCGAATCCCTGAAACCAAGACTCTGATACCAACTTGTAACGTCCCAAAAATGCTAGTAATAAATTTATTTTCAAAACACCAAAACAATATAACCATTTGTTTCCAAAACCAAACAAAGTATTCACAAACATCAAAAAAGAAATAGTGTGTAATAAACTTTAGAGGATGTTGTGTGAACATGTCAGGCCCTTCCTTTTGGAACCAGATGTACCTGAAACATTTAAACCACAAAATCGTAAGCATGACGCTTAGTGAGTTCCCCAAAATACCACAAAACCAATATAGGCCTCGCCCAACATACTTAACGGACCTCGCCCATGGCCCCCACCCAACTTATGTATTGGGCCCTGCCCAATTCAAATAATAGGCTCTGATACCAAATAGTAATGTCCCTATAGTACTAGCAATTTTTTTATTTTTAAAACAACGAAACAACATAACCATTTGTTTCCAAAACCAAACAAAGTACAAAATATTCTCAAACATCAGAGTGAATCAAAGAAATGGTGCAGAATAAACTTCAGGGGATGTAGCGCGATCATGTTGGGCCCTTTCCTTTGGAACCAAAAGTACCTAAAACATTTAAACCACATAGCTATAAATTAATGAGTTCCCCACAATACCATATAACCAATACAGACCTCACCCAACATACATAATGGGTCTCACCTGTCACACCCCCAAACCTGGGATGGCGGAAACGTCCGGGGGTGGAGGACTTCATGTACAGTATCACAACAACGTGTATAATAGTGTTCAAAGTAAATACAACCATCATAAATATAATTGAAAAAGTTACACCAAAGTATATGCTTACATGTTTCAAAATCAATTACATTATGATGACAAAAAATAAATTGTTGACGGTTTAACGTCCCATCCTCAAAGCGCTGAAGTTTTCCTGTTTCACTGACTTCCTGAGAATACAAGTAGTTTTGAAAGAGTGTCAACAATTAAGTTGGTGAGTTCATAAGAGTTTTGTTTGGAGTAGAAACCGTTTTCCTTATAAAATCGATAGAGTTGATTTCCAGAAAATCCAATATTTTCTTAGTTAAGTGTGAATAGAATATTCCTATATGGTACATTAATGAACCCTAGAATGACCCGTAGACTTCTCCTATAATCGTCCAGCGTATATGAGTTATATAAGATTTAAGTTGATAAAACGTTGAATATAATGGGTCTGCCCTAGGTCCACAACCAAACAAGGAACAGGAGATGAGGCGGGCCCACCAATTCTAAGCCAATCACGACTAGATTCTATATAACTCTACCATATACACTTAGAAATTATAGCTGAAAACTAACAATGCGAAAGTGAATGTGGACTTAAACTCAATAACCGGAACCAATCCTAGTGTAGTGTACGAAATAGTAATAGTGACTGTGAACATAAACTATACATATCATAGTTCATCGGATAGTGATAGTGACTAGTGAACATGAACTATGCATATTATAGTTTACCAAAAGTGGTGGTGATGGGGAATATAACCTATACATATCATAGTTCATCAAATAGTGATAGTGGTAGTGAACATGAACTATGCATATTATAGCTTATCAAAAGTGATGGTGATGGTGAATTCCTTTCTTGTAATTAAGTTCATAGTGTAGATGAAACATAAACTATACGTATTATAGTTTATCACTTTGTTTGTAATATATATATGTCATAACTATACCGAATATAACTAGCGTGTTCGTTTGTGGGGGTATAATGGCTTAACTATACTTATTATAGTTTATCATAATTATCCATAGTGGTAATAACCCTTTTGTATGTGTAAACCTTTAATAATGTGTTTGTTATGTAAAATAACCCTAAACTATACCTATTATAGTTTATTAAATATTTGTGTGGGTAGTGAGCATAAGCCTTACTTGTCATAATTTACCAATGTTTATATTTTAATGGATATAGCCTTGTAATATCATTTATATATTTGCCATACTTGTGGAGGTAAAAATCCATTTGTTTTCTGATGTATGTCTATATAAGAATACAAAATTGTCATATATTGCAACAACTCATAATCACATAATGATGTATACCTTGCTCAACATGTTACAAGGTGAAATGAAATTTATAGTGTTTTTCTGTTAATAACATTTTCTGTAACTGTTATTGGAAAATTTGTATAAAAATCATAAAATGTCCAAATCAAGTTCTGTAACTTCTGAAAGTTTGGAAAATGAGTCTAGTTTGTTCATAATTTTTATTATAATTTTTAATGACTTCTTACTTGTGTGAAAAAGTCCATAATCACAGACTGGTCCGGATTGATGTTTGAAATGATAGACAGTTTTGTAAAAATCATCATAAATTGTAGAAAAATCGTATGGAGATGTGCAAGTAGTCATTTTAAAGCTAAGAAGTGGAACTACATGCACCTAAAACAGTTTTGAAAACTAAAATGTTTAAGTTGTCCAAAATAGTCCGTGAATGGGATTGAACTTTTCTGATGAAGGCTGTTAGAAAAGTTTAGTTATGTTCTTGGTGTTTTAACTTGTATTCCCCCCCCCCCCCCCTAAAAACTTGAGAAAACATGAAAATGTAGGGGTATGAACTCACCTTGAGTGATTTCAATAGGTAAGTGTTGAAGAAGAGAAGTGTTCAACCCAAGAACACTTGAAGAATCACTTGAAGATTCGAAGATCTAACAAGAATGTGATCATGTTTGTGTAAGCAATCTTTGATTTTGAGTAGGAGGATGTGTAATAATGATAAGAAAGATGATGATACTTACTAATTGTAGGAGAAGAGTCTTGGAGTATGCCTTGAAATTCTCGAATTAGAGAGAAAAAGATGAGAGAGTTTGGAGTGTGATTCTTGATAAAAATGAGAGAATGATTAAAGTGTGAGGAGAAAGGATGGATGTTCCAGCCCTAAGAACGTGGGAATAGTTGAAAATAGTGAGAAAGGACCTATGAAGTGACTAGGGATGGGCTGGTGGTGAATAGTGACATGGAGTGGGTATGGGAGTGGTTGCTTGTGTCATAGAAATAAGTAAAGTCAACACTCTACCTTTGTACTTCACCCACTCTCTTTTGGATAAGGTTTTATCCTTAAAAATGTGATTAATTAATAGTTAAGGGTTCTTATACGTTAAAATAAAGTTTTGGGTGAAAATCCCTTGTTAAAATAATTAAAAACGGGCCTAAATTGCAAATTTAGTCGAAAACCGGGAGAAAAAGGCTTCCCAGCGAGACCTCTCGGTCCTAGGCCGAGGTTCGGTCGGGCTGGTGCCGAGCCGGAAGCGAATGCGAGCCAGAAGAAGAAGGCGAAGGCGAGGCTTAGTCCGAGGGCTCGGTCCGAAGGTCAGAAGCGAGGGTTCGGCAGGCCATCAGAAGAGAAGGTTCGGTAGCCATTAGAAGAGAAGAGGTCAGATCCGAAAGGTGCCGAACGTTCGGGTTCG
The DNA here is from genome assembly GCF_002870075.4 of Lactuca sativa. Classification (NCBI taxonomy): domain Eukaryota; kingdom Viridiplantae; phylum Streptophyta; class Magnoliopsida; order Asterales; family Asteraceae; genus Lactuca; species Lactuca sativa. Next base: position 151,268,012 of record NC_056623.2, on the reverse strand, counting down.
GTTGAGGCATGCGAGGTTCGGGCCCGAGAGGACCTTTCGGGTTCGGTTCAGCAGCCTTCGGCTCAGAAGGGTTCGGTTCCTAAGAGGGGTTTCGGTTCCTAAGAGGGGTTTCGGCTCCTTAAGTCCGTTTTTCGCGTAGACTTCTGTTTTTGGGCTGTTTTCGCCAAATTCGAGGGTCGGAATGCCCCGAGTGATTATAGAAAGTTGGGAGAGATTTCGAGAGAGATTTGAGAGAGATTCCACATACTCAGAGAGATTTGGGAGAGATTTGACATACTTGGAGAGATTTCACATACAGAGAGATATTTGGGAGAGATTTCATATTCTTAGAGAGATTTGGGAGAGATTTGACATTCTTGGAGAGATTTCTCATACAAAGAGATATGTGGGAGAGATTTCACATTCTTAGAGAGATTTGGGAGAGATTTGACATACTTGGAGAGATTTCACATACATAGAGATATTTGGGAGAGATTTCACTTTCTTAGAGAGATTTGGGAGAGATTTGACATACTTGGAGAGATTTCACATACAGAGAGATATTTGGGAGAGATTTCATATTCTTAGAGAGATTTGGGAGAGATTTGACATTCTTGGAGAGATTTCTCATACAAAGAGATATGCGGGAGAGATTTCACATTCTTAGAGAGATTTGGGAAAGATTTGACATACTTGGAGAGATTTCACATACAGAGAGATATTTGGGAGAGATTTCATATTCTTAGAGAGATTTGACATTCTTGGAGAGATTTCTCATACAAAGAGATATGTGGGAGAGATTTCACATTCTTAGAGAGATTTGGAAGAGATTTGACATTCTTGGAGAGATTTCTCATACAAAGAGGTATGTGGGAGAGATTTCTGATAAGAAGAGATGGAGTGAAAACGATTGAGAGAGGTTTCATTGGTGACCTTTTTGAGTGTCCGGCTTCGCACTGCAAGGTCCGTAAACCCTGTTAAGCCTTGTTTAAGGATCTTGCATACTCCCGATGAGTATGTAACATTGTTTTATCGGTTTGGCTCGCCACATACCATAGTTTTAGGTTAAGGAGATCTAGATGTACGCACTTTTCGATTTATGATCTCTCATTAGAATAGAGAGTTGTTTAGAAATTACATAACGTAAACTCTAGTACCTACGGGCAAATTAAGTTGACCGGTTTGACTTGTTGACTTTATTTGACTTTGAATTGACCAGAATTTGACGGTTGTCACATCACCCATGGGACCTGCCCATCTCAAGTATTAGGCCCAACCCAATTCACATAGCGAGCCTTTCCCAACACATAAATGGGCCCTGCCCAACATTCATGCAAGAGTCATAAAGACAACTACCATCCTACATAGTATACTGAGAAGACTCACCTCACAATCGTAGTAAAAAACTAACTAGTTCACACTGTTGAGAATTAGATGCTACACACCTCCTAATGGATTATACAAGGTAAATTCTTAGTCTACCTTCTAAAACTAGATATTTGACCGAAAGCCAACCCAGTTGAAAATTCAACGATCAAGGTCAAATCCAACTGCCTTCCACGTCGTGGCCAACCAATGGTCATGTCGTTTTCATCCAACTTAATCCTGATCAAACTCTACTTATCACGCCATTTTAACCCAGCTACCACATCATGCAGGAACCAGACAACATAGTCGCGACCAACCTAGTCTCCACATTGTGGCAAGCAAGTCGTCACATCGTGGAAACTACATAGGGACAAATTAATGACTTAAGCTCTTAACTCTAAATCCCAAGAGCCCCGAGGCTCATATCTAAATCACTAGATGGAATTGATGGATAAAGTTTCCAAATTTATCCATTAAGATACCTCAATAAGTCAAGATCTCTACTCCAAATTTCTTAACGATATCAACAAAGGCATAAACACCAAAATGATTTATGCAAGACCACTGTCCAACAAAGACCATGGTCTGGAGGCCAAAATGTGCACTCAAAGGCTATTGAGTACACTCAAACTTCGAGGACAAGAAGATTGGTACAAAAACCTCATAAAAAAATACCTAGGATGAGATCTAGGAAAACAAGGAGTAAGTTTGAGACTTTATCTCCACAAGGTCTTAAATAAGATGAAGATGTTGGATCTAAACGTAAACCAAGATAACAAGGCACAAATTGAGCTTCTCGTTCCTTTAAGCTTCAGAAAAATTGCTTCATACACTTAAAACACACACAAATAAGCTAAGGTTTGTGGTGGCATCGATTTCAGAGGATGGAGGCTACCAGATGAGCCAACCCTAAGAGTTAGTGCACTTAAATAGGGTACAAACCCGAAATATAGGGTTTATACCAAAATGACCACCACCTCGTGTTGGATAAGGTGTCTAAGTCCATAACATATTTGGTATATACTTGACCCGACCCGGCATGGTCCATTTGGGTTGCATTTCACCCGAACAATTTATGGATAATTTTATGAGAGTTATACACATATGTTTATTAATATATTATAAGTTATAATATATTAATATGAAGTTTAATTAGTCTTAGTCCTAAATTAATTATGAATTAATTTAGAGATTAAAAGGAAGACTAATTAGATTATGGGCTATTGGTTTTATATGGTGTGGGCTAACACTCATTTGTTAATGGGCTAGGCTTGGATGGAAGTCCATGGATGATCCATGGAGCTTTTAACCCATGGATCCTTGGAAAAGGAAAGGTCATGGGTTATTAGGGTTTCACCCTAACCATGTACACTATATAAGCATGCTTATGTTGCATGAAATAGCCACTAGTGTGTGTGTGCTTGTGTGTGGCCGAAAATTGCAAGTGTGTATACTCTCTCAAAGTTTTCCAAGATTTTGTGGTGATTTGTGATTCCATTTGAGGCATTCACACTATTGGTGCTTGGCACTCAAACTCCTCAAGAATCAAACTCATCAAAAAGGTATGTAATCTCTTCTAACTCTTTTATGTTGAAATGTTCCCCATGCCATGTTAGATAGGTTATGAACCTTGGAAAATTATTATTTTGCATGTATTTAGACAAACATAGATCCAATGTTTATTAGGGTTGCATGCACACTTAGGAAGTGTTAGATTGCTCAAAACCCAACAGTGGTATTAGAGACTAGGCTTGCTTGTTTGATACTTGATGCAAAATAGTTGAAAAAGTCGAAAAACTTGATGTCTGCCTGATGAACTCGCCGAGTCCATGGGGGGACTCGCCGAGTTCATGTGTATCTTCAACCAACTCGCCGAGTAGGTTCATGCACTCGACGAGTAGGAGCGACAGAGTGCAGATTTTCGACTTTAGCTACTAGAAATGGACTAGAAACATTACCCTAAACTGTTTTGGTGTTTTAAAACTTGTTTTAGTTGGTGTAATGGTTGTTCTAATCCATTTACAATAGCATATATCAAAATTCCATGATTTTTATGTGTTCATATAATTCTTGAAGTTTTGATGATCATGTTCATGTTCTTATGAATTTAGAAGATGATAGGAATTATTTGTTGAATTGTTTAGAATTAATTCTTGATCATTATGTGTTTTAATGGAGTCCATAATTTGTCCTCAAGTTATGGATCTCCAAAGGTCACTTTCTTTAACACACACATTTAAACACATAAGTTACATGAAAATGAAGAGTCTTCATTTTTATGAACCTTTAATTCATAGGTTATGAAACGAAAAGTTTTGGATAGTTACAAAACTTGCCCTCAAGTTTTGGAATTTGTAAAGTTTCTCACACTTTAATAAACTTTAATTCCAACCCTTAGAGTTTTAATAGTTAAAATTCAACCCTTATACTATTTATAACATTAATGGTTAATTATTATATATATGTATAAGAATAAGTCGTTCTACCGTTAGTAGGCCTCATTCACGAAGCCGGTCTATAAAGTGGGTATAAGGTTGTTGCCTATAAAATGGCGACTTAATGGGTGTCCATTCTCACCCACCGCTCGCTTGACTGGTGGAGGGTCGTTAGCCGAACGGGTAGGATAATGACTTTAAATCCTCATTAAGAGTATAATGATTATTATAAAGTAACTAAACCTTTTTAATTCCCAATCTTAGTTATTTTAGGAAAATGTGAACATGGTGCTAGTCCATGGAATTCACACTTTGTACCTTACCAAGTCGTTGGTGGAGCGTGTGTGGTTAACCGGCACACTAACTTGGACTAGTAAGGATCACGAAGGGTGACTTGATGTTTGTCATAGATCAATGGAGCGTGTGTGGTTAACCGGCACATTGATTAGGTGATGATATTAAGGGTACCAAGTGAATTAGCATGGTTATTCACACCTTGTTTTGTGATCCTCGACATCCCAGTCACAAAACTTGAAGGGCACAATCGAGATTGAAACATGCCATTGAAAAGTTCAATGAATCTCAAAAGAACCTAGGAATTTCAAATCCAATTAAAACCTAATAATACATTTTGTTTTCATGGTGGAAATTGGTGAATCGTCATTCACCTACCTTTCAAATATATTATTACTTAGATTACGGCATCCCTCTTCTAAGTATAATATATTGTGATTGGGTTCTAGCCTTAATATTACATTTGGGTGTCTTATTAAGGATTCTATATATCTAATCTGAACTTGCTTTCTTCTTTCAGATGTCTTCCAACACTAATGCTTCAGGCTCTAACCCAACTGGTTCTTTCTCTCTCATGAATCTTTGTGGGAGGGTCATCTTTGATGGTTCCAACTTCATGGATTGGATTAGGAACATTAGGATGGTTACTCGTTATGAGGACAAGGAATATGTCCTTGATAAGAAGTTAAAAGAGCTTGATGAGTCTACTGCTACTCCTGAGGAGATCGCTGAATTCAGGACACATGAGAGAGATGCTACTAAGGTGGCATGCATCATGATGGCCACGATAACAGCCGAGCTCCAAAAGTCATATGAAGATTTCTACCCTTTTGAGATGCACCAAGACCTTATGGAAAGGTACCATCAGAGTGCTCGTCAGGAACGGTATGAAATAATCTCCTCCATAATAACTACCCGCATGAAGGACGGTGATTCCATCATGGCTCACATGCAAAAGATGCAAAGGTATGTGGACCGTTTGCTGAAGCTGGATGTGAGTATCCCTGAGGAGTTGGCAATTGACATCATTTTGCACTCCTTACCTTCTTGTTATGACTATTTTCATATGACATATTATATGAACAAGGAGGAAGTTACCCTCAGCAAGCTTCAAGGACTCTTGAAGACCGTTGAAACCGGTCTTAAGGGCAAGGCGGTTATTACCTCTACTACTCCTACTCCAACATCTACCCCTGTTTTGGCTATCGGGCAAGGCAAAGGGAAAAAGAGGAAGCACCCTTCGAAGGGTACCAAGGGAAAATCTCTTGAAGGCTCCTCATCGAAGACCAAGAGCGGTTATGTCCCTCCTTCTGCCATTCCCAAGGATACTGAATGCTTTTATTGCCATGAAAAGACACACTGGAAGCGAAACTGCCCTAAGTACTTGCAGGATCTAAAGGATGGGAAAGTGAAACCCACCCATGCAGGTATTTACACTATGTTATCTAATTACTCAACATATTCTAACTCTTGGGTGCTTGATACAGGATGTGGTATTCACATATGTTCTGATTTGCAGGGCCTAAGAAGAAGTGAGGATGTGGAGCACGGGAAGATAAACTTGATCATGGGGAATAGGAAGGCTTCACCTGTTTCCAAGATTGGAGTTTATACTTTGTTGCTTAATAATGGGTTAAAATTAGATTTGAATAAATGTGTGTACTCGTCTGAAATGGCCAGGAATATTATTTCTTTTCATGCTTTGTACAAACAAGGTTTTACCTTTTCGTTTGATAATGAATGTGGTGGTATTAATGCTTTCTTTAAAAATGTGTTTTATTTTAAAGCGTTACCTTGTGATGGTGTGTATGAAACTGTGTCGATTGTAGACAACTTAGGAAATAATGTATTGTATATTGATTCTTCTACTAGCCTAGATAAAGCATCATTGTGGCATTGTCGTCTTGGACATGTAAACAAGAAACGCATAGGCCAACTCCAAAAGAGTGGAGTCTTGGAATCATTCGACCTTAAATCGGATGATAGTTGTGAATCTTGTCTACTTGGAAAGATGACAAAATCACCCTTCAGTGGAACTTGTGAAAGGGGTGAGGGTTTGTTGGACCTAATACATACTGATGTATGTGGGCCATTCAAAACCGCCACAAGGGATGCTAATCGGTATTATGTGACTTTTATTGATGATTTTAGTAGATATGGGTATGTCTACTTAATCAAACATAAGTCAAAAACCTTTGAAAGGTTTAAGGAATTCAAACAGGAAGTAGAAAATCAATTGGGCAGGAACATTAAGATGCTTCGATCCGATCGAGGTGGTGAGTATCTTATTACCGAGTTCCTTGACTATCTTAAGGAGTGTGGGATTGTCTCACAATTGACTCCTCCCAGGACACCACAGCTGAATGGTGTAGCTGAGAGGCGTAATCGAACCTTGTTGGACATGGTTCGCTCTATGATGAGTCGAGTTTCGCTACCAATCTCTTTTTGGGGGTATGCCTTAGAGACTGTCGCCCATATCCTTAATTTAGTCCCTACAAAGAAGGTTACCAAAACACCTCATGAGATGTGGACTGGGAAGGTTCCCAATTTAGACCACATCAAGATTTGGGGTTGCGAGGTTTTCGTGAGGCGTGAGACTCATGATAAGCTCGAACCCCGAAGTGAAAGGTGCATTTTCATCGGCTACCCACAGAAATCCTTCGGTTACCTCTTCTACAGACCCAGTGAGAATGTGGTCTTTGTAGCAAGTAGAGGGGTCTTTCGTGAGAGAGAATTTATCAGCCAAGGAGACAGTGGGAGGCAAATTGATCTTGAAGAAATTCAAGAAGCAATTGGTGAAGGAACCTCATACACTAGCAATCAACCTGAGGAGGAAACTCCTGTTGAGCAAGTTGACATGTCTGTACCTCCAAGGCGTTCCACACGGGTTAGGAACACACCTTCGTTTTATTATGGCTTTCATATTACTATGGAAGGTGATACGTTTATCAGCGAAAGTACACTGGTATATTTGGATGAACCTAGCAGTGTTAAGGAAGCCATGGCAGGCCCGGAGTCTGCTAAATGGAAGGAGGCTATGGACAGCAAGATACAATCCATGTATGACAATCAAGTTTGGAACTTGGTTGACAATGTACCAGGCCGTAAAACAGTCGGGTGCAAATGGATCTTCAAGAAGAAGACCGACATGGAAGCTAAAGTGCATACTTATAAGGCTCGACTGGTTGCGAAGGGTTTTACTCAGACTCAAGGTATTGATTATGATGAGACCTTCTCGCCGGTAGCAAAGATTAAGTCCATTAGGGTTATGCTAGCCATTGCTGCATTTCATGATTATGAAATATGGCAAATGGATGTCAAAACCGCTTTCCTTAATGGAAAGTTGGCTGAGGATGTGTACATGAATCAGCCAGAGGGTTTTGTTAGTGCAGAGTACCCTAATAGAGTATGCAAGCTTGAGAAATCCATTTATGGATTAAAACAAGCATCTCGTAGCTGGAATCTTTGTTTTGATGAGAAGGTCAAAGAGTTTGACTTCTCGAGAAGTGAAGATGAATCTTGCGTGTATGTTAGAGCTAGTGGGAGTATAGTTAGCTTCTTGGTACTGTATGTGGATGACATATTACTTATAGGAAATGACATCCCAACCTTGCAGAAGGTTAAGTCGTGGCTTGGGAAGTGCTTTGCTATGAAGGACCTAGGGGAGGCCGCCTATATCCTAGGGATAAGGATATTAAGAGAAAGGAGTAAAAGACTAATTGGACTTAGTCAGAGTACCTACTTGGATAAGGTGTTGAAAAGGTTAACATGGAGAATTCCAAGAAAGGAGATTTACCGATCCAAAGCAATGCCAAACTGAGTAAGACTCAGAGTCCAAGTACAGAGGCAAAGATAGCTGAGATGAGCCAATTACCGTATGCTTCCGCTATTGGCTCGATCATGTATGCTATGACTTGTACTCACCCTGATGTGGCCTTTGCTTTGAGCATGGTCAGCAGGTTTCAGGGGAACCCTGGCAAGGCTCATTGGACCGCGGTAAAGAACATTCTCAAGTACCTGCGGAGGACTAAGGATTGGATCCTTACCCTTGGTGGGAGTGATGACTTGAGAGTATTAGGGTATAGTGATTCTAGTTTTCAGACTGATAGGGATAACTTCCGCTCTCAGTCGGGCTGGATCTTTACCTTAAATGGAGGGGCAATTTCTTGGAAGAGTTCCAAGCAGGAGACAGTGGCTGATTCGACTTGTGAATCAGAGTATATAGCAGCGAGTGAAGCAGCGAAGGAGGCGATATGACTAAAGAACTTCATCAGAGACCTTGGAGTTGTACCATCTATTAAGGAACCTATGGAGATTTTCTATGACAACAATAGTGCGGTTGCCTTAGCCAAGGAACCAAGAGATCATGGCAGATCCCGACACATTGACAGAAAATATCACTTCATAAGACATAAGATTGAAGAAGGACTCCTCGTGACAAAGAGGATATCGTCGGATGAGAATCCTGCAGATCCCCGTACGAAGGGACTGACGAGGGTTAAGCATTTTCAGCATGCGAGGCGCATCGGGCTGAGGGACGATATTAGTTTTACAGATTAGATAGTTTTCCTGAAACTTGTAAAATGTAATCAACGTTTGATGATGAATAAAATTTGTGATTTATTTATGAGTAAAGTGTTACTGTCATTGTCAATTATTTACTATTGTTTCACTTTTGCATGTTTTGACTTCCAGAATAATTAATTTATTCAAACCTCCACAATCGATCATATGTGGTAAGTAGGTATGAATCAAGATTGTTATGAATTGGGTTTGTAGATGGCTAAAGGTGTTTAGACATGGCAATGGTTGCTGCAACATTCATGAGTACTCATAAGTTATGAGTATTGGTATAAACCCACGCTCACTTGTATCACTTCATGGAATTTATCTCGAGTGATCGTGAGACGATAATATCATATAAATCTTCAGACCTAGAGATATGAGTTGTTACCTATGAGTTGGTTGTGCATTGATTGCACGTAAATGCATTAGTAACTTGATGTTATAAAACGTGCCTTTGTGTACAATTCAACAAGTAGTAGAACAAGCATATGAGTCAAAGTTTATCTGTTCCTTCTAGAAATAGAGGCGATATCTGGGCCCCTCGATGATTTTGTGTTGACCCATGTACCGGGCCCGGTCAGAACTAAACTGATGTGTTCAGTAAAGTTCTTTGTCAAACAAATCGGAAACCGAGAAACAACTGCCAGACAATAAGCAAGACGTAGTTCCATGTGTTTGTCCGGCTGATATCATGAGAACAGAGGATTATATGATCACTTGTCTTAAAATGGCGTTTCATAGTTCAATGGAGTTTTCGAGAGCTACGATTGCTGGTTGGTTCCTGAAGTTATATAGGCAAATACAGTTATTAGACTTATCCAAGTGGGAGTCTGTTGGATAAGGTGTCTAAGTCCATAACTTATTTGGTATATATTTGACCCGACCCGGCATGGTCCATTTGGGTTGCATTTCACCCGAACAATTTATGGATAATTTTATGAGAGTTATACACATATGTTTATTAATATATTATAAGTTATAATATATTAATATGAATTTTAATTAGTCTTAGTCCTAAATTAATTATGAATTAATTTAGAGATTAAAAGGAAGACTAATTAGATTATGGGCTATTGGTTTTATATGGTGTGGGCTAACACTCATTTGTTAATGGGCTAGGCTTGGATGGAAGTCCATGGATGATCCATGGAGCTTTTAACCCATGGATCCTTGGAAAAGGAAAGGTCATGGGTTATTAGGGTTTCACCCTAACCATGTACACTATATAAGCATGCTTATGTTGCATGAAATAGCCACTAGTGTGTGTGTGCTTGTGTGTGGCCGAAAATTGCAAGTGTGTATACTCTCTCAAAGTTTTCCAAGAGTTTGTGGTGATTTGTGATTCCATTTGAGGCATTCACACTATTGGTGCTTGGCCCTCAAACTCCTCAAGAATCAAACTCATCAAAAAGGTATGTAATCTCTTCTAACTCTTTTATGTTGAAATGTTCCCTATGCCATGTTAGATAGGTTATGAACCTTGGAAAATTATTATTTTGCATGTATTTAGACAAACATAGATCCAAGGTTTATTAGGGTTGCATGCACACTTAGGAAGTGTTAGATTGCTCAAAACCCAACACCTCGTGGCAATATGCTACTACCAAGTCATGGCAAATATGTTGCTACGTCGTGGCTCTATGCGACTCCGCATTCTTAATCAAACAATTTCCGCGTCGCGGGGCCTTAGCCGCCATGTTATGGCCCATCCAAAACTTTCACACTCAAAAATCAAAATAATTGACTTGGGAAAAACATTACTTGGGAACCGGATGTTACAGTTAATGGGACTACTAAAAAGTACAAAGCCCGATTGGTCATTCAAGGTTTTAAGAAAAACCCCGATGTTCACTATTTTTATATTTATGCTCCGGTTTCATGTATTTCTACTATTAGATTGTTAATTGCCTTAACAAATATTCACAATCTGATTATGCATCAAGTGGAAGTTAAAACATCCTTTTTAATGGTGAGCGTGATGAATAATTTTACAAGAAACAACCTGAAGGTTTCATTATGCCCGACAAGGAGCATATGGTATGTAAACTTGTGAAATCTTTGTATGGGTTGAAACAAGCATCCAAAAAATGGCATCAAAATTATGATGATGATATTTTGTTCTCTGGTTTTAATTTAAACCAATGTGAAAAATGTCTTTATAGTAGATCTAATGATGTTACTGGTGCCACCAGGAATGATCATGTGCTTATATGTAGGGTACATGTTGATTTTTGGTACTGACCAAGATCAAATGGAAGAAACCGAGCAACTGTTGTCATCTAAATTTTCCATGAAAGACTTGGGAGAGGCTGATGATTTTTGGAATAAGAATTAAGCGAGTGAACAAAGGCATAATAATGACTCAAAGTCATTATGTTGAGAAAAATCTCAAACGGTTAAATTTTAGTTATTGTTCTCTTGTGAGCACTCATATGGATTCCAATGTGAAATTATGCCAAACACTAGCATTCCTATTTCACAATTAGAGTATTCTAATGCTATTGGTAACTTGATGTATGCCATGACAAATACTAGACCTAATATTGTTTTTTACAATAGGAATGTTGACCATGTATACTAGTAATCCTAGTGCTTAACATTTGTAAGCAATTAATAGAGTCTTTAAGTATCTCAAACAAACCATGGATTATGTCTTAAGGTACTTGGGAAATCCTTTGGTTTTAGAGGGTCATTTAGGTGCAAGTTAGATGACTAACATGGAGGACAATTCCTCAACTACTGGTTGGGTAATGTTGCTTGGGGTAGGTGTCATTCTTGGGCTTCTAGGAAGCAAACTTGTATTACAACTCGACAATGGAATCCGAGTTTTTTTGTGTTAGCTATTGTCGGTAAAGAAGCAAAGTAGCTAATGAATTTAGTCTATGAGATTCCTTTGTGGTCAAAGTCGATAGCACTTATATCTATCCTTTGTGATAATGTTGCTGCCTTGGGTAAGGTGAAGGTTGTTGTATTGTAAAAGTGAGACTAAATAACTAGGTTTAGAGGGAATTAACGAATATATGGGTCTCGATTATCGAAATCACTTAAGGTAACATCGCTTAGTTTATCATTATTGTTTGAGTTATAGGTGTCCATGACGATTTATGGGACCAGTGATCACTTTTGTTAATGGCTCAATTGACGAGAGGTGAATTCAAACGAGATAAACAGGTCCTAAGAGTAGATGTCACTAGAAGTTATTTATGTTTCTCTTCGTAGAAGCTTTGCGTTTAGAACAATCTTTAAAAATCGCAATTTTTTAAAAGTGAACTCATTTTCACAAAATATGCACCAAAAACCCCCATTTCGTGAAAAGAGTATTCATGAGGTTTTTTATTTTTATTTTTATTTTTATTTTATTTTATTTTTTATTTGCGACATAGATGGACTTGTGTAATAAAAGGTTTAAAATATGACACGTTGTTTTTCATTCGCCTCTATTGGTAATTTTTTAATTTATACCACAAAATAACGACTTTCTAAATAATGTGATTTTCCTTGTTCAAATGCATGCACATGGTTCATTCATTTATTTCTGATTTTTTTGAAAGACTGTAGGAAGTCCTCTTAATTGATGGTTAACATATAGAGTGCACAATTACTGGTTTCAGTTTAAAAAAAAAAATTGTTTTCTCTAGACTGGTTTCTATTATACTCTGCTTGGTTTTCTGGAAGTGAATTTGGTCAAAAAAGTCGATTTTTTGGTTAAAAAACAGGTTCGGTTCAGTTATTTTAGGGAAAAAAAATACAGTTTCAGTTATATATAAAAACCTATATGAAACACGGTTCAGTTTTTAGTTTAACCAATTATTTAAAACTCGATTTTGGTTTTATTAGGCTAGTTTACTTTGTGCACCTCTAGAGTGGACACAAGAAGATTAGTGCACCATAGGAAGTAAAAAATACAGTTTTACTTATATATCCCTCTTTAGGTCATTTGGTTTTGTCATTCTTCCAACCTGTCTTCAAATCATGAAGTTAAATTGATTTCAAAAAGCAAATTCATTTCAGAAAGCTACTATACACAATTAGATCAATTTGATAGGTAATTTTAGAATGAAACTTTTATTACAATTACTTGGAAAACATAAATAAACGTCTAACAATTTAATCTAAGTTATATTGCACTTTTTATTCCAACAAAAAATCTGTCGTGAATTCTTTCACTAATTATATCTGAAGATAAGGACCCTAAGAGAACTGATCACGAAATGTGTTGTGCATATGAATTCTAAAGATTTGTGTAAATCAATCAGTTGGGGAAATATGACAAACAAACAATAACATTGTTGTATTTCACTTTTTATTTAATTATATTCATTTTTAAGTCTCTGCAAGTATGAGATGTTTTAAACACTTCAGCAGATAAAAGGAAATAACACGATAAAATAGATGCAGGGAAAAATAAGAACAATCCATTTTTATTTAATTGTCTTCATATTTATATTCTTTTACGGTTTTCCCTCATTCACACCTTCAATGAAGACAACAGGTCCATTTGTTTTTTAGATTCTTTTAGAGGACCCTTTATGTCCTTATCTCAATTGACCCATTCACACGGTTTTCACATGATAATCATCTATACAATAAACATCAGTTACAGAACTGATTAATAAGTAAAACACAGTTGGGTTGAAACTTTTATTGGCATTTATCACAAAACAAAAATAAATTAATCTAAATAATCAAGTTAAGTTATATTATTACATTGTTAAATGCAACAATAACAATGAATTTTATTGTTCTAAAAAAAGATTAATGTCATGTGCATAGATACAATTCAAAGTGTAATACACACCTTCCTGGGAAACTTTGACACATTAAAAGACGGCCTTGTGGAAAATTATGACATTTTCCAATTTCCTTTTTAGCACGCGACAAAAAACAATAGAAAAAGGTATAGCTCAAGTATAAATAGGATATGCAAACCATTCTTTTTATATTAAAAGCAACATGGCAAAGCAAATAATGTCTTGTTCATACTTTTTATTTTCCTCTATGGCTCTACTAATCATCACATTCTCCCCCATATCGTATTTCACTTCTGCTTCTTTGGAGGAAGCCAATGCTCTTATTAAATGGAAAGAAAGCCTTGAAATCCCAAAAAAATCGTTGCTCTCTTCATGGATGCCCCTCCCTTTGAATTCCAGTGCATCAGTTCCATGCACTTCTTGGTCTGGAGTAGTTTGCGATGTTGATGGGAACATTCAGAAGTTGAACCTCACATCATCTGGATTAAAGGGTACGCTTCATCAATTTTCATTCCCTTTGCTACACAATCTTACACATTTTAATCTCAGTGTAAACAACTTCTTTGGCCCCATCCCACCAGAAATTCAATTTTTGTCCAAACTTATATATCTTGACATTTCATTGAATAATTTTTCGGGAGTAATCCCACCTGAAATAGGAAACCTGCTACAGCTAACCATCATGCACCTATACTCAAACAATATATCTGGCTCGATTCCTTCTTCATTGGGTGATTTGAAGTATCTCAGTGAACTTTCCTTGAGCTACAATCAACTTGTTGGTTCTATTCCTTTATCTCTAGCAAACCTGAGTAACCTACAGATTCTGAACCTCCGTACTAATAATTTATCTGGTCCCATTCCTATTGAACTTGGCAATTTGAAGTCACTCACTGATCTTGAGGTGAGCGAAAACAAACTTAATGGTTCTATTCCTTCATCGCTAGCAAACCTCAGCAACTTACAGTGGCTGAACCTCCGTCTTAATAAATTATCTGGTCCCATTCCTAGTAAACTTGGGAAGTTGAAGTCTCTCACTCATCTTTCTGTGAGCAGAAATCATCTTAATGGTTTTATTCCTACATCATTTGGTTATTTGACATCTTTAATTCAACTTTATCTGCATCACAATGAGCTTGTTGGTCCCATTCCTAGGGAACTTGGGAAGTTGAAGTCTCTCACTGATTTTAAGGTGAACAACAATCAAATTAGTGGTTCTATTCCTCTGTATTTTGGAAATTCAAGTCAACTACGAAGACTTGATTTGTCTTCAAATCATTTGGTTGGTGAGATCCCAAGAGAGTTTGGGAAGATGAAAAGTATGCTGTATTTGTATTTGGCTGACAACAAACTTTCAGGTGTTATACCTCTAGAGCTTGGATTTTGTGAACTCCTTGAAGTACTCGATCTATCCAAAAATAGATTGAATGGGTCAATTCCAAGAAGTATCAGTCAATGGGCACAAATCCACTATGTGAATCTTAGTAATAACAAGCTCAGTGAGAAAATTCCATCTGAAATTGGTAAACTAGTTCATCTTACGGAACTTGATTTATCTCATAATTTTCTCACAAAAAAGATACCATCTGAAGTTCAAAGTTTGCAAAGTTTGCAAAAACTGGATCTTTCTCACAATAGACTATCTGGTTCTATTCCTGGTGCTTTTACAAGTTTGCCTAGTGGGATTGATATCAACCTTTCTTTCAATAACCTCTCAGGGCCGGTCCCTCATTGTGCTAACTTTTTTAATGCATCGATAGAAAGCAATCCAGATTTGTGTGGGAATGTTACAGGAGTGAAACTTTGTCCAAGTCAAATTATGAAGAAGAAAAATTCTCCCTTTCATCATAAGCTCGTCCTTGTAATTACGCTCCCAGTTATCGGGGTTGTTTTACTTGGTGTATTCACGTATTGCCTTATTTCTTATCAACAACAAAAGAAAAAGTCTCCACAAAAACCATTGGACGAAGAAATTGGTGATTATTTCTCTACTACAAGTTTTGATGGAAAAGTAGTGTATGCTGATATCTTGATGGCAACAAATGATTTCGATGAAGCATACTGCATTGGGACCGGAGGATATGGGACTGTGTATAAAGCTGAGCTACAACCGAACAATGTGGTAGCTGTCAAGAAACTTCACTCATCATCTGAGAATGTTGATCATAATGGATTCCTTAATGAGGTACAAGCATTAACGAACATAAGGCATCGAAACATAGTGAAACTCTATGGATATTGCTCCCACATCCGCCACTCATTTTTGATTTATGAATACCTTGAAAATGGAAGCCTTGGATCAACCTTAAGAAGCGATGTCTTAGCAAAAGAATTGGATTGGTTAAAAAGGGTAAATATTGTAAAGGGTGTAGCTAACGGTTTGGCTTATATGCATCACGATTGCTCACCTTCTATAATTCATAGAGACATATCCATAGCCAACATTCTTCTTGATTCTGATTATGAGGCACATATTTCTGATTTTGGCACGTCCAAGCTTTTAAAGCTCGATTCATCATCCAACTGGACCACAATTGCAGGCACCTATGGTTATATCGCACCAGGTAACATAATCTTGTGATTGTAATTCTACATCTTCTTAAGTTTCATGATATATATATATATATATATATATATATATATATATATATATATATATATATATATAAGTATTGATATGAGGCTCATATTTTTGATTGTGGGGTTGATATAGCTTTTTTTTGTTTTTATTGTACGTTTCTTTGGGTGTAGAGCTTGCTTATACGATGGTGGCAAATGAGAAATGTGATGTGTATAGCTTTGGAGTTGTTGCACTAGAAGTGATAATGGGAAAGCATCCTGGAGAACTGATAACATCTTTTCCTACATTGTCTGATGATCTGGTGCCAGAAAATGTGGGAGATAGTCGGATACCTCCTCCCTCATCCCAAGTTGAGAAACAAGTTAAGTTGGTTTTGAGTCTCTCAAGAAAATGTTTGAACTCCAATCCACATGAAAGACCAACAATGAAACAAGTTTCAAATATGTTAATGAAGGATCATCTGCTTTGAACTGACATCTCTTGCCTGATTAATATAGTCTACTTTCAGTGTTCTTTACTTTTCTTAAGTTCCCCATATGCATCTTGTCAACATGTATTCATTTGAATGGCTTTTTGTTAAGAAACTTCACATATGTTTGTAGTAGTAAACAAATAAGTCAATGAAGATTGCTATACTTCTAAAACTCACTACTAGAAAACAAGGAAAACACCATGCACACATCCCCCAAACAAGAAATTATGTAAAATTTTGTTGGTATACTTTCTATATTTGTTTCGATTTTTATTTATTTTCTATTTACATGTTTTAAAATGAACAATTATTATAATGATTTCATATTTTCAAAAAACAATACATCAGTCAATATTACCACATAATTTTATTCTCGCACAACGTGTGGCTACATATCTAGTTAATATGATATATGAGATATAACTTGGGTCGAAATCATGTTATATACCTCATGCCCTATCTAATTCATTCAAATACACAAAATGTATTTCATTTAAGATTATATGATGGGCAATTCAAACTAATGGTGAGAGATGTCAGTGGATAATTTTATCAAACACATGGTATTATAGATGAGATGTGTTTTTACAAATATGAAAAATTTTAAATATTACGAAAAAAATTCAAATGCTTTTCAGCTATTGAATTCCAAATTTGACAGCCTAAAATATTTACACAAGATAACTAACTAAAGAGTTCAACTAAAACATACATGATTTCATTTATTGGTATTGCATTTCACTTCACTTTGAAATGCCTAGAATACGAGTTCATGTGGATGAGTGTTGATGTCGAAATTAGTTGCAAGGTGTCAAAGGTCAAGTGATAGTTTCGATAGTTTGTTATATATTTTATAAGGGCACTTTAGTTTTGAAACTGTAATGTTGAGTCCCTTATATTTTTTGTATGATTTCTAGTTCCCTATAAATAGGTTTTCAGTGCTAGAGTTAGATAAGAACTTCACTGTAATTGTTAAAAACACTCTGTTTTCTTAGGAAGCATAATTGAGCCAAACGGACTTTATTTAGATCTTGTGTTCATCATTTCTTTATAAATCTAATCTCGTTTTTCATTCTCGATTACATAACAACTACATTTGGTATCAGAGCAGGAATCATTCTACAATGATCTGATTTTCATTTGTTTCAAAAGTATTTTGAGTCTCGTTTTTGGATTCAAAAGTTTCCACACTTTTGATTCTGAAAATCTTCATAGATCTTCAGTTGTCATTCGATTCCTCAACTAGTTTGTTTAATCAAGTATTCAATTTGTGTTTTCTGATCAATTCATCCGTCAATTTTCAAATTCCAGAAGCTTTTCTGAAATTATGTCCGTACATCAATGGCAAATTTCAACATGAACACAATGACGTCCTATTCTCATCTGCTTGGTTCTTCAACCAAAATTTCGATGCTGATTCCTGAGTATTATGATCAGTGGGCTGATCGGATGGAAGATTACTTAAACGACATTGATGAAAAACTCTGAAATTGTATTCTCGTTGATGTTCGTCCACCAGCTGTTGTTCAGAATATTGGAACTTCTGCTAACAATCAAAATGTCAATGATCAAGCTGAAAGATTGCTGAAGAATGAGAAAAAGTGCATGAGAGAACTCAGAGGTGCTCTTCTTCCAAATGTTTACAATTATGTCCGTAGTTGTAAAACTGCAAAAGAGATCTGGAATACTTTGAAAGAAAAGTATCAAGGAAGCAAGAAAATGAAGGTGAGTTCTATAAAACAATGTCTATTTGAATTATGTCACACCCCCAAACCAAGGATGGCGGAAACGTCCGGGGGTGGAGGACTTCATGTATAGTATCACAACAATGTGTATAATAGTGCTCAAAGTAAATACAACCATCATAAATATAATTGAAAAACTTACACCAAAGTATATGTTTACATGTTTCAAAATCAATTACATTATGATGACAAAAATAAATTGTTGACGGTTTAACATCCCATCCTCAAAGTGCTGAAGTTTTCCTGTTTCACTGATTTCCTGATAATACAAGTAGTTTTGAAAAAGTGTCAACAATTAAGTTGGTGAGTTCATAAGAGTTTTGTTTGAAGTAGAAACCGTTTTCCTTGTAAAATCGATAGAGTTTGATTTCCAGAAAATCCAATATTTTCTTAGTTAAGTGTGAACAGAATATTCCTATATGATGTGTTAATGAACCCTAGAATGACCCGTAGATTTCCCCTATAATCGTCCAGCGTATATAAGTTATATAAGATTTAAGTTAGATAAAACGTTGAATATAGTGGGTCTGCCCTAGGTCCACAACCCAACGAGGAACAGGAGACGAGGCGGGCCCACCAATTCAAAGCCAATCGAGACTAAATTCTTATACGAATCAAGCATATACGCTCAGCGATTATAGTTGAAGTCTAACAATTGTAGATGAAATATAGTTTTAATATCATAATAACTATTTTGTGAGAACCCGGTACTTTGGAATGTACCCCACTCATATGAAAACCCGGTACTTTGGAATGTACCCCATTTATATGAAAACCCGGTACTTTGGAATGTACCCCATTCGTATGAAAACCCAGTACTTTGGAATGTACCCCCTTTATATGAAAACCCAGTACCTTGGAATGTACCCCCTTTATATGAAAATCCGGTACCTTGGAATGTACCCCATTCGTGTGAAAACCTTTTTGTAATGTAAATGATCATAAACTATACCTATTATAGTTTATCAAAATGTTTGAAATGTATATGCAACCTAACTATACTTATTATAGTTTAGTATGTTTATTTGTGGTGTATAAGAACCCTTTCTATGTAAGTCAAATGTATAGTACAATATAGTTATGTTTATCTTGCTTTGTTTTGTACTAATGGTTATGATGGAGGATTCTTATAAATCTATTAAGTAATTTCCTATTATATAAATATATCATTACAAGAAATACATGTAATATATGAAGTCATCAAAGATTTAACACTTTGCTCAACATGTTACAAAGTGTTTTGAAAGTTATAAGGTGTTAACTAAATTTAACCTTTCTGCACTGTTTTAGAAAAATCATAGAAAAATCATACAAAGTCGAAAACTAGATCCTTAAATTCTGATAGTTCCTAAATTGTGTCTAGTTTTCTCATAATTTTTATCATGATTTTTGGAAGCCTTTAACTTGTATTAAAGTTCTCATATTCACAGACTGCTCCAGATTTGTGTTTGAAAAGACAGGCTGTTTTGTAAAAATCATCATAAATTGTAGAAAAATTGTGTGGCGATGTGCAAATAGTCATTTTAAAGCTAAGAAGTGGAACTACTTTCACCTAAAACAGTTTTGAATACTAAAATGTTTAAGTTGTCCAAAACTGTCCGTGAATGGAGTTGAACTTTTCTGATGAAGGCTGTTAGAAAAGTTTAGTTATGTTCTTGGTGTTTTAACTTGTATCCCCCCCCCCCCCCCTAAAAACTTGAGAAAACATGAAAATGTAGGGGGTATGAACTCACCTTGAGTGGTGTCAAAAGATGAGTGTTGGAGATGAGAAGTGTTCAACTCAAGAACACTTGAAGATTGCTTAAAGATTCAAGAATCTAGCACAATTTATGATGGAAATTTGTGTAAGAATCAATGATTTGAGTACAAGGAAATGTATTAATCATGAGAAAGGTGATAAATCTTACCACAAATGAGAGAAAACTTGATGATCAGCCCTTGAATCTCGAATTTGAGGGAGAGAATTTGAGAGAAAAGTGGGTTTGATCTTTGGTAGAAATGAGAGAAGTGAGTGAGAATGAAGAGTGAGAGAGGGGATTTCCCAACTCCTTTGGACGTGAGTTGCTGGAAAATGAGTGGGGTAGTACCATGAGGTGACTAGGAGTGGTGGGGAATACAACAGCTGGTCAAGGAATGGGTATGGGGTGGTGGTTTGTGCCAAATATTATGGCAAGATTTACACTCCACCTCAAGATCTCTCTTAAAAGATTTTATTCTTAAATATATATTTTCATGAAAATATGCCCAAATTATGATTATTTAGGGTCTTAAATGTTAAAATATGATTTCTGGAGAAAACCCCACATTAAAATGATTAAAAATGGACTTAAAACGGAGAAATGATCGAAAACCGGGTGAAATATGCCAAAATCCGAAGTCGTGGGCGAGGTCTCGGCTCAGCAGCTTTAGAACCGGAGGGACTGCTTGGTCGTTGAAGTGAATCCGAAGGGAAGGGACTGCGGTCCGAAGAGAAGCTCGCTGCGGGGGGGGGGGGGGGGGGGGGGGGGCTTGGTTCCGGATTCTGCGCTACGGCTTGCTGCGGCTCGCTGACTGCGGTCGGCTTGCTGCGGCTTCGGATGGCTACTCATGGGGACTCCGGTCCTCCCCCTTTGACCTCGGTTCTAGAAGAGTATGGCCCCTATATAGAGGCTTCGGCCCTAAGAGGCTTATTTCCAATGAATCTTCCCTTCTTTGAGTGATTTCTCATCAAACCAAGTATCGGGATGTACCAATTGCTTATAAAGATTTCAAAAGAGATTTTGGGAGAGATTTTACAATCTTGGAGAGATTTCTAATACAAAGAGAGATTTGGGAGAGATTTCACATATGGAGAGAGATTTGGGAGAGATTCCACATTCTTGGAGAGATTTCTCATACAAAGAGAGATTTGGGAGAGATTTCACAATCTTGGAGAGATTTGGGAGAGATTTTCGATAAAGAGAGATAAAGTGAAAACGATTGAGAGAGGTTTTGTGTGTGACATTTATGAGTGTCTGGCTTCACAACACAAGGTTTGTAAACCCTGTTAAGCCTTGTTTAAGGATCTTACACACTCCCGATGAGTATGCAACATTGTTTTATCGGTTTGGCTCGTCACTTACCACAATTTTAGGTTAAGGAGATCTAGATGTACGTAGTTTTCGATTTATGATCTCTCATTAGAATAGCGAGTTATTTAGTAATTACATAACGTAAGCCCTAGTACACAAGGGTTAGTTGAGTTGACCGGTTTGACTTGTTGACTTTATTTGACTTTGAATTGACCAGAATTTGACGGTTGTCACAAATTAGGAGAATTCAAGCAAAAGGAAGGAGAGTCTATTGAATCATATTATGATCATCTGAATGAGCTTATCTATGAATGTAATCGTTATGGAGAAATTCGATCAACAATGGAGTTCAATCTCACATTCATTATGGGTCTTAGGAAGGAATAGTGGAATATGAGTCTTATGATTAAGACACAGTAGAGTTTTGATTTCTTCATTTTGAATGAACTTTATAATGTGATGAAAGCACACGAAGCTAAAGTCAATGAAATTGCTGAAGAGTCGAAGATAACTTGGGAGGTCCACTTGCACTTGTTTCAAAAGTTACTGAGAAAGAAGCTATTGAGAAGGAAAGTTCTGAAGAAGGATTGATCGTCAACTCAGATGACGAAGCTATAGCTTTTTACTCAAACAATAAAGTAAAGAAGTTTTATAAAAAGTCGTTTAATGCAAAAGTGAGAACTGGGGAAGTTAAAGGAAATTTTTCGGGGAAAGTGAGTGATGAGAAGAACTGAGAATTCGAAAACCGACTATCCAATCAATTATGTTGATATCAAAGATGATTCTGATGATATTAGTGAAATTGAGGAGGAGGATGTTGTCGATTGTTCTCAGTTATCTTTCGTTAATATCACATTGATAGCTAAAGGCAAAGAAAATGTGGTGATTCTAAGGTTAAAGATGACACTACTCAAGCTTCAACTTCGAAAGTTCATGATCTTGACCATGTGACTATCGAAGATAGTTAAACAGATAGTGATAATGATGATGATGATGTTTCGAAAGAAATGACAAAACATGATGATGTTCCAAAGGAAATTCCAAGAATTGTAGTTGATCAGGTCTTTGATGAAACAGAGAAATTCGATAAGATAATGAAAGAAAAAGGTTCGCATTACCTTGAAACAAATACAGTTGTATATCCAAACTTCAAGTGCACAAATGATGTTATCTTTCCAGATCAAGTTTTTGTCACTTTAGGAAATTGTGATAAAATTAAACATGAATTCAACAAAATGGTTAAAGTGGATAACAAGAAAGCGTCAAAAGATGGATTTTTCTCAAATCAAAGCACTGTTGAAAATAATCTCACAAAAAATTCATACGTCTTTCAAAGACAAAGACCACAACGAAAATGGGTTGCAAAATCTGAAATTTCAAATGAGATTCCAAAACAAGTTGAAAATGTTTCAAAACATGTCAAGATTAATTCTCAAGAGTTTAAGGAACAAATTGAAAATATTTCAAAAGAAAGTGGAATTTCAAAGATACAAGCATGAAAGAAATTTTTTTGGCAAATAATTGAGTCTCTAAAGAAATCAAATGTTTTGCTAAATAAATCATTTAAACAGAAAAAGTCTAAATCTGTTTAGGCGTCTTTTTCAAAGAAAATAGAAAACAAGAAAAATCCCACTCTAACTAAAAAGGTCCTATCTCAAATCAAATCACAACTTGAGTCTTCGAAATCTAATTTTCAAAGGTCCAAATCATTTTCTCAAATTAATAATCAAACTTCAAATGAAAGAAATTTACAAATCTTCAATCACAAGGAATTCATATATAAATCATCAAACAAGGTTTTCTCAAAATCATTTTTCAAAATAAAATCGATTTTCGAATAATTCGAAGAAATTTCAAAATCAAGTTTCTTCACAAAAAGTTTCAACTCAAAAGTTTGATGAAATCAATTCTAAAAGAAAAGTGACTTTTACACCAAAACAACCAAATTTTCCAAATCCTCCTGCGAAACAAGTTTCCAAGGTTTCATATGTAAAAGGAAGTTCAGATGTGAAAACATTAATCATTGGCTTGAAGGAAAGGACAATCATTCCAATCCACGAAGTTCTCTTCGCAACAAATCAAGGAAGCTTATGAAAAGTATTTGAATGAATCTTCAAATGGAAGTTCTTTATATAAAGATTCACAACACATAGGCAAACAGTGGAGACCTATTTTGAAAGCAAAGGTGAATGAGAAATGTTCTGAGAAGAAAAAGGCAAAAGTTTGTGAAAACTCTAAACCTGTGAATAATTACATTTATGTGTCTTTAACTAACGAAGTGGGCCTAATTGACAGTCTCAAGTCTAAAGTTCGTGATTGGGTCTTAGGATCTTCAATTCACAATGTTTTCCAATCTAGTCACCAAGGACCCAAACAGCCTTGGGGACCTAAATTCTTTCACTGATTGCATGTTTTGTGTGACGAGGAATATGATGACAAATGGTACATTGATAGTGGTTGCTCTCGTCACATGACTGGTAGGAAAGAAAATCTTTGTGATTATCGGAATTTGGAAAATGTCGGAGCAGTGAAATTTGGCAACAATCAGAAGTGTCAAGTCAAAGGATATGGAAAGTAACGAATGGCAAATTCACAGTGAATAGAGTAGCTTATGTCGAAGGTCTTCAACATAACTTGATTACTGATTCGCAACTTGTTGTGGGCACTGGTAATCAAGTGGTGTTTAATGAAGAAGGAAGTATAATTTCAAACATTGAAACAAAATAAATTATGCTCCGATCTAAACGAAAAGGTAATATGTTCACTCTCAACATAAAACCAATTGTTGGTTTTCCCTTAGTATGCTTACTTTCGAAAGCTTCATTAGATATAAGCTGGCTTTGGCATCGAAGACTTTCTCATTTGAACTTTCAAAATCTCAATAAATTGGTGGTTAATGATCTTGTATGTGGTTTAATTGTTTTAAAGTTTGATAATGATACTTTATGTGCAACTTGTGAGAAAGGAAAGCAACATAGACAAGGTCATCCAATTGTCATAAATTCGAAGATTGTTGAACCACTATAACTTTTTCATATTGACCTCTGTGGACCATCAACTATTGAATCAGTCAACAAGAAACGGTACATTTTAGTTATTGTTGATGATTTTTCACGGTTTACTTGGGTATATTTTCTCAGGTTAAAATCTGAAACTGCTCAAGCAATGATTGATTTTATCAAACATATTAAAACAAGTTTGAAGAAAAAGGTTCGAAAGATTAAGAGTGACAACGACTTAGAATTTAAGAACACTGTTCTTGATTCAATTTTTATAGACAAAGGAATTTCTCATAATTTCTCTTCACCAAAGATGCCTCAATAAAATGGTGTTGTCCAAAGGTGAAATTGTTCACTTTGCGAAGCTGCATGAACAATGCGCACATATGCGAATCTTCCTCAATATTTTTGGGCTGAAGCAGTATCAACTGCATGTTTTACTCAAAACAAATCATTCATTCATCGTCGTTTCAATATCACTCCTTATGAAATTATAGACAATCAAAAACCAAATGTGAAATTTTTCCATGTTTTTGGTTGTAGGTGCTTCATTATGAATCTCAAGGATAATCTTTCGAAATTTCAGTCTAAGGCTGATGAATGAAATTTTTGGGTTATTCTCATAATTCGGTTGCATACAAGGCGTTGAATAAACGAACAAGAAAAATTGAAGAAACGTTTAATCTCACTTTTAATGATCATTATGTCAAAAGAGTTGAAAAATCTTTCAAACAAAAGCCAACTCTTAATGATTCAAATGATGAATCTCAATGTTTGAATTCGTTAGATTTTAATTATGATTTAATATTTGGTGTTCCTGACGGGGCTATTGATGTTGAAATCAATGGTGATGACAATAAGATTCCTGAAGCATCAAAGCATACTGATGATTCGAAAATTACTCAGGATGATGAAGATTTAAACTCCACAACAAATTCTCCGATTTGTAACGAAATTCTGCCAGTTATACAAAATGATCAAGTGGAGGGGGAGCACTTGAATTCGACTACTCATGTTGATAGGGAGCATACTTTCGAGGGGGAGAGTGGGAGAATGAATGTTGATGTAGAGGGGGAGCATCTTGGAGATAGTTTTGTCTAGGGGGAGCAAAATGAAAATCAACAAAATACTTCAAATAATCAAACCAAAATTTTTCATGATACAACTAATAATGTGTCTATTATAGGTTCAGAGAATGATGAAACATTTGAAGATGCACCATTAGAAGTTGATCCTGCATATCCACCATTGGAAAAATGGACACGAAATCATCCAAAGGAAGAAGTTCTTGGTAATCCTCAAGATGGATTTTTTACTAGAACTCAAAGATACGAAGGCTTCTTATTCCACAACAACGAAAGCACTTTTTCACTCTTTCATATACTAGGGGATTTCACTTGGAAAAGAAAATGTTCCATACTAATGGATTCGGGTCCATAACCATGGGTTCCAATGCACGAGATCTTGTAGCACTTACCAATGAGGCCCTATCGATTAGTATTACACAGAATAAATCAATTATAGATACTAATACAATTAGATCCGCTCTTCATAGACAAATTTGGGAGAAAAAAGGATTTATCCCTCTATTCAACTACCCATCCAAGAGCATTTGGCTTCACTTTATTTTTTATTTTAATGAGAAGTTAATTGGATAAGTTTAATGAATTCTTTTTTGATATTATACGTTAATAAGGAAAGGAAGACAAACTCGTGTTTAGTGAAAAATAAAAGAAAATCCTTTTTTATAAGTTAGAAGGAACTTGCTATGAAAAAATAAAAAGTATTGGAATCTACACATTGATTCTTTTTTTTTGAACCGTATGCATCAAAAGACGCCTGTACGGTTCCGAAGGGATTTGACCCTAATCAACCGACTTTATCGAGAAAGATTACTTTTTTTAGGTCAAGAGGTTGATAGCGAGATCTCGAATCAACTTATTGGTCTTATGATATATCTCAGTATCGAGGATGATACCAAAGATCTGTATTTGTTTATAAACTCTCCTGGCAGATGGGTAATACCGGGGGTGGCTCTTTATGATACTATGCAATTTGTGCAACCAGCTAAAAATGAGGTATTAAATTTCAATCAAGAATTTTGCTTGTTCAATTTCTTTATTTAAAAAATTAAACCCAAAATAGTCAATATTATTATGGAAGATCCTGATTGGATTGTGTCTATGCAATCTGAGTTCGCTGAATTTGAAAGAAA
This sequence comes from Lactuca sativa, assembly GCF_002870075.4. Classification (NCBI taxonomy): domain Eukaryota; kingdom Viridiplantae; phylum Streptophyta; class Magnoliopsida; order Asterales; family Asteraceae; genus Lactuca; species Lactuca sativa. The sequence continues at coordinate 151,241,557 of NC_056623.2, read as the reverse complement.
TAAAGCATGGCATCTAGTTCCGAAACCAAAAGATGTGTCAGTGATAGGGCTAAAATGGATCTTTAAAAATAAAACTGATAACGAAGGAAGCTTTGTTAGAAATAAGGGTATGATTGTAGTTAAAGTATATTCACAACAAGAAGTAATTGATTACACAGAAATTTTTTCCCCTATCGCAAGACTCTAGGTTGTTCGAATATTTTTATCCTATGCAGCACATAAGGATTTTGATGTTTATCAAGCGGACGTAAAATGTGCTTTTCTCAATGAAATTCTCGAAGAAATAGTTTATGTTGAACAACCACCAGGTTTTATCAATTCTCAATAACCTGATCATTGTGTTAGATAAAGTTGTTTATGGTCTTAAACAAGCTCCACGTGCCTAGTATGCCACTCTTACTAATTTCTTAAAATCGTTGAAATTTAAACAAGGATCTGTTGATCCCACACTTTTTCGAAAGAAAGTTGGGAATCATCTTTTGCTTGTTCAAATTTATGTCGATGATATTATTTTTGGTCTACTGATCCTCAATTGTCTAGAGAATTTGAGAAAAACGATGAAAAGTCAATTTGAGATGAGCATGATGGGGAAAATAAATCACTTTCTTGGATTAAATATTCGTCAAAGCAGAGAAGGAATTTTTATCAATTAAGAAAAATACACACGAAATCTGCTTGAAAAGTTTGGCATGACAAATAGTTCGAAATTGCGTGTACCGATGGCAGTGGGAACAAGGCAAAGTCTATATGTAGACAAACTAGCTGTTGATCTCACGTTGTATCAAAGCATGATAGGTTCATACTATATCTTACGACTAGTCGACCTGATATTATGTTTTATGTATGCAATTGTGCTAGGTACCAATCGAATCCGAGAGAACCTCATCTTACAACTGTGAAGAATATTTTTCATTATCTCAAAGGCACAATTTTATTAAGATTGTGGTATCCTTAGAAAACAAGGTTTTCATTCAAGCATTTTCAGATGCTGACCTTGGTAGGTGTCAACTTGATCGAAAAAGCACGAGTGGCGGATGTCAACTATTGGATGGGAAGCATGTGAGCAGGCAATCAAAGAAACAAACTTGTGTTTCAATTTTCACAGCAGAAGCAGAATATGTTGCTGCTGCAACTTGTACTTTTAAAATCATTTGGACTCAAAGTCAACTGCGTGATTATGCAACCAACATGAAGAAAATTCCATTGTATTTTGATTCACAAAGTGTCATTCGCATTTGTTACAATCCTGTGCAACATTCGAAAACAAAGCATATTGCTCTTCATTATCATTTTATCAAAGATCATGTTGAAGATGGCAATGTTGAAGTTTATTTTGTAAAGACAACTGATTAGTTTGTTGATATCTTTACAAAGCCATTAGATAAAAAATCTTTCATTAGAATCTTGAATGGGTTGGGAATAGTCGATGCGCATTCAGTTCTAAGATTAGTTTCGATGGAATGACAAAAGGAGGAAAGATGTTGATTCAGTGGTTAATGTTCACAGTCAACATTTCGATATGCTTAGCTTTCGACATCATGCGCATTAGTTTGAAAAATTCTTCACTGCTTTTGATAATTTCCTAATCTTTCGTTAGAATCTTGTTATGTTTGATATTTTTCTTTATAAATAAAAAAACAACAACAAAAAGATATTTTCGTTTTTTTTATTTTTCAAAATTCAAAAATATCAAAAAGATTTTCTTATTTTTGTAATTTTTCATTCAAAAATCAAAAGTCCAAAAGTATTTTTGTTCGTTTAATTTTTCCTTGTGTAGCTTTTAGCAAAGATTTTTTCATGACTCATGTTTGCTGCTTTGGGGGAAGGTATACATTCGAAACTTTGTACTAGTTAAGATGTCCCTAGAAGCATGTTGCAGCATGTCGACCCAAGCCTCCATAACGCAATGTGTTTCGAAGCCTTAATGGTTTTCTCATTCTGAGGATTCCCTCTTAATCAGGCTATATTCACATTCGTTCATGAGCTACCTTACTCTTCTCAAATGATTTAAGAGTTTACTGCTTGGTCCAAACATAGCAGAGGTACATTCGATTCTTAAACCACTTGTTTTTCATCCCAAAGTTCTTTCATGATCACACACGAAGACACATACCCAATTCATCTTTGGTATAAACCAACCATGATAAAGGTATTTAAACATTCTGTGTTAATGATATGGATTCATGAAACTGTGGTGAAAGTGAAACCCACCATTTTAGAACCTATAAGGAATTAACATGGAATTTTGTTCTACATTTTAACAAAACGTTTGTTTCAGTACCAATTTTCGATACTCCAAATCATATTCTTTTGTCGTTGAGTGGTCTTGCTAAAATGTTCGAAACCCACGACATTTTTACCCAACAAGATCCATGACTAATTGTGTTTTATGGAATATGATTTCAAAGTGAGTATATTTCTTACTCCTTGTCACTTGTTAAATTTTTCCAAAGCATACTTGTTACCGACGGCACTGGTCAAACAGGTAATTTCGGTTACAATTTCTCACACTTATGTTTAGTCGTGATCTGTAACGAAATTTTCAACCACCCATGAAACCTTATAAAAAGATGCCCTTCAATACTTCTTAACAAGTATTCGATTGTACTTCATGGGAAACCACACAAGCTGTTAATTATCTCTCTTGATAATTAGCGAAGTCATCTTTACCTGGGATCTAACTGACTTTATGTCGAAATTTTATTTTTCGACATCACAGAACCAAAATTTTCTTAATTTTCTTCTTATCTTTATCTTTGTCACACATTGCACTCACTAAATCCTTGAGGTTCTAAGTAATACCAACTCAGGCTGAAGATTTCAGAAGTCTGGCATATGACTTCCCTTTTATACCCAAAAGTGAAAGAGCCCAACCTCCATACCGAAGGTTTTTGGTCCTTATCTATTGGGTACTTTTGAAAAGATGTCTGATGTGACGGTTTGGTTACTTTTTAAAAGATGTCTGACATGGTGTACTTTACGGCTACTGGTATGATTTTCAAAGAGAAATGTGGCTAGCTGTTAATGACAACCGTTTGGAATTCAAATTACGCCTACGTATAAAAGAGAATTAGGGATTTCATTCCAATTTTAAGCTTACTAAAAATTCTTAGAGGGTTTGTGCTATCTTCTCTCTATTCTTCAATTTTTCCCAAAACCTAACAATGGCTGCTCATCAATCGCAAACCACAGATGATGTTTCTTCTCAACCTCTTATGAAGATTCAAAGTACCAATTACCAAGTTCAAGGAGATATCAGTGTTTATCCAGAGGGGTTACTGATGCTCATTGTTTCCCTAAAGAGATATGTTTTATCGACTGCAATATTCAACTCGTTTGAAGTTCCTCTCTCATAGCTTTCTTTTGTTGGTTCTACACCAACTTACAGCAAAACGATGCAGATCATCATTTTTCAACTGGTGAATGATAAGAAGTTTCGATTGTCAAAGAAGATATTTGCTCAGATCCTTAACATACCCAATTGTGCACCTTTCTACAAGGTCACGAGTGAGCAGGTGATTCACATGTTTAATGAGATGGGTTATTAACCTACGCTCACCAAGATCAGTGTGTTCAAGAAGTCAGGATTGCCTTGTATTTGGAATTTCCTATTTGGAATCTATCTTTGATGCTTAATAGGTCGAAGTGTGGGCTTAGACAAAGCACGATTGGAGGTGTATGCTATGGTAGCTGGTCTTTATTACGACTTACAAGTGGATTATGCAATTCAACTATGGGATGAATTCATGAAAAGTATTGGGAATACGAATGCTAAAGATAGGATTTCTTATGCAATATATTGGAGTTTGATTCTTCAATACATTTATGAAAAGGATGGTATTCATGTACCTAGTGATGAAGAAACTGTTGAGTTCTCACTATATCATTTCCCAAAACATTTGAAGATGATGTAGATATCTTCCCTAATGTTTCTCGAATTCCAGACGCTATGCTTAGAAAAGTTGATCCTTCGAACCCTGTGTTGGTGGCTTACTTACAACAGATCAATCCATCTGTTATGACTGGGCTTTCGTTAAAAAAAGGCACGTGAAGGTCCTTCTAAGAAGCGAAGAGGATTGAAGAAGGATGTTCAATCGAGTCCTTTAAAAGTTAGTCCTATTGAGAAAGTGACTAAGTGTCCTAAGAAATTTGTTAAAGGAGAAAAGAAATCGAAGAAATCTACTATACCAAAAAGACTCAAGAAAATGGCTCACAAACCTCTTCATTCTCCTGAAATATCATCCATTTTTTCTTCATCCTTAAATCGCAAGCCTCAAATAAGCCAAAAGGGTATTGTAATTGAAGAAATAGCCACATCTATTTCTCCACAGTCGAAAAAGAGACGTGCTAAGGATATGGCAAAGCACATTTCGAAGAAACAAAAAAAGCAGAGGAAGCTCATAATACAAGAAGATTCGATGGAAGAGGAGAATGTTCCTGAATCTCCATTCAGAGATGACACTTTGGGTAATTTGGACGCAACCACAATTCAAGGTGATTCTACGAAGAAATCCATTCCTGAGTAGACAATCGTCATACCACCCGAAGTTTCGTTAACCAAGTCAATTACTAAGGAGGTTCGAACTTCAGGAATCCATGTGCACATATCTGATATGGACACAAATGTCAGTATTGGTGATGGAGTGTCGAAATTTGAAGCCAACCTAATCCAAGTCAAGGTATTTCGAACATTATTATTTCATCCTCTTTTGAAACTTATACAATTGATACTACCACTTCTCTACCACCATTTCATTCCACAATTTCTACTTCAACACATTCCCCTACATTTGATAACATAATGCAACAACACATCACTTCTTTGTTCCCTTCACAATCCACTGATGCACCGAAAACTGTTAATGTTGACAAAACAGAAGATGGAGGATTTGGGGGTTTGTTTGTTGATCTCAATTTTGATCTTGAAGGGGAGGAAATTCCAAATCATATGTTGATGTCTGGGAAACAATTCAAGATTTTGAAAAGGAAGCTCAACTCTTTACTCTAACTTCAAGCTGATGTAGGGGGTACACATTCGGTGTCTGGCATCGAAGTTGACGTGATGCTAAAAGATCAAGAGCATCGTCTTCAAAAAACAGTTGGATGTGATGGATAAAAATAACGAGTTAAGGGTTAAGGCTCAATCTGAAACCTTTAATGGTGCGTTGAAAGAGTTGAAAATTGTTGCGAAGGAACAACACGCTCTTTTCATTCAATATGTCAAGACAGTTCGAGAAGATGTTAATCGAAAAATTGAAGAGTTACGTGTTGATATGGAAAAGGAGATTCATGAATTGAAAAACAACTATTCTTCCCTTCTTTCGAAGGTTGACATAGTTGCTGGGTTGTAACAAAAGTTGTTGAATTCTATCATTGCTTGGTACCGAAGATAGATGCAAAGGCTGAGGATGATAACAAATGTTTTGGGAAGATTGATTCACTTTTGAGTGATTTAAAGGAAATGGTCTTTAAGTCTGGTTCCTCATCACTCTTTACTCCTAAGTTTTTAACTCAGAAGTTTTGTTTGCTCGAGTCAACAATTCACTCTGAATTGGCTCCACTTTTGAAGCTTCTCAACTTACTACCAACGGATGCCCCACCTGTTGCCATAAGGATGCAAGGGGGAGAAAAGAAAATTGTTGGTGTAAGTAAGGGTGAAGGAGCATCTGGAAAGACAAGTGAAGATGCGAAGGTTGTGGGAAAGGTCTTGACAACTCAAATTCCAGCAACAATGTCTAAGAAGACTGATCCTTCTATGTCAACAACAACAACAAGAAGACCTTTGGCAATAAGGATTGTAATTGGTGGTTCAAGATCATCTTCGAAACCTAAGCCTATTGAAGCTGATAAAGGCAAATGGAAGGGGGTTAGTGTTGAACAGACGAAGGACGAACGAAAAGCAGCTATTGAAGCTGAGTTGGAAAAGCAAAGACAAATTCAAAGCATTCTTTCACTTTGTCAAAATGATCCACCAACTATGAACAAAGGAGATCCGAGGAAGCTACATAGCTATTGAAACATTGAAGTTATGGTATTTTATGGAGAAATGCATGAGTTCGAGAAGAGACCAAAGAAGAGCTCTGCAACTGAGAATTCAGACATGAATCAGTTGGACATTACTATCAACAAGATGATGTTTATTACTTCACAATATCAGATTGGTAACAAGTTTGAAGACAAGGAAGAATTCAAAAGGCTAAAGCTTCACTTTCATGTTGTACTTAGGAAAGAAGAAGTATGGTCTCTAATCAAGATTTTTCGAGTTTTGAGTATCTCCAAAGATGTTCTATTTGAGGAAGTACTTCAAAATTTTCGATATCATGTGGTCAGAGCAAAAAACACCACCTTCAATTTCTCTGTTGCTGACTTCCCACTTATGAATCTGAATGACTTGATCTCAGTCACGAAGATTCTTAAAGTCACTGGTCATTCGAAACTTCAGGGTACAAGTAAATAAGACTATTTGTTGGGTCTTGATCATATCAATCTATTCATTGACAATTACTATGACTGTTTAGCCTTGACAGATGTCGAATTAGCTTTGATGATGGGTAAAGAGATTATTGTGCCTCAATCCTTGTTAAAAAGTCAAGCAGATTTAAAGCCATATGATGATGGGGAGATTTGTCTGAAACCACTTGGCATTGTTTTTTTTTGGTATAAGCAAGAAACGGAAGAAGACGAAATTTTTATTTCAAGCTTGTGACGTCGAAAGATATAATACTACATAGTATTGAAACTTGCTTGTTCGAATGAACAATTGTAAAGTTTAAGTCTAGAAATCCTACAAATTCCTAGTTCGCTTAAACTAATGCTCTGATACCAACTATGACATCCCCATTTTCACGGCTAGAAAAGACCGATTTGTTTATGCTTTGTTTGAAAATCAGAGTAACCTTTTAAAGAAAAGTGTTGCGGAATTTGTTCCCAAAAGAAAAATATGATAAAGATTTATCAAATCGTTTTCGAAGAAATGTATTTCATTATATTAAAACCTCAGGATGTCATGTTTGATACATATCAAAAGCATAAACAGAACCACATAGACCTTACAACATTTATTTATATCGACTGGCCTATAATCCGTAATCCCTCATCCGAACATCACATCTATGCTCATGTGCCACTACCTGTAATACAAGAAACGGAGTAGGTCAGGCTTGGGAGCCTGGTAAGCACTTAGGGTTTTCAACCCACAATAAATAAGTTTATTGATTTCATCAAACCAAACAAACTCGATTACCCATTCCCGTTATCCTCACTTTATGTCCCTTAATCATCTAATATAAGGGACCTAGCCTAAGGATTTTCATCGGGGCGACAAACACTGCTTTGGGGGTCCTCATTAATTTATGTCAAATATGGCAACCATGAGGGGGATGGAGTAATGTTGGCGAACACTGAGTTCAAATAAACCCCTACAGGTTGCAAGCCTGCTAGTATTCCACTGAACTGTCTAGTCCATGGTCGTCATCTATACTCCGCTAGATGAATGGATCATCTTAAACATTGAGGCCTCTCATCGTTTTATTTTATGATACACCATCTGTTACATCTACCCATTTTACCCAACATATTTGTAGACATAAAATACATATACAGTTTAAATCATTTAAAACATGTATAATATCGTTCATCCAACATAGGTAGCAAGTATACATATAATATGCACACATAGCACGTAATTTGTATAAAATACTTCATATCTTTGTATAAGATGAAAGTACCTATGCACTCACCTGTTAAGGTGGTGATTATGAACTTAGACAGCGCTTCGCTTCTAAAAAATAATTTCCTTGACGAAACTTAGTATTATTACAACTAGATTTTAGTTTCATGTTCATCAGTACTAATTAATAGTATTATTATTATTATTATTATTATTATTATTATTATTATTATTATTATCATCATCATCATATAAGCATTTAAGCAATACTTCTCAACCACTATTACAGACAGGGGCCAGACATGAAGCACCAGAGGGCAGGACCATTTTGGCATTATAGCACTTCTGAAATCCAATAACCCATACGACCCTTCAAATCGGATTCCCCGTACTGCAAGTAGTTAAAAAGATATTAGAACAACACTTATATAACACATAATAATAACCCAAATATTTATTATAAGTTTCTAATAACAATACTATATTTAAATAAAAGCTATATTTAAAGTAGGGTAGGCGTATCTCACTTACAATGGGTTTTTCTTAAAAATCGGGATCTGCTGGAGCAGAGCTTCTGAGCCAAAAAAACTCTTTTTCTTAGAGCCATCTGGCGCTCCGAGGCTTCCTTCTAGTGCTAGGGAAGTTCCCTAGGCTTGGGAGGGGTTTAGGAAGGCTAGAGAGAGAGAGAGAGTAGAGAGAGAAACAAGGTGTGGAATGGTGTGAAGAATTGGCTAGCCTCGCACCCTATTTATAGGGGAGCCTGGCCTTCGGTGAGTAGGGCGTTCCTGCGAGGAGCGCGTCGCGTTTCAGTGTGCAGGGCGTTCCCTCATGCACAAGGCGCTCGTACGACTAGCTGTCCGAATTCGGTTGGGGCAACGTGGCTAACTCCGAACCGAGTAACTGAACGCGAGGCGTTCCCTTCTTGCGTGGGGCGTTCCCTCGGACAACCTCGCAAATCACTATTCCGACTTCAAAATTTCATAACTCTCGCATACAAGCTCCATTTTCGACGTTCATTATATCCACGCATAGGTGGGACCGTACTCTACAACTTTTGTTTAGACTTCGTCGGCTGTTTTTGAATCTATTTTTAAAGTTATATTGTTAACAGGCCGGGACAGGAAAAGTCTGTTAAAAATTCATAACTACTTCATCCAACATCCGTTTTTGTCTATATTTTTACTGTTGAGCTACTTATAACGAGATCTTCGATTTCCATTTAGGTTGTGTCGGCAAAAAATGGGCCGAAGTATTCGAACTCCGGATTATATATTGATAAGCCGAAACTTGTAAAAATCATAACTTCTTCATACAAAGTCAGATTTGGGCGTTCCTTTTATGCACGCTCTCGGTTTAACGTATGCTACGACTTTCGTTTAGATCACTATGGCTAAAAGCACTTTATCGTCAACTCACTTTTTACATCACATAGTGTCGTGTCGATTTTGTCGCGAAACTTCAACATGCTATAACTTCTTTGTTATAACTCGGATTTCAGCGTTCTTTATATCTCCGGAATCCATGTCATGACCACTACAAATTTCTTTATATCTCGCTCGTCTATCTCTCAAAACGATTAACATATATATCCACTTTTGCTCATATGCTCTCCTTTCTTCTCGCAATCTAGATTAACCTAGTTCTCGAGATTGGGGGTTCAAATGACGAAGATTGTGCATTGCGTCGGGGTTTTGCTGGAAGAAGCAGTAGAATGTGATGCGATACATACAGAGTATGAGGTGTTGGAAATACCACCGGCATCCTTCCATTATTAGGGCCCCCTTATCCTACTCGCCCTGGTGCATATCATTGTGATGTCATGCTGTTTTTCCTCAATGTGATGTCACGTTATTTTTCTTCTCTTTCTCTTCTCATCAATCGACAATCACCACCATCTCCAATCAAATACACTTCTCCTCCTTTGTTCTTCATATCGTTTCCATGCCATAGTCGCTTGTATCAAAGCTGCTAAAGGTATAATTCAGTTTGTCCTTCCCCTAGTTCGTTTCCTTGAGTAATTAATGACTTAATTTGAGAAAAAAAAAACACATGAACGCACTTGGGTTCGAAATGGGGGACTTCATTTACTAGCATGGTGTATGATTGTGGGGTAATTGGATTTCCCCTCAAACTAAAAATGAATAATATGCTTACTTCCTATTTTGAATTTGACATGCTCCCCCATTTCACTTTTGACTTTTGACGTGCACAATGAGTATGTTTCCCTTCTAATGCTTACACACCATTAGTGTTGTTAAACAAGTACTCCAAGTGTTTGATGAAAAGCCAATTTAAACAATGACTTGTCTTTATATGTTGATAAAATTACTGGAATCATGTTTATAATATGTTTCTTCTATTAGATTATTTAACAATCTCAAATCATGTTTGTTTTATGTTTCCTCTATTGGATATTTGTGCTTTATATATGTTGTTTTTGTTGTAACTTTTATGCTCTTCACACTCTATTGATTACATGAATCAAAATTAGGACACTCGCGCGATATATTCTGATGTCTTATTATACAGTTCATTAACTAGGATAACTCTTTTGGTATGTTAAATTTATCTACAGGAAGGTTAATGCTATTGAGCAACCCTGCTATGATTGAATTATATATAGTCTTTACTTTTTATAGCCACAACTCAATTGAATTTGGTCAAATAAACATCTTTTACCTATGTTTGTTTTATTAAATATGCATTCTTTTTAAGTACAAGTTTTCAATCTAACTTGGATGTACCAATATTTTCTCAAGGTAGTACCAACCCAAGGGATGTGCGTTTGGACCGAATACTCGAACCGAAACCGAAACCTGAACCGGACCGACTCGAATTAGGATCGAGTAAGTTAATTGGGTCGGTTCTCAAGTATCTGTTTTTGCCTAATTCGGGTTTTCGGGTATTCGGTTTGGGTTACCCGAATAAAGGTTTAATCAGGACAAAAAGGTCGACCCAAAAAGTGAATAGTCACTTGAACCGAATAACCCAAATAAACCGAAATAGCCCAATTAACCCAAATAAACCGAAATGACCTGAATAACCCAAATAAGGAAATTCTATATTTAGTTCAAGAAAAAAAATATTAAATTAATTTTTTTTCTTGAACTAAAAAAATATTAAATTAATATTCAATACACACACAACCAACAAAAAAAGATAAGGGGACAAGCTATCATATTTGATACCTAAGTCAGAGTTCAAGCACTTAATCGAAGAAATCTCAAGAAATACACAAAAACGATTGAAGAACTCAAAGTCGAAGGCAGGAATACAAAGAATCAAGATTCAATCAAATCAAGAGCCACCTACAAATCAAAACTAGCACGAATGAAGAACTATATGATATGGTATATTATGCTCTCGAAAAAGTAGAAGCATAGGAGTTGGGCCTCTACGGGTGGGCCCACTGCTTCAGCGAAAGCTGGTTCTTAACTATTTAGTCTTAAGGAAATAAAATTTTGAAACGTGCTATCCTCACAAGCAAGGGTAATTAAGGTATAAAGTTTAAATAAAAGTTGCAGCCGGTTTATTAGTTTGCACCATCGAGCTTCTTCCTGACTTCGGGAATCTGTGAAAGATGGAAGATATTGTGATAATCGTCTAGGTAGTGATTTCATTGGAGTTTTCTCAGTAAATTCTAATCATGTGAAAAAAAAAGAGTGAAATGGTTTTAGTTTTTGGAGTTAAATTTTTTAGTTTCCTTATGTTTATTTCAGTTTTATTCTAAGTTCTTTTTGGGTCATCTACATTTTTCCATTTTGTTTAGTAATGTTTAATCTTTTTATTACTAGAGGGAAAGTAAGGATTAAGGTTGGGGAGATTTGTTAGATGTCTTTCCATGCATCTTTTATAGTAGTTTTTAGTAGTGTTTTGCATCATATTTTATGCATTTATGTCTGCATTAGTTTAAGTAATGTTCAGCTCATATTTATTGTCAGAATTCCCGTACTGTTCATGTTTTCATGTTTTTTTCCAGATATTTCGAATGGAGCTAAGTTTTGGAAACAGATTGAATGTATAATTGGAGCTTAATGGAGCTAAAGCACTTGAAGGAGATGGAAGATGCATTAGATTTTCTTAAACTGAAAAGTTCACATCCGAAACGCACATTTTGAGTTTACATGATCGTGTTTTTCTTCATGCAATCTGGTTTTTGGTTGTGCTTCTTTTACGCAACTTTTACAGGCCAAAAGTCAAGTTTCAGGACTTTGTATCACAAACATGATCATTTTTCCCATGAAACACGACCATGTTTTTGAGTTTTATGCCTGGTGTAGCAACATATTTCATTAAACGGAGAATTCGGGACTTCGGAGAAAAAAACACTATTAAAACGATTGTGTTTTTCAATTTTTTGTGCTTTTTGTTGCTAGCTTGTATATAAATACATCCTATCTGATCAGTTAAAACTCTAGATGTTAACAGACGATGAAAACCCATTTTTTGACCATTTTTAAGGCGGTTTTTCTCTTTGTTTTCATCAATATCTGAAGATCTGAAAGTTGTGGATCATCTCAATCAGTTAGATTAGTAAGAATTAGTAGTTTAATCTTTTTTTTCATTGTGATCGGACTTTAGCCATGTCTGGCTAAACCTTAGATTTTATTTTTTCATAGATTAGTACTTTTCATGTAATCAATCAATAGACCTGGTTTTTTATTTGTGATTTTATCTAGATTTTTCAGTTTTGTGTTTGATGAATGTTTGATTATATTTCTTTTTATCTTGATTACCTAATTTAGGATTAAGTCAATCTAGTTAATCAGTTGACGGAATATGTAATTGTTCCAATCAACTAGTAATAAGTAACAAGTATTAGACTGGTTCCATGTTGGAATAGAACTCTGATATAAACTAAAATTTCATATTTTTATGCCTCAGAGCTTGTCAAGCTTGTCAGGAGTATTCAATATTACTGAGATTTTTACATGTATAATAATATCGCTTTTCTGACTTAATTAAGAGATTGTTCAATTAGGTTAGTAAAAAGTTAGGATTAGTTGAAAATCTTGTTTTGGTTGATTAATTAGGTAAAAGAAAACTTACTAGACCTTGTTCGTAGTTTTTGTAACACTCATTTTCTAAGATTGATCGACTTAGGGTGTTAAGGAGTCAAATGTTTGATTTTGGACGAAATTCAGTGTCACAACTTGACCATATGGTGATTACAACGTGAAGTTATTGTTCAACTGCGATTAGATGTGATTGATCACAACACGTCGCATCTGATTGAAGTTCATTGTGAAAATGACTCCAGATGCAAACAAAAGACCGAATGTAAAAGAGACCGAATGTGAATGAGAGGCTAAATATGAAAGAGACCATATGCGAATGAGAGGCCGAATGTGAAACATAACGAATGTGAAAGAGGGTAACAAGATGCGAATAGGAGTGATTGGATGCAAAAGAGGGTATCCGGGTGCGAATGGGAGTAATTGGATGTGAATGAGGGTATCCAGATGTGAATGAGGGTTTAGATGCGAATGAGGGTACTCAATACGATAGGTTTTCTAATGCTAACACACATTGATTGTTTCAGAAACTTCCCCACGACATAACCATGGTGTGGTCACGACGTGCAGCCTGCTACAGCCCGAGCCCATGAAAAATTTAAGGTGTCCTTTGTATTTAAACCCCTCTAAGCCGATTCTAGGGATCATTATCAACCTCTATCACCTTATTACCTTAGAAAAATCCTAACCTTAGTCCCTTAGTGATTCTTGGCCTTTTTAGAGCTTGTTTAAACCCTTTTATGTGTGTTCTTATTGCATACTGAAGACAGAGAAGTGTATCATTGTGGATTTGTATGGCTCAAGCTTGAAAATCCAAAGCTTTCAAATCTTTTGCAAACATCTGGAGGTATAAAGTTATCACCTTTATGGTTTTATGGTTTAGATCTAGGTTAGACTCTTGGTAGGGATGAGATTTAAAACTGGAAAACCGAACCAGAACCAGAATCGGACTGGAACCGGAACCGTTACAGTCGGAATATGTTGAACTGGTTCTAGTTCTGGGTTTAAAAAATGGCTTTATCTAGGTTCTGGGTAATCCGGGTTTGGGTCCATCGGGTCCGGGCAAACTGGGTCTAAGAACCCGAACCGATATTAAGAACCGGAACCGGTTTTTGTGAAAAGTTTAAAACATGCATATATCATTCGTTTCAAGTGGAATTGACATACGGTTTTTTACAACGTGTAGTTTAGAGTTTGTACATAATTTTATACTATAAGTTTGACATTTTTAGTTTTATATTCATTGATTTACAATCCCCTAAAGTTGAGATATCAAAGCTGGAAGTTTTTAGTTTTTCAGCTTTTTGGTATTTTGTGAAAGTTTTTAAAACATGCATATCTAATTCGTTTGAAGTCGGATTGACATGCGATTCTTTCCAACTTGTTGTTTAGATTTTGTACATTATTTTAGATTATAATTTTGTCATTTTTGGTTTCATATTCAAGGACTTACAGCCCCCTTAAGTTAGGATATCAAAGTTGAAAATTTTCAACTTTTCAGCTATTTATTTTTGTACTTTGAATTCTGTGAAAATGTTAACACATGCATATCTCATTCGTTTAAATTTGGATTGACATGTAGTTTTTTCCAGAGTGTAGTTTAGAGTTTCTACATGATTTTAGACTATAATTTTGTCAATTTTGGTTTCATATTCAATGACTTATAGTCCCCCGAAGTCGGGATGCCAATATTAAAAAATTTTAAAGTTCAACCCACTAAGTAGTAAGTAATTACCAAAAGATTTCGGGTTTTTCGGGTTTTCCGCTTCTAAACCCACTTTATCTGGTTCCATCCTACCTACTTTGATGTTTCCGGGTTTTCCGTTTCTAGACCCACTTTACCCAGTACCATACCCATAACCGAACCGGAATCGGTTCCTATATATCAGTCTGGCTTTCTATTCTACAAAATCTCGTTAACCGGTTCTGGGTTTTCCAGGTCCGGGTCCATCCGGTTTGGGTTCGGACCCACTCTCATCCCTAACTCTTGGTTTGCCAGCTTTTGGTCCCATGGTTTCGGTTCTTGTGAGTAAAAGCCACTCCAGAGCTCAAGGTTGTTATTTTATGTTGCTTCTGAGGGTCATGTGTTATAAAAATCAAAATCCTTGTTGATATCTTTCACTCATGCAAGAGTTTGAAGTCTTTAAAGAATGTTATAGACCTAGGGTTTGGCTTCTTGACCTTTTGGGTGGTTATAATGGATAAAGTTGGAAACTTTATCCTTCTAGACCATGTTTCGGACCAGATATGAGCTTTCAAGCTCTTAAGGTTGAAGGAATCAACTTAACCAATTAAGCTATTTGGAACCCAACCCCCACGACATGGCATCAGGTCGCCACACAGTGGCAATTGGGAAGAGTGTTGAGATAGTTGATATCTTATTCTTCAAACTTATAATTCATTCTCGTATCCTTTTGTCTCCTTAAATTGTATTTATTATTTATTTAGGGTAGATTGTGTTTCATTGTAGTGTTAGATATTTGCAGGAAGGGTTATTTGTGCATTGTTGGAGAAAGATATGAACTAAGGAGAAAAGCTGGAACATATTAAGAGAACACACGGGCTGTATTTGTTTGTAGTCGGATTGACCCGGTGTATAAATAGGTACTTGTATGTGTTTGGTTCATTATCTGATCAATCATCTTCCTGAAGAGCTCTCTTTTCTCTCTTCTCTCTCTGAGTTCGTCGTTTGAGTCTGTAATCATTCATAACTTTTTAGAGTCTTCTTGCTGTGTTTGAGTTTTCTCTATGTTAAGTGTATAGACTAGAACTTAATTATGAGGGCAGAGTGTGATTGTAGTGAGCTTTCATGTGTAAGTAATTGAAAACCAACTGGTTCTTACTTGAATAAGAATTGTTGATGTTGTGATTTCTTGAGTGTTCATATTTTTAGTTTACTTAAGATGCTATCAGAGCCTGGTTCAGCGCTATTTGTTGTTCTGTGTTAGGGTTTTTGATTAGGGTTTTAGGTTTAGGGTTGTGTCTCGATCTGGCCCTGGTTTGCTTCCATTGTTTGTAGTTCCGATTAGTGTTTATCCGTTAGTCTGTGCCAAGATCGTGAAGTTTATATGTTGATCTGGTTCAGATCTTGCAGTTGTTTCGCCATCAATTTTGGTGTTATCTTGTCACTATCTTGGGAGTAAATGTTCAGATCTTGTGTGGGTTGGTTTAACATGAATTAATCTCAACACATACATTATTCTGACGGTCAACGTCAAGATTGTGCGAACAGGGTTTCATTAACAGAGTTGGTGTCTGGCATTTGAATGCCCTGTGGTGGTCAGTGGTAGATCTTTTGATCTATCGAAACAACTTAGCTGCTTGCTTTGCAACTTTTTTGTGGATCACTGTAAGTGTTCGCACGCTTTTGCTTCTTGTTTTCTTGTGATGTTTTTTAGATCTATCATCTATCTGCTAATCTTAGTTGGTTTGCGTCTGTATCTCATCCTGCTCTGATCTTATATGATTATGAATCTGGACTAATTTACAGAAACTGGTTGTAAACTTCTAAGGTTAGGTTTGGATTCGTGATTTTTCTTGTCTCTGGTTCTTGTTAGTCATGACTGGTGAAACACCTGAAGGATCTTCTTCTGGTAAATCTGAAACTATTGATTTTGATGATCATTTGTATCTTCATCCTTCTGATTATGCTAGTAGTACTATTATTAGTTTTAAACTACTAGGAACTGAGAATTTCAGAGTTTGGAAAAGCTCTATGAATAGAGCTTTGAAAGTTAGAAATAAAAAAGGTTTTATTGAAGGTACTAAAGTTTAGGATAAAAAGGATCCTGTTAGATCTCTTAAATAGGATAGGGTAAATGCTATTGTTTGTTCCTGGATTCTTAACTCCTTGTTTGAGAATATCTATATTGGGCATGTATGTTCTGAGTTTGCTTTGGATATTGGAATGATCTATGTGATACTTATTACAAGGCTGATGGATCTGTTGTTTTTAATGTCCATCAACAAATCAATTGTCATTCTCAAAATGGTTTGTCTGTTTCTGATTACTTTAACAAACCTGATGATCTACGGAAGGAATTTGATAGTCTAACTAATTGTACTGAGTGTGTTTGTGATGCTGTTGTTCAGTCTAAAATTCATTCTAAGCTCATGAAGCTTATGCAATTTTTAAGTGGTTTAGATGAGTCTTTAATCAGGTTAAGAGTCACATTCTGCTAATGGAACCTTTACCTGATGTTAAAACTGCCTTTTCTGTTGTGTCTAGAGAATAGTCTAATCAAAAAAATGGATCTACTTCTGTTATGTCCAACAAATGTAGCTCTTCTTCAGCTTTTGCTGGGAAAATTAATGATAACATGAAATTTAAAGGTAGAAATCAGAATTTGGTTTGTAAAAATTATGGCATAAAAGGACACATAATTGAAAAGATTTATAAACTTATTGGGTATCCCAAAGATTTCAAATCTAAATCTGATTTTAATAAGGCTTCTTCATTTAGAACTGCTTCTCATGTTAGTTCACATGGAAGTGAGAATTTTAATTCTTCAGTAACTCATTCTGATAAGTCTGAGCAACATTTTTTGACAAGTGAACAATTTTCTAAAGTTTTGGCTCTTCTTAATGAGAAACAATCATCAGAAGATGTTACTAGAAATGCCAATATGGCAGGTATGATGTGTAATAATGTTTCTTTTAAAAATAATAGATGGGTTGTTGATTCAGGAGCTAGTCAACATATGAATGCCTCTGAATCACAACTGTTTTATATGGTTGATGTTTCCAAACTAAATTTAAAGGTGGATCACCCTAATGGATCCACTGCCAAGATTGAAAAAATTGGAAACATGAATCTTTTAGATTCTATATGTTTAACTGATGTTTTTATTGTTCCTGATTTTCATGTGAATCTCTTATCTGTTCATAAGTTGTGTAAAGAGAACAAATGTAAAGTTAATTTTGATGAGAATAATTGCTATGTTTAGGATTCTCTCTACAAAATGACTGTGAAGACTGGTAAAGAATTTGGAGGTCTTTACTATCTTGAAAATAACAATTACTCTCTAGGTAGGTCAATTATTGTTAATTATTCTAAGTGTTTTGTCTCTAAACTTACTTGGCATAATAGATTAGGTCATCCTGCTGATAAGGCTTTAAATGTGTTAAAACCTCTTCTTAACTTTGAACATGAAAATGTTATGCCATGTGAAGTTTTCCATAAGGAAAACCAAACTAGGGAACCTTTTCCATTAAGTGAGCATAAGCCTAGTAAACTTGGTGAACTTATTCATCTGGATGTTTGGGTCCTTATAAAGTTCTTGCTGTTGGTGGTTTTAGGTTCTTTCTCACTATTGTTGATGATTTTTCTAGAGCTACTTAGGTTTATCTTTCGAAGTCTAAAAGTGATGTTTTATTTGTTTTCAAGAGTATCATGCTTTACTTGAAAATCAAATTAGTGTTAAAATAAAAACAATCAGGTCTGATAATGGACCTGAGTTTGTGAATTTTAATATGAAAACTTTTCTTGAAAGAAGGGGTATTGTTCATCAAACTTCATGTGTTCATACTCTACAACAGAATGATGTTGTGGAGAGAAAATACAAACATCTTTTAAATGTTTCTAGGTCTCTTTTTATTTCAGTCTGGTTTGCCTAAAAATATTTGGGGAGATACGGTTCTTACAACTATTTTTTTAATAAATAGAAATCCCTCTTCTGTTTTAAATGGTAAAACTCCTTTTGAACTTGTTTATAATTGTGTTCCTGATTTTGTTAAAAACAGAGTTTTTGGGTGTTTATGTTTTTCAACTAAATTAGATATTAAAGATAAATTGTCTGAAAGATCTGAAAAGTGTGTTTTAATTGTTTATTCAAATGTTAAGAAAGGATATAAATTGTTTAGCCTTGATAGTGGAATTTTTTTCTCCAGGGATGCGAAGTTCTACGAGTCTATTTTTCCTTTTAAAATGGCTTCAAAATCTGGTGCCTTTTCTTATTCTCTTGAGTCTTCTTCCTTGAATGATCATGGTCCATGGGATCCTTTTCCAATAATGAAAATTTGTTGTCTGATAATCTTGATGATAGTCAAGGTTCCAGAAATTTAGATGGTAGTTATCAGGAGGGTGATATTAGTGTTGATCAACCTGTGAGTGCAATTGATTCTAATTGTGAAGGTAGTTTAAATAGAGTTGCAACTCTTTCTGATCAGGAAGGTTCTCCAGATTGTGAAACACTTGGTTCGCAACTTGATCCGGTTTCATTTGAATCTCTAGACAATTCTGTGGAAAATCTTGGTTCATCTCCTTCTGATAGTCAATATTTGAGGCGGTCTCATAGAGAATCTAAGTTTCCAAAAAGGTTTAGTGATTTTTGTTGGATTAGTGTCTAAGTCCATAACTATTTTGGTATGTACTTGACCCGATGGTGCATGGTCCTTTTGGGTTGCCTTCACCAAAGCAACTTGATAGGATGAATTATGGAGAGAAAGGATTAAATATGATTTATTAATATATTATGGGAATAATATATTAAAGGAGAAATCATATTGTTTAATTAATATTAGTCAAGAATTAATTGGTAATTAGTTTTGTGACTAAAAGAGATTAATTAAACTTAAGGGACTGAAATTGTAATTATAAGATAATTGCAATCTGGGCCATGGATTGCCTTATATTATAAGGTAGACGAATTCTAATGGGGAAGCCCATATGAAATTGTCCAAGGCCTTGAGGAAAGGGCTCCATGGGTTGCTTAGGGCTTAAGCATCCAAATTAGGGTTTCCTTGTTAGATAACCCTAATAGCCTCATTATATATAAATCCCTTAAGGACCAAAAACGTGGCTAAGCATCTTGCTAGGGTTTTCACACAGTTTTAGCAGCCTCCATCCTCTCTCCTCTTCATCCTCTTGCTTATGGTGTTTGTGAACCATTAGAGGAGTGACAATTGTGACTCTATGCTTTCTAAAGTCAATACAAGGAGATTTGGGATTGTTATTGCTACATAACAATCAAGGTAATATGTTAAACCCATTCTTATGTTAATATAATTACTTGTATGTTAGAATTAGGGTTTATAGTTTTGGATAGCTTGCATGTACAATAGAGAAACCTAGATCCAAGCATTAGGGTTTGTATGAGCACATAGGATGTTCTTATAACCAAAACCTATCAGTGGTATCAGAGCCTAGACTGGTTTCTATTGTATTGATGCATTATATGTTTAAAAATTTTGATTTTTTGGTTTCTGGAGTCTGGACTCGCCGAGTCCATAGCTGAACTCGCCGAGTCCATGCTGACTCGACGAGTCCATGCTTGACTCGACGAGTCAACTCGTCAGATGGAGCAAACTTCGGGATTTCTTGCTGTTTTTGCTTAAGGATAGTTGCCTTATCATATTAGATCAATATGAATCCAATTTTATGATATATTTGACTATATTCTTGATCTAATTGAAGATATTTATCAATTAATAAAATATTTGTTTCCTTATTTGATAATTGATTAATTATTTTGATTAAATTAGTAAATTGTTTTGCAAGAAATCATTAAATAAATCAAATATGGATAATTATGTGATTAAATGTTAATTTAGATTATTTGTTATTTGATCCTTGTTGTTATGAAAAGTTTCATGGTTTCCCCTTTAGGTTTTATAGTTTAAATTTGAACTCAAAGGTTTTGTTGTTTTGAAATTTAAATAGTTAAAACCCTAATGTTTTGAAAAGGTTTCAAAACTTGCCCTCAAGTTTTGGAATTTAAATTTTGATTAATAGTTTAATTTTGATGTATATTTAAATTCTAAACCCTAATGTTTTGAAATGTTTCAAAACTTGCCCTCAAGTTTTAGAATTTAAAAGTTGATTAAAAGTTTAATTAGGAATGTTAAATTCTAAAACCCCAATATTGTTTTGAAAAGGTTCAAATCACACCCTTATGGTTCTATTAATTAATTAAGGTGTATAATTAAAAGAAGTTTAATAAATCCATAAAAGTTTTGGTTTACAATTTAATTGAATTAAAAGTATAATTGTTAAATTTAACCACCTAATATTTTAAAAGTGTGAAATACACCCTATACTATATATAACATTAAAAGTCTAACATTATATATATATATATATATATATATATATATATATATATGTATGAGTAAAAGTCAGTCTTACCGTTAGTAGGCATCATTCACGAAGCTGGTCTATAAGCGGTGTTTAAGGAAATTGCCTATAAAATGGCGATTGAATGGGTATCCACTCTTACCCACCGCACTCTTGACTAGTGGAGGGTCGTTAGCCGAACGGGTAGGATAGGACGAAACCTTCCATTATAAGTATAGTGAAGTATAAAAGTAACTAAATGTTTTTCAAATTCCCAATCTTAGTTACTTAGGGAAAGTGAATTGATGCAATTCCATGAAATTACACTTTGTGCCCTTGCGAAGACGTTAGTGGAGCGTGTGTGGTTTACCGGCACACTAAATGGTTCTAAGCAAAGGTAGCAAAGGGTGACTCAATGTTTGTCATAGTTCGGTGGAGCGTGTGTGGTTTACCGGCACATCGAATAGGTGACTGTAACATGTGAGGGCACCATGTAAGTTTGCATGGTTATTCACACCCGCTTTGTGATCCTCGGCATCCCAGTCACAAACAAGAGGGGCATATCGAGATTTAAACATGCCATTGAAATGTTCAATGAATCTCAAAGGGTCTAGGAGTTTTCATAGATTTAAAACTTAAATTTCTTTTTCATTTTTCATGGTGGAAATTAGTGAATCGTCATTCACTTACCTTCAAATATTCTGCAATTAGGGTTACGGCATCCCTCTCCCAAGTTGTGGAATATTGTGTTGGGTCCTAGCCTTAGTATCTCATTTGGGTGATTTACTAAGGACTCAATCAATCAACTAACTTGAATTCGTTTTTCTCCCGTTTTGTAGATGTCAAAGTTTGACAACTATGGTCTTCCCAAATCCCATGGAACAAGCTTTCCACATGAAGATGATATTCCACGATTCGATCGAGAAACAAGAAATCATACTTCACTTTCTCCACCTCCTCCAATTATTCTCCCTAACCCACAAGTTCAAAGGCTTGAAAAGTTCAAGATCACTCAAGCCCTTTTGGCAAGTAAACATAAAGAAGGAAAGTCAGTGTGTGCACACATCCTAGGGATGAAGTCACACATTGATAGGTTAAAAATGATGGGATCCGTTGTCTGTGAGGAGATGGTTGTTGATTGGGTTCTTCAGTCACTTCCTAATTCATATAGTGAGTTCGTAAGAGAGTACTATATGATGAACCACAACGTGACCCTTATAGATCTCACCTATATGCTTATTGGTGCTGAATCAGCAATGGTTTGGCACAATAGAAAAGCAAAGTTGATTGGTGGATCTTCCTTCAAGACCTCTATGAATATAGACAATGGCAACGAAAGACAAGCTATGATCGAAAGGTTTGATCATAAGAGAAAGGCAATGTCTAAAGTAGTTTCATGTCATGTTCCAAAAGAGTCAATTTGCTTTTATTGCCAAGAGAAAGGGCATTGGAGACAAAGCTGCCCCATTTACCTAAGAGATCTAAGAGATGGGAGAGTCGAAACGTATGGCTCTAACATAGGTAAAATCCATTAACTAACTCTTTTATGCTTCTATTCTAGACTCTTAATACATAATGTGATAAGAGTACAATTGATGTTTTGTAGGATCGAAGAAAAGAAAGGAAGCTTAAAGGAAGAAGTGAGCAGAATCTAACCGTGAAGGAATGGATTTCGATCGCATTTATCGAAGATTAGATTCTTGAGCTACTACTTAGAGTTAGAATTAGATTGCTAAGAAAGATGTATTAGCATAGTTTTTTCAATGAATTGCATTGTAAGGACGAAATTTTTCCACAATAAAATAAATTTTGATTTTATATTATTTATTTATCCTTGCAATGGGTGTATATGAAAAATTGATGTTTGAATGTTTCTATTATTAGCAATAATGGATATGATTCTTATTTATGGTAAGATCGAGAGTTTAACAAATAGGGAGAGTTTCTCATCGCCCAAGTTTCAATTGGACAGAAACTTGGAATCATGCAACTTGGTTGCACGATGAATGAGAAATTCCATATTTGGAAATTAGACTAATTCATTGACAAAGTGTCAAGTGAAGGACTAGGAGATCGAGCACACAAAGTTGCGTGTTGATCAAGTCCACCATAAGAGTAACAAAGATATTCGTCATGTTGTACTAAAAGTTTAGTAAATATGATTATACTTACAAGATTAAGTGTAATTCTGAATTGATTGAAAAAGTTTAAATCAATAGCAGAACGAATAAGAAGAATCAAGTAGGCAGAAAGATAAAAGTTTCTCCATTCTAAGAAGAATGGAGGGTACCTTTTATGCTTTATGATAGGTCTTAATGATTAAGAACCATATCTCAATTGATCCTCTAAGTGAGTCTTAGTATAATTGCATGTCTAAGAAGAGGATTCAAGAATTGAAGAAATGGTTAAATCAAGAAGTCAATCATACTTCGTTCCAAAACAAGTCTTAGATTTAAGATTGTGACATTGAGTGAATAGTATTAAGAAGGTTATAACATTCAAATGTGGAAAGTTGTGATGTCTTGGATAAGACAAAGACCAACTAGGACCAATTTATGAAGTGTTTGATAAAAGCTACACTAACTCTTGAATATTTGTTTGTCAAGAAATGGTTGTTGACAAGAGAATTTTATATATCAAGGAGTCAGTGGGAGTCTTATTGGTCTTGAAAGGTTTCAAGAACAAATCAAATAGACCTTATCAATCATCACTAGCACATGAGTTAAGGTTTACAACCTATCGTGTTAACGTTATTTTGTTTCTGTGCGGTTCCAATTGAGTTAATTATGCATGTGAGTTCTATGAGTTCTCATTTTGAACGCATAAAAGGCAAAGCACCTTAATCAATGAAAGGTACATTGATAGGAAAAGGTGAGTTGCTTAACTACTTGGAAGACATGGTGGGAAATTGTGCTACCATAAGGCAAGAAATCAAGATTAAGAAAGTTCGATCCATATGAGTTTGAATTTGTCGTAAACTTTGGTTTTGACAAATTCACATGGATAGGAACAAATACACCGATTAAATCTAAGTGTCGTAAGATTTCCTCCTTCATGAAAATGATCGTGAGGAAATGCTTTCACTAAGAAAGATTTTAAGAAGATAGTCATTGTAAAATTGCATTCTCGAATTCAATTATGGTTACAGTATCCCTTTCCATGATTTGAATTGTGAGGTTTGGCAATTAGTCCTAATTGTTTAGACACACATATGAACTATCGAAGGCAAAGGTGTATAAGTTCAAGAAGCCTTGATAAAGGATTATCAAAGCACTAAATATTAGAAACATGAACTTAAGAAATTCAATAAGTATTGTTTTCTGAAAGTTAAGATGTTTATGAATACACGTCAAAGCTAGTGGGAGCATAAGTGTTATGTTTATAATAATCATCATGATAGTGGAAGCATAAATTTTATGATTGTATGATTATTAAGGAAAGTATTGCAAGTTGGCAATATTAATTATAGAAAACAAGAGTTATACTTTGCAAAGTCGCAAGAGTTGTAAAGTTGTTTTGCTATAATTAAGGGAGAGAATATTATGCTTCATTTCAAATCTAAAGGCTTAGGTTGTGGAATGTTAATAAATTTAGTCAAAGGTACATAGTGTGTTCTTAAAATTTCGATTATGATTACGGCATTCCTCTTCATAATTCAAATTTTGAGAACATAGCAAATTAAACATTATGCGTTGTGTCCCATACGCTTCAGGTATAGGATTGATTGAAAATGCTTTAATGTTTGACCATTCTAAAATTTTCCAAATGTCGAGCGCATTTAGAGGGAAAAGGGACTAGAATTGGTTTTGACTAAAATAATTAAACAACTATCAAAGGACAATCCAAAGTTTGACGAGGATTGGTCGCTTGTGAGTAGTAGGAAGCATGATATTGGATGGACCATATCGACATCATTATGAATAGATAAGATTCTATTAAGAATGACTTGTCATATGGAAAATATGGAAGCGTGTCCATATTGGGAATTGAATATGGAAAAATCTATGACTAGATTAGAAACTTTTATGCAAAAGGATGTTCAAAGGAATGTACTTTGAGTGAGAGACATCATATCTAAGGAATTGTAACAATCTCCGATAGAGGACTTTGTAATATCATTGGCAATAGTCTTTGTGACTTTGGTGCAGTGACATTACAAAAGGATTATTGCATAGAATGTCAGAATCTAGCATATTTTATAAGTAACAAGAATTTGATATTCTCACACTTATGAAAAAGGATTTGGAGTTGTGAAATGAGAATGATTGGAAATGTGTTCAATTTGATCTATTTCACAAAAGTAAGAACCATAGGTAAACATTGGGTGCATGCTAAGAGCATGGGACAAGTGTAATAATTCAAGTAAGAAGTTGATTACCCGAAACGACAAATAATGAGTAATCGATATGGTGATAAATAAAATGAGTTTTATTTATACTCAAAGGTTTGAGGCCATATGGGATTAGTATTATTCTTGTGTTTCACTTTGCATGTTTTGACTTCTAGAATAATTGAGTTTATTAAGAATAATCGAATTATTCAAACGGGCCACAGTCGTTCATATGTTGGAAGTAGATATGAATGAAGACTGTCGTGAATTGGTGTGCGGATTGTCTAAAAGAGTATTAGACATAAGCAAATGTTTGCTGCAACGTTCATGAGTGCTTATGAATATGATTTGAGCATTGGATTAAATCCACGCTCACTTGGATCACTCCATGAATTGTATCACGAGTGATTGGTGAGACGATAACATCTTATATTCTTGAAACCGAGATGTGTGAGTTGTATCTTGCAAATTGGTTGCACATTGATAATATGTAAACGCACTAGTAACTTGGTGTTATAAAACATATTGTTGTGTGTGATTCGGTGAGTGAGTGCAAGCAAGCATTGTATCAAAGTTTATCCGTTCCTTTTATCCAAAGAAGGATCAAAGCAATATCTTTGGGCCCCTCGATGATTTAGTGATGACAAACGTAAATGCTCGGCCGGGCTAGGGCTAATTTGATTTGTTCAATTAGTCAGTCGTCATAAATCGGAATCGAGATATAGTACAAAGAGAATGATTTGAAATCATATCTCATATGATATCTAGAATGGAGGAATATATGATCCCTTATCTAAGGACACGCATATCTGATAGGATCAGAGCTGACAGCGGCTTTGGAAAGCTAAGATTGCAGATCGGGATCTGAAGTCATACGCATAATAGTTATTAGACTTATCCAAGTGGGAGACTGTTGGATTAGTGTCTAAGTCCATAACTATTTTGGTATGTACTTGACCCGATGGTGCATGGTCCTTTTGGGTTGCCTTCACCAAAGCAACTTGATAGGATGAATTATGGAGAGAAAGGATTAAATATGATTTATTAATATATTATGGGAATAATATATTAAAGGAGATATCATATTGTTTAATTAATATTAGTCAAGAATTAATTGGTAATTAGTTTTGTGACTAAAAGAGATTAATTAAACTTAAGGGACTGAAATTGTAATTATAAGATAATTGCAATCTGGGCCATGGATTGCCTTATATTATAAGGTAAACGAATTCTAACGGGGAAGCCCATATGAAATCGTCCAAGGCCTTGAGGAAAGGGCTTCATGGGTTGCTTAGGGCTTAAGCATCCAAATTAGGGTTTCCTTGTTAGATAACCCTAATAGCCTCACTATATATAGATCCCTTAAGGACCAAAAACGTGGCTAAGCATCTTGCTAGGGTTTTCACACGGTTTTGGCATCCTCCATCCTCTCTCCTCTTCATCCTCTTGCTTATGGTGTTTGTGAACCATTAGAGGAGTGACAATTGTGACTCTATGCTTTCTAAAGTCAATACAAGGAGATTTGGGATTGTCCGATCAATCGTCTTCCTGAAGAGCTCTCTTTTCTCTCTTCTGTCTCTGAGTTCGTCGTTTGAGTCTGTAATCATTCATAACTTGTTAGAGTCTTCTTATTCTGTTTGAGTTTTCTCTATGTTAAGTGTATAGACTAGAACTTAACTATGAGGGCAGAGTGTGATTGTAGTGAGCTTTCATGTGTAAGTAATTGAAAACCAACTGGTTCTTACTTGAATAAGAATCGTTGATGTTTTGATTTCTTGAGTGTTCATATTTTTAGTTTTCTTAAGAAAGAGATCGATTGTTCTATCCTGATTCGATGCATCGATATGGCCAAGGATGGCCACGATGTGATGATATGCTGAAGTGAGAATTTGGCTGTTGATCTTGACTTGTGACTTTTGGCTATGGTTAACTTTTAGTCAACTCCTGGTTTTAGAAGAGGAGATAAGGGCTTAATAGTTATGATGTATAGGTGGTGCGTAGCATTGGTACTTCTGGCAGTGAAAGCAGTAGCAAGTAATTATCATATGTAAGGTGAGTCTCTTCACTATACTTATGGGTCGAAGACACCAATGTCAGCCCATTGGATTATGATATGTAAGAAGACCAGGTGGTGGCCCCTGGAAAATGCATGAAAGACCTGGAGATGGCTCCGAACAAATTGTATTCAAGACCTGGGTCTAGACCATGGTAGTTATATGTAGGATGCGAATTGTCTTTTTGATACTTGCATTGAAGAAGATGAGGTGACTCTAGACACTTATTTTTAAGACCCGAGTTTTGGCCCCCAACTTGGCAAGGAAAGACCATGATACGGTTCATAGCATAATGAAAACTGTAAGACTATGCTTGGCACATAGCAATCTCTATTATATGTATGGTTTGTGGTATTTTGGGGAACTCACTAAGCTTTGTGATACGGATTCATGTTTATGGTTTCAGGTACTTCCGGTTCTAAAAGGAAAGGCCCGACGTGATTATACGGCATCCCCCCGAAGTTTCCTCATTGGCTATTTTGATTCTTACATTGATGTTTAAGTAATATGTTCACATTGATTGGTTTTGAAACAACTCCCTTGTATGGTTTATTGTATAAAAAATGAAAATTTTACTATGAATTTTTCTGACGTTACAGTTTTCAGTACCAACATAGATAGAATACATTTTGAATAATCAGGTTTATGTTGATTGCATAATTAGGAAAGTCATAGCAGAATTGAATCTGTTTTTATTACTGAATTTCATTTAGTTGTTTTTCACTGCAATATTTAGTTTTAATTAATAATCAAAATCTCCTTTTTAATATTTCCTGTTTTATGACTAGTAAGTGCCTTACGCAAAGAGACATTGACTTTTTGGACGTGTTCCTATGGATTCGACCCTACTTCCCTGTGTTATCCATTAGTGCGTTTGAGCAGTGACATTTTATTTGCTTAAGGTGTGTGCGACACTTTTCGATTCAGGTGAGTTTCTCACTATTTTACTTATGTTTACTACAAGAAAAAGTGTTGTCTCTTCAAAAAATTTAAGCATTTAGGTCACGCATTATTGCATGCCCTTAAATTAGTGTCTAAACAAAAAAGAAAAAAACATGGAGGGCACATGTGTGTCATCTAAGGATGTCGCTTTATAAATTTTAATGGAACGCGCGTTCCATCCTTTTAATAGCAGGGGGGAAATGAAATCCTAAAAAAATAAAACCCCCGCATTTCATCCATCTTTTAGGGTTTCTATGTAAACCCTAGACCTCATTTGCAGGTGTTCTCTGATCAAGTTGTTGCTGTTCGGGAAGGAATAAAGAATTCATCATCTCTACCAGTCGACAACCTTCACTCTCTACTTCTCCTTTTCTCTGTAAACCCTAGACCTCATTATGCGGCTGTAACTCTTCCTCCCTTTCGTGTTTTTGGAGCTTGGCAGCCATACAGTGGTCAACGATGTCGACTATCCTCTTTTATCCACCATTTTCTCCTCTGAGACTTTAAAGACACGCCATCCCAAAATTGGAAGAACTAGGGCTTTTGTGCTCTGGATCTCACAGGAAACAAGTTTTCCTTGCCCCCAACCTCACATATCCAAATTCCTTCTTCTTCAAATGATTATATGTTCTTACCTCTCAACCGTACAATATCTCTCACGCTTTCCTATTTACAGTCAGAGTTTGAGAGCAAAAAGAAAAAAGAAGAAAGAAAAGATGTGCCTATTCTTCCTCTTTTCTTCCTTTAGTTCTATCAAAACCCTTCTTCTCCTTTCTTATTATTTCTTTTTTCTTCGATTTGCTGGTGAGGGTGTGAGGTGGCGTTCGAAGGTTGTCAAGGGGTTGTGAGGAGATGATGGCTGGTGATTGTTCGGTAATGGAGAAATAAGGGTGTGTTTGTCTGAGTGATTAACAACTTTCAGCAACTCCAAGTGCAGAAGCCCTAAAATTTTAAGCAACTTTTAGAGGGGAAAGGGAGAAAAGAAAAGAACAATGTATCGAGAATTAGAAAAAAGAAGCGGAGAAATAACCAAATCCATCTTTGATCCCTACCAGATGCATGTAAGATTTTCTACGCTTTTTATTTGGTTTCTCGTGAGATCGTCCAACTTTCTTCTGTGTTTGCTGATTCTTCCTTTGTATCTTCATGTTCATCACTCTTTCTGTCATATTCGTCTTCATTTGTATTCCTAGGTAAATTGTCATTATCCTAATTATGAAATTAAAGCTAAAGAGCAATTTTAGTTTTCCAATTGTTTCATGTTGTGTGATTTGATTTATATGTATATTGGGTTTTAATTCATTCCCTTGAAATTTAGGGTTCTAGGTTCATAAATGCAGAGCAAACAACACACACCCATTATTCATGTTCTCATCTGTAATAAGTTAATGTTTCTTCTCATTCTGCATTCATTCTTCCTGGTAAAAGTAAATTTGTATCAACAATTGGACAACAATCCTATCTAAATGTCTACCTATGCATCTAATATGCATTTAATCTGTAGCCTAATGTTACTTAGTTTATGTAGATGGGATTTTCGATCTCTATAATGTTTATATTGGATTCTTATTGATTTTATTTTTCTCAAATTCACCTTTTGTAATTACTGCAATACCTTTAACTACACAATTTTTTAATACTTTGATTGTTATGCTTTTCCAATTAAATTAGTGAGTTCATATGCTCTAAATTTCTCATAGGAGCCTTAAATGACACAACCATTTGCTACATAAAAGAATTATTTAACTAGTAAAATTCAGAAAAGAGAAGGCATATTCTTATCTATTTTACTGATTTGAGGTTCACTTCCCTTTTGTTGGTCGCTATATGATTTTTAATTATTTTTTTTCATAGGACGAAGTTTGATTGCAGAATTTGGACAAAAGGAGCATGTTGTTTTAGATATTTCTGGAGTAAGATGAAATAATAACTTAATAATAATAGTCGATGCTTAAGGTTTAGGGTTTGAGGTACAATTATCTAAGTTCACTGTTGTATTAAATATTAATTACCTTTTGGTTTCTAATTTTCCTTTTTGGTTAGATATAAGGAGTATCGACTTCAAGATTACAATACACGGTTTCTAAAAGAATTAAGAAATGATTGTGAATCTAGATTGTAGCATAAAATCTTGAAAATTAACTTTCTTTTTTTGTTTCTTGATTTTGGGGTTTAGTTGAATAACAGACATAACTGGAAGCACTTGCAAACTTGTCTTGTGAAAGTTGATGATTGTAGTAACTTATCAAAAAGATTCAAGGTTTGTATTTGATTGGTTTAACTTTGTGGATTTGTTTCAAGAATGTGATGATAATTCTTTTTTTTTTAATTTTTAAGACTCTTAAACAATATGAATTGGCAAAATTAGCTCTCATTGAAGTTGGTTGTTGCAGACCACCATCTGTGTATGTTGGCCAAAGTTCCAAATACAACACCAAATTATTAATAAAAAACAGTTAGAAGGATCATCCAACTCTTCATTTCGTGTTAGTTCTACCAAATCCGGCGAAAATGACGAACATACCCCTGAACTTTAGATTAACTTTACTTGATGTTTTTTACAATTTGAAATCAAACTACAGGCATAAGGGTCAATTTACCATTTTTCAGCACCATTGTCAGAAATCTGTCAAAATGACAAATATACCCTTGATATTCATATTAATTTCACTTGATCTAATTACAATTTGAAAATCAAATTGAAGGGTGTAATGGTCATTTTACAATGCAACTTCCATTTTGGTCAGATTTGGTGAGAATAGATATAATTTCGGAAGTTTGATGAAACCCCCTTGACAGTTCACGAGTCTGAAAAAAACTTTTAAAGCTACATTCTTAATGATTAGGATACAAAGGGTATCCATGTCTTCTACACATGACTGTTTGAATGAAAATTCGTTAATGTTGAGTGTTGACTAGTCAAAATGTTGTATTTATGTATAGGTGTGGCTACCCTGCTGTGAATGCCTCTTACAATGACTTGACCTTCCATCCAATCAGCTCCAGTAAAGACTGCATACTTTACAAGAATCGAAAACCCATCAAGTGCTACAACTGTGATTCCTGGAGTTTTTGACCAAAATGGTGTTTTTGAAAAAAATATTTACCAAACAGGTGTGGTTTTAAAAATATTTACCAAATAGGTGTAGTTTTAAATTTTTTTATTTTTCTTAAAATTTCAGTTTTTTTAATCATTTTGCTGATTTTTTATCATACATTTTTTATTTTATTTTTTACTTTTTGCTATAAAAAAGGTATTTCTTTTATTTATATACATCAAACAAGAAAAAAAGAATGGTTTGTACACTGCTCAACGGATTAGAAAACAAAAAAATGAGAATGTTTTTTTTTCCTAATTTATTATTATTATAGTATCTACATAAGAAATAAAAACCATTTTTTTATTGTTTTGTATTATTTGTTAAGTTTTTTTTTTCTTGTTGCATCTAAACTCTAGATATACAAAAAGAAAAGAATTGTGTATTTTTTGCTAATATATACCAAATCAATTAAAAAAAATTGTTTGCTGGTCTTGTTGGTTTAAATTAAAAAAATTATTGGTACAATGTTTGAAGTACCAAACCAACAAAAAATTTAACAAATACAATACAAAATAAAATATATTTGAAATACCTTGGTTCGATAACCATTATTTGAAAAAAAAATTAAAAGAATAAGACATAAAGTCAAATAAACCAAACAAAATATACGAAAACATATTCAATATCTTTTTGTTTGGTTCATTCGACCCTTTTTTTCTTTTCAGACAGTGGTTATCGAAATAAGCTATTTCGAAGTTATTTATTTTGTAAGAAGCAATTGTTGGTTTTGTAAACATTATACCAACAATTTTTTAATCTAAACCAACAAAGACTTTTTATAAAAACTAACAAACAATTTTTTTTTTCAATATGAACCGATAAATATCATTTTAAGTAAAAACCATCTGAATAATTAATATACTAATAAACTGGAACATGGGAAAACAATTCTAAAATTAAACAATTGATTTGGTATATATTATTTTTAAATATATACATGTCGTAACAAAAAAATAAGGAAAAAAAACCATTCACTTTTTTTTTGTGTTCTAATCCTTGGAGCAATGTACAAACCATTTTTTTTCTTTTTTCTCTTATTAAATGTATATAAACAAAAGAAACACATTTTTTATTGCAAAAAGTAAAAAAGAAAATAAAAAAAAAAAAAGTATGCTAAAAAACAGCAAAATGATTAAAAAACTGAAATTTTAAGAAAAATAAAAAAAATTTAAAACTACACCTATTTGGTAAATATTTTTTTCAAAAACACCATTTTGATCAAAAACTCGTGATTCCTGCAAGTAAGGTTTTTTTTTTTTTTTTTCATTTCCTACGTGTTGGGGTTTAGGGTTTTTAGCTGACAGCTACATTTGTTTTACGTGAAGGCACAACTTATGTCGATTGTATTTTGGTGAACATAATATTGAGAGAATGCTATTGTGGTAAGTGCTAAGGATAGTTAAGGGAATTTACATATATATCCATAATCAGTTTTCTTGCAAGAACTCCTAAATTGCTTCCACAAATCTAACTACATTGACCCTAATAATCAAAAAACTAATATTAGAATGAGTTTTGACTCAGGTTGAAGAAACAAATCCTTAAACAATAATGTTTAAGGACTCTTCCATAATGTTTTTACCTACAAGAAACTATCAGATGTGTTGTTGGAAGCAGTATCCAGTGCTCAAGTTTTGTCATTATATCAAGGCCTTGGAACAAAGAACTTACAATCTTTTATAGCATAATTTGTATACTTTCATGGATACAGCTACTTTAAAAGATTGTATCAGATTAAATTCAACTAAAGTCAATTGGAACAAAAGCAAATTTGATTCTTGCAGCTTCTGAAGGTGCTTATACTGCCATCATTACTCAGGTTACAAACTAATCAATCATACATCCCCTTTTTGTCTTTTTCTTTATCCTCGTCATTGGAAAATATCCACATAAGACTTTTCAAGTCAGTGTAACAAACACAGCTTAAGCAACTCCAACATATCTGTAATATATGACAACAAACCTCAGATATGGAATATATGACAACAAACCTACAGTAGTCTTCACATTAGAGAAGAGATCAACCACTAGAAAGGCCAGAGAAATTTGTAAGTTTATGTATATGAAATAGAACACAAACTGGATGTTGTAGTCATTCAATGTAAAGAACTTTAACCCTGCAATGAATTAAAGGGCAGTAGCTAAGTAAATTAAAATAATCAAAATAAAAAATGTAATTCAATGTTAATTGAGGAAAATATAACTACATTAAACCAAGAACCAATAGTAAGTCAAAGTTCTTTGGCAAATGTACATGAAAACATTATTATACTTTCTCACTTACATAGAAAATATTTATTAGCTCAAAGTTGTAACTATTTCATCATCATTGTCTAACTTTTAATCAATTTTTCTTCATATAGAGAATGAATAATAATATTCATTTGTCAATTGTTCCTTCTCTCTTAAATTGATCATTCAGTTGTCAATTCCATAAAAGAGAATGGATAATAATGTGTCATTGATATTATTATGAAAGTTTACATATGTGATTGATGTATCAGTTTGTTCAAAAGACGAGAATGCCCTCACCCTCATCCTTAAAAATAATTTGGTCTACTAGCATGGTATTGATCTGATTGACAATAATTTGGTGTTAATAGGATGAGAGGGAGGAAGTAACTCAGGCATGGTATATGGATGATAGCAATGAAGACCAAAGGCTACCCTATCATAGGGACCCAAAGGAATTTGTGTCTCTAGACAAACTTGCAGGTAAAAAGGAAAAAAAATCTATCTATCTATGTGTGTATATATATATATATATATATTCATCAAGTGTAGAATCATAAATAAATTAGTTTGTGAATGACACAGAAATTGGGATACTTAGTTGGCATTTGGATGCTGATAACTATGAAACTGATGAAGCATTGAAGAAAATTCGTGAATTATGTGGATACTCATATGGGTTTTGTGTTAAATTAATTCATCTTTCTTAAATCTTACACAATAAATGTTAATTTCCATTCCTTAGAGATGAACTTTGTGATTCTTGTGTTTGCAGGAGCTCATCTCCATGATCTTATTCACCGTTGCTATTGGCTTAATGTTAATAAAACCCCCACCCATAATTTTCATCATATCAAAATCATTAATTATTAAGATAACTTTATTTTTTTAACTTTAATAAAACCAATATTTATTATATGTATAATTATGGTTTTAAAATTCAATTATATAAATTATAAAAAAATCAAATTATTTAAATTATTTATTTCATCTTTAATTTTGTTCGGTGCTTAGATTGCAAAGGGAAGGGCTAAAACTGAAGTTTCATGCTTTTAAACAACAAATCAACCAAGTCAAAACTAGTGGTTCATACATGAAAAGGTTTGATAACCATAACTCCTCAAAGTAATATACTGCGTTTTTGTTGACACATGACTCTTTTTTCTATAGAGATTTGAATGAAAAAGAGAAAAGTCTTCAAGAGTCCCTTCAGCGGATTGAACTTCTTAAAAAAGAGATTGCAAACAAGGATTGAACTTCATGATGTGTTGCGTGATTTACTGGGCATAAAGATGCATATGACAACTTATTGGGTAAAAAACTATTATAAATTTTGTTTTTTTTTTGGTATTGATTCCAATGTGTTTTCTAAAGTTTGTAGGTTGATTTTTTTTAATCTTCAATAATCAATCTTGTGGTTTAATGTGTTTGTTTTAATGGCAGTCGTTGATTGAAGGCAACCAAATTGAGGAAATATATAATATGGAGGATTTTTGTGGACATGATGTCTGAAACAAGAAAGTTCCCCTTAATAGCAATGTAGTATTAGGTTATATAGTTAAAGAAAACCTCTTAATAACAATGTACAATCAGATGCCTTAATACCATGTATTACAATTTTTAGACATAATGTTATTGGATGAAATTGATTGTTTTGGTATATATTTGTTTTCATATTTTTGTATTATGCGTAAATGAGTATCATAAAGAGGCATCGTAAATCGCTGCTGAAGTTTATGACACACAAATGTGTGCCATCTTCATTTATGACAACGGCTTTAATGACACACAATGTGTGTCATAAATGCGCGTCGTAAGGTTACGACACGCAAATGTGTGTCGTCTTCCTTTATGACAAGGCCTTCCTTGATACGCATTGTGTGTCGTAAATGAGCGTCGTAAATGCGCATCGTAAATGCGCGTCGTTTATAGATGACGCACAAAAGTGTGTCGCCTCTCGTTATGACATGGCCTTCCTTGACACGCATTTGCGCGTCGTCTGAGCGTTTTACGACACACATTGCGCGTCGTAAAATGCAGTTTTTCTAGTAGTGGTTACTATGACATGATTGTATGATAGACTGGTAGGTCTTGCTTGTTATTTATATGATTGCATGCTTGTTGGCTGAAAATAGGTTGTGCCCTAAAACTGGTCGTAGGCTGAAACAGGTAATGGACTGAAACAGGTTGAAGCTTAAATAGATTGTTAATGCTATGATTAGTTATCTGTAATGTGTTTGATACTTTGGGAACCCATTAGGCTTTGGATTACAGTTGTGAATTAAACATTTTTGGTACTTCGTTTGATCGTGGTAATGCAATGGCGAGCACTATACACACTCCTTGGTAGCTTTCATGTTTAGTGATTTCACGTTTATTATGTTCCACTCTGATTTTGAGATTTGAATTATTGAACAAATGATTTTTTTGGATATTATGTTTAATGAAATTAGGTTATCCTATCTTCTTAAAAAATTAAAAAACAATTGTGAAATCCAGGACATGACGCTCTACTACTGTATCTAGAGATAATTACATAAATGGTCATTGTAGTTTCTCAAATTTATATGTTTCGTCCCTAACATTTTTTCATTACACGAATGGTCCCTATTGTTTTCTTTTTACGTATAAAATGACTTTAAACCCTTTTTTAATGTATTTTATATATTTTTCTTAAACTAACTTTAATTTAAAACAAATAAATAAACTACCACCCACTTCTCTCAGCATCTTTCTCATTTTCTTTCCATACCACCGTCAACCCTCCTTGCACCACTCTTCCCAATTGGCTATCTAAGTATCATCCACTTTATCCATTCAGATTTCTCTATCCTTCAATTTTTCTCTCCCGATGCCCTTCTCTATCTTCCGGTTTCTTTAATGTGATCCGATTTTGAAGAAGTGCTTTCTTCATATATGTACATGGTCAAAAACATGCAACATGCAACAGAGCTAGTACAAAATCGTAGGGACTGGGTATACAATAAATTGAAACCATAAGGATAATCACTATCAAGAAATAAAAGGTTAAAGACTTAAATAGTAGTGACATTTTACAAAACACATGGTCCATTTATGTAATTTTGTCTTCATAAAATAAATAAATACATCAAAAAAAAACTAAAAAAAAACATTTATATTATTTAGGATAAATACATTCCAAACAAAACATGAAAACAAGATTATAAAAGAATGTATTTTTAATCCTTCCAAATCTAAAACATATACAAAATCCCATAAAGCAATTCATAAATCCAAACGCGTACAATTATATATATATATATATATATATATATATATATATATATATATATATATATATATATATATATATATATATATATATATATATATATATATATATGGGATAGGGAATATACATTACAGCCCCACCTAAATTTAGGTAGTAAACCTCTAAAATATGTCGTCTCCAATAACATTTCTTCCCTCCAATATCATTTTACCGTCCTTGTTTTATTTCCTCTATTATCGTTTATTACTTCACCCTAGTGAACAGTATCGTTTTCCATCGTCACGAAGGTCGAAGATAATCAATTTATTGCTTCCTTACCAAAACAATTATGTACATCATGAATCTACATCTTCAAGTGTTAATTGTGAATCCCCTAATCACAATCTTTATATAGTAAAACAACGAATTTTCATGAGGTTTAGTACCTAAACTTAGGTGGGGCTGTAATGTATATTCACATTTCCCAAATATATATATATATATATATATATATATATATATATATATATATATATATATATATATATATATACACACACACACACACACACACATGTGAGACGGCCTAATTTTTTGAGACCGTGAGACGCAATCCTAGTCACTCATTTAGTAGATAAAACAAAAACATTTTTAAAATGCAAAATAATTGAAATTTTTCGAATTTTTTTTTCAATATTATTCTCGAAATATATACTTTCCAAAAAAAATAAAAAAATACCAAAAAAAATTTTAAAAAAATAAAAAAATTCATTTTTTACATATTCTAGTAATATTCTATTAGAATATTTTACGTATTTTTCAAAAAAAAAAAATGGGATTTTTTTATATTTATTTTTTTAGTTAATTCAAGTTTCGAAAATAATATTTAAAAAAAGAATTTTTGGATTTTTCCATTTATTTTGCATTTTAAAATTATTTTTTAGAATATGTACAGTGTAATATTCTATTAGAATATTTCATGTATTTTTAAAAAAAAACAGGATTTTATTTATTTATTTTTAGTTAATTCAAGTTCCAAAAATAATATTTAAAAAAAGAATTTTTGGATTTTTCCTTTTAGTTTGCATTTTAAAATTATTTTTTAAAATATGTACAATGTTATATTCTATTAGAATATTTCACGTATTTTTCAAAAAAAGGGGATTTTTTTTTGTTTTTTTTATTTTTTTAGTTCATTCAAATTCCGAAAATAATATTTGAAAAAAGAATTTTTGGATTTTTCCATTTATTTTGCATTTTAAAATTATTTTTAGATTTGGTCTCACGGTCTCACAAAATTAAAATTGTCTCAAATATATATATATATATATATATATATATATATATATATATATATATATATATATATATATATTAAAAATGTCTAAGGTTTAGGAATAGTGAACTCATGTTATTCTGGCAGGAATGGTCCTTTGTCTGTGAAGTTGTTTACAATTGTTCTTGCTTTTCATCTGGTGCATTTTATGGCAATTTGTTTGTTTGTTTGTTTTTTTTTTTTTTTTTTTTGCATACAAGTGTTATTTTCACTTTACTTCACTGTTTTTTTCCTAATCAGGTTTGGATTTCTGTACCTTTTCACCTTTTCCCACCCTCCACTATTTCCAATTAGATACAGGCAACAGAGGATCCACCATCGCCTCAATATGTCTTCAGCGCTTTTCTCCTTCTTTCTATCGATTACCATTGTTTC
This sequence comes from Lactuca sativa, assembly GCF_002870075.4. NCBI lineage: Eukaryota > Viridiplantae > Streptophyta > Magnoliopsida > Asterales > Asteraceae > Lactuca > Lactuca sativa. Next base: position 151,203,218 of record NC_056623.2, on the reverse strand, counting down.
AACACCACGAACGAACAGCTCCAATCACGCCATTAGTACCGCTTTGTAAATATTAAAAAAGTTAAGAGTTAGGAATAGTAAATTTGTGTTTTTTTATCTATTTTGTTCCTCATTCTTTAGCAATGTTGACACTTTTGGTCCTTGCAAACAAAATTTTTATATTTTTTAGGAACCTTTTAATATTCAAAATTTGGCAACAAAACTTTAAGTGACAACTTCGGTCCATTTTCTAAAAACTTGTTAAATTCAACCCTTTTAATTTTTTAGCCATTTTGACACTTTTAGTTATCGCAGTCAAAACTTTTACATTTTTCATAAAAAAACACAAAAAACGGTCCGAGACAAATCTCAGGTTTTTCACGGTTACACTTTCTACGTCTGTCATTTTCTTCTTTTGGTATACTTATTTTATATTGGTCCTCATATTTAATTTTTTTGTTTTTTTCTACACTCATCAAAGTCAACTAAAACAATCAACAACCCATATTAATCCATAAACAAAAATACACTAAAATCAGAACCGGCCAACATATCTCGTTATAATTAGTTTAATGTAGGGATTGACGGTTTTACTTTTCCGCAAGACTACTTCTTCTTCTTCTTTAGTTCTTATTTATTTATTTCTATTTAAGCAAATGGGTCGTTGCTGTTGACTTTTATTTCTGGACCTTTCTATATAACGACGATCAATCTTTGAATAAAGCATGAAGTATTCAGTGCAACAGCTATTCCTTTCTTCCCTGATTCTGTTTTACTCAAACAGATTTCGCTACCATTTCTCGCCGTCCACCTTCCTTCGTCGTTGACACTCGCCATTTACAGGCCGGCTCACCTCCGCTCGCGCTGTACTTTTCACCTATCAATCATAAATCAGATAATAATCATTGGGTTGTTCATTAATAACAGGTGATTTTGATTTCAATTATTTCAATTACTTTTGTTGATTTCTGTATACCAGTTAGGGTTGTACAGAGTCCAACATCTACTTCCTTAATTCCTCTCTATTTTCCAATTCACGAATACAATTTTCTACATATGAGTATTTTTGAATCTTAACAGTTAGCTAAACACCCGTAGAGTTTTAAACTTTTAATATGCTATATTAAGAACTTTTATTGTTATATTCTATGAATCAGACTTTGTAATCAAAATCTTTGAAGAGGTGTGACTCTAGTTTAATATTCATATCATTTGGATAGATAAATTCAAATTTGAAAAGATTGTTCTTGCCAATATTACGGACCTATAAACAACCATGTATCTTTCTTGGGTTTGGATCTTTTAATTGTTTGTTCATATTTAGTGAAATTTGGGGATTGCCAATACGTTTTTGCAATTCCTTTCTTAGGATGTAATAGTGGATCCTGCAGTTGTTTGTAGAATGGTATTTGGTGTTGATTTGTTTGAGGATTGTTTAACTAAACTTTAGATGGAATTTGTTTAGACAATATTAGGGATATCTGTAGTGGGTTAATCAGATCAAAGTAAAGGTTCTGTAGGTTAATTAAATGTATTGGTTATTTCTGAAGCATACTGATTCACATGGAAACGTCTGGAGGTGCATATGGTTTTAATAATTTAATTTTTTTTTGTAGAGACACAATTGACAAAAGTGTGGGATTCAATAGCTAATTGAGATACACAAAGTCACGGGAAGAGTGAAGTGTCGTCAATCCATAACTCATAATGGTTGTTCTGTCTGAACTTTCTGAAGGGTCTTCATCTTCTTCATCAACTCATGGTCATAGATATGATGTATTTTTAAGTTTCAGAGGTGTTGACACTCGTCATGGTTTCACTAATCACCTTTATAATACCCTCATGCATGCCAATATCACTACCTTCTTGGATGATGAAGAGATTGAAACCGGGGAAGATCTGAAACCAGAATTGGAGAGTGCGATTAAGTCATCTAGGGCTTCTGTTATTGTGTTGTCCAAAAATTATGCCACTTCCACCTGGTGTCTTGATGAACTGGTGTTGATCCTTGAGCAACGTATGAAATCCAATCATGTTGTAATACCCATCTTTTATCATGTGGAGCCCACCCATGTTAGGAAGCAAACAGGTAGCTTTGGAGATGCAATGGAGAAACATAGACAGAGGATGGAGGCGGAGACAGATGCAAATAAAAGAAGTAAATTGGCTCAAAAGATGGAAAAATGGAATAAAGCGCTTATAGAAGTTGCTGATTTAAAAGGGAAGGATGTTAAGGATAGGTAACCACTTTCTTACCCATATACTCGTTTAAGATTGTTTAATTAGTACATTCAAATTCAGCATAATCTTCTACTTATGCATTTCAATACGCCTCTTCATATTTATCAAATATGCATACTTTTGATGCATTTAAATTTGGACAAAGATACACTTGAAATTGAATCTAATTTTTGCAATTATGTGATCTCACAAATTAATTCATATTGGCCAGTTAAACCATCATGCTAACTTGAACACATTTGCTACGCATTTTTTTTATCTTATCACAAATTAGTTTATTTAGATAAATTATTTCAATGATTTTATATGCTTTTAATTAATAAACCAAATTTTGAACAGTCGTATTACATGAACAAATTTTTATATCATTCTACCTTCAAACTATATCATCTTTTATTATGCTTTTACTTTGTAAGTATTAAAGGTTAACTTATCACAATTCACAAAAAAATTGTTCATATTCATGCAAAACTATCGAGATTTTATAACCTTCCACATGGTTAGAAGTGCAAATACAATAATAGTTATGATACAAAAAATTTAATTATATAATAGCATGTTATGATATAATGCTGATTTGGATCATTGAAAAAATTAAATCTCCAGTATGCCAAGCTCGAGGTGGAGTTTTCTAAATTATATGTTCTTGTTCTTACTAAAATTAAATTCCAGGCTAGAGGTGGAGTTTATTGATGAAATTGTCAAAAACATCTTCCGTAGATTACACATATCCTCAAGGTTTCCACTACCACAACTTATTGGGATGGAAGATTCCATTAACTTTGTCACTTCATGGTTGAAAGATGCATCATCACATACGATAGATATACTCACTATTCTGGGTATGGGTGGAATCGGGAAGACATCTTTAGCCAAATATGTCTATGCGTTACATTCTCATGAATTTGACACAAGCAGCTTCGTTGAAGATATCAATAGGAAACGTGATGAGAAATCAAATGGGATGCTTGATGTACAAAAACAACTCTATAATGACATTTCAAAACCAAGTTCACTTCAAGTTCTTGATGGTTCTATATACACCTCAATGATAGAGAATGCAGTAGCCCGTAAAAAGGTGTTTCTAGTTCTTGATGATATTGGTAGTATCGATCAGCTAGATAAGTTACTTGGAAGCAAAGGTTTTCACCCAGGAAGCAAAATTTTAATAACAACAAAGGACGCATGGTTGACACAGAGTAGTTCACCATTCAAAACGAACATTAAACCCAAGTATGCAGAGCACACGGTTAAAGGCTTATCTACAATTGACTCACAAAAGCTTTTGTGTTTTCATGCATTCATGTCCAACGATCCCAAGGCAGGTTATGAAGACGTGTCACGAAAGCTAGTGAAGTATTGTGAAGGACATCCAATGGCGCTTAAAATTCTAGGTAGGTCTCTACATAATCGAGATGTAACTTATTGGGATGGGTACATAGACCGACTAAAGAAAGAAAATTATTCCCCTATAAATACAGTCTTGAGAATGAGTTTTGACTCTTTGCCGTTAGAAAATGACAAGGAGTTGTTTAAGCATATTGCTTGTATCTTTGTTGGAATGGATAGATATGTTACTATAACAATATTAGAGGCATGTGATGTAGAGACAAGATCAGGGATCACGAATCTTATTGACAGAGGTCTTCTTAGTATCGGATGGAATAAAGAATTGACGATGCATCAATTGGTTCAAGAGATGGGAAGATTTGTGGTACGTGAAGAATCACTTTACAATCCATGGGAACGTAGTCGAATATGGGGTCATGAGTCATTCAGAGCGCTGAAACAAAAAAAGGTAACATGCTTGTTTAAAGCATTTTGTATATCTATATACATGTTTAACATTTTAAAATAATTTTGTATCCCTTTCTTCTTAGAAAATGGAAAATGCTCTAGGCCTCACCCTTGACATGGGAATGCTTGAGAAAGAGAAGTTACATGGATCACTTGAGTTGAAAACAGACGCATTGAGTAAGATGGATAGGCTAATGCTTCTACAACTCAATTATGTTCAAATAACAGGCTCTTACAAGAATTTTCCAGAAGAATTAAGATGGTTGTGTATGCATGGGTTTCCTTTGAAGTCTATACCTTTAGACTTACCGGTGGAGAATCTGGTTGCTCTTGACATGTCATATAGCAATATTGAATCATTTGGGATTTTTTATAGCTATCCGCAACGACTTCATAAGAGGCTAAAGGTAACTTATCTCTATGTATTACTAGATCTTCTATGTCGAGTTGATAAAATTTATTAGTATTGTAACTTATCTTTTTTTTTTTTTTTTTTTCAGCAATTGATTGGATCGTGCTCAAAAGACAAAAGGTTACTTGGATCATTGAAGATTCTTAATTTAAGTTTTTGTGAACAGCTTCATAGTCTTGGTGGCTTTGACCACCTCCCTAAACTTGAGAGGTTGATACTTAAAGGTTGCATTGGTTTGCTTGAGATTTGTGAATCAATTGAGCAATGTCATGAACTTGTCCACATTGATCTAAGCTACTGCAAGAAGCTTGAAAAACTTCCAAGAAGCTTAGGCATGTTAAAGAAAGTTAGAACACTATTGCTAAATGGCTGTTATTTTGGTGAATCTCAAATCAAGATTAGAGACATGGATTCATTGGAAATGCTCAAGACGAACCACATTGGTATAAGTTCCATAACCTCTTCCTCCACCTTTTTCAAGGCTATACCACGTGATCCTAAGCTATTTTCGATTTTTTTACCGAGATCTTTAGTATCCTTATCACTTGCAAATAATAATTTATCCACCGAATCCTTTACCATTGACTTCAGTTCCCTATACTTTTTAAAGCTTTTGGTTTTGGATGGTAATCCTATAGTTTCCTTACCCAATAGTGTGGGAAGCCTTCCTAGGCTTGAGACACTTAGTATGGTAAATTGTACAATGCTGGCATCACTTGAGTATCCTCCACATACACTAAAATATTTGAACCTCAATCATAATTCTGATTATAAGACTTTGCTACGAAAAGTTGTATTCGATCCACGAATGTCTCCACTCGAGTTCTTCATGAACTGGAAGACACCTTCGTCGTTTGAATTTGAAGGCGTTATTAAAATTCAACCAATGGTAGGTGTTGAGGAAAAGGTATTACATTGTTTAGGCTGGACTAACCTAGACTTCATTAAAGGAAGGCACGTGACAACTTCTGTTAGTTATAGAGAACTAGAGGAATCCGAAATCCAGGTTTAGTCTAGTTAACCATATGTCTTTGTGTGAATATGTATGTATATATAATTAATGAAGGTGGTTGTATTTGGCAGATGTATTATGAATTTGGAATATTCAGCACAATTTATGAAGGCGAAGAGATGCCGAATTGGATTTCAGATAGAAGCATGGGGACATCAATATCATTTACCATCCCATCATCTCTAAACAGGCTCAAAGGATTGAATTTTTGTTTTGTGCTGACACCCCATCATCAACATCGTATCCATGAGGTTCCAGTGATGAAAATTAGTAATATAACAAAGAACCTCACCTGGATATACCTACATTACATTGAGATAGTCAATATGGGTAGAAAGTGTTTGATGTTGTTAAGCCATTGGATGTTTGGTATGAATGAAATGGATGCTGGTGACCACGTTACTATTACTGTGAGGTTAGCACAAAGTGATGCAGTTACTAAGGAGTGTGGGGTGAGTTTTGTGTATGATGATGGAGAAGAAGAAGAAGAAGATGTGTTGGGTTACTACAAGTCATGGAATCACATCATTGGTGGAGATCTTACCGCATTTCAGTTAACAACCGGGGAATACCTCCTAAGCAAACATCGATTTCTGTCGCCTAATATTGATATACCTTTTCCAAGCTATATTTATCTGTGTGGAGAAGGAGCATGCTTGAAAGGTAGATGTCATTCTTATGTTAATACCTTTTATAGTATTTTAATTCCTATTTTGATTTTCTGCAATCATGTCAGATCTTTAATCTATTTTTTTTAATTAGATGTGCTATTCTACTTCAAAGCTTTGTCCCAAAGGAAGTCTAGCATACCGGAGGATCTCCCCTAGGTACTACCCTTTTCTCATAACATATATAAAAAAACACATAAACCAACTATCTGAGACAGCTGTTGATGGATTTGAAGAAATGAATACAATGTTTGTTCTTGGTCAAGTTTTATTCGGCTATTTGCGTTGGCTGTATTAACGCCTCAAACCTGTTTTTATTACATTCCTCTCCTTTCATACGATATAAATTGACCCATCTACCCTCCTCTCTATCAGATCTGTGTTTCGACAAGGTGGCACTTATTATGTGAATGAGATTTCGTTCACTCCATGGAACTCTCAAAATTCTTTTGCTCCAGTAACAAGGTCTGAATCGACTCTGTTTAGTTGATCGGGATTCATTTGCTGAGTCGTCAATGGATGTAAAAAATCAGGTTTGAATGAGTTGTATATGTGCAAGAGAGATGTTAGTTTTTTAATGGGTAGTTTGATTGATTTTCGTGTTAATAAGAATAGTTTAGTGGGACACTACCGATAAACCTTCGGGCGCTGTTGAATGAGGACGACGTTTTTGTAGTTTTGTTTTGTTTTTCTTGTATAACACAATGACGACATGGGCTGAAACTAAAATACGTATAATCTAGGCTGAAATTCGTATATTCTTTTAGCCCAATTCTGTTTTTCATGTTTATCACTTTTTTGGCCCCTCATTGGCCATAACCCAACGATTCATCACTTATGTTAATTGCAAATTTGTTTTACTTACGTGACTAAATAACCAATAACATAATAAGTAATTGAAAATCAACGAGTGATAAGTTGAGTGGGTTGTTAATTTTGCAAAATTATCATTGATCGGATTTCTTTTAAATGATGGTTAATTTGGATAACCTTTTTGGGAATTATAATTTTTATAACTCATTTGTGATCAAGAATTAATATGGATTAATAAAGCTAAGGAGTAATTCGGCTAATAATAGTATCGTAGTAAATTCAAATTTTATACACAAATGTTAAGGGGCCATTAGTTTTTTCTACTTGTATCTTGTCTGAATAGATGGCCCAGACGAAAATTACTTGAATTGGATATAAGTTTAAATAAATCATTATTTTGTGTTAACATGTGTGTTACAACTCGACAGACATACGCAAAGGAAATTCGTTTTGTGGCGGAGCTTTTGTATTGGGTGTGTATGGTTAGCATTGTCATTGTAGCAAGGACTTTGGAGGGGATCGTTTTGACTACCATTTGGATGCTTTAGAATTACCGTAATAATGTCGTGTTCCAATTGTCTAAATTGAAGAGAAGTAGTATTTTTGAAAAGATTTTTATTCATTCTATTTGATTGGTCTTCTAATAAAAATGTTAAACATGCCGGTAATTAGACCATGTGGTTACAAAACCCTTTGACCTGTAATGCTTCTTATTTTATTTTTTTTCCATTTTAGCTCCTTGCTAGTTGTTTTCAATAAAATTAAGAGTAAATTACACGAATGGTTTGGGGTAATTTGTGTGTTTGGCCCCTATGGTTTGGGGTAATTTGTGTGTTTGGCCCCTAACTTATTTTTTTAACTCAGAAGGTCCCTACTGTTTGTTTTTGTTACGCGTTTGGTCCCCACTATTTGTTTTTGTTATACGTTTGGTCCTGTTTTACCTAAAATGACTATTATTTAAATAGGGAAAAATGATGAGGTAGGTAAGGTAAGGTGAAGGGGTGTGTTTATTTAAACAAAAATTAAAAATCAATGACAAAATAGTCTTTTTAGGTAAGACAGGGACCAAATGCGTAACAAAAACAAATAATAGAGATCTTCCGAGTTAGAAACCAAATGCACAAACTACCCTAAACCATAGGGACTATTCGTGTAATTTACTGTATGGCATATAATCTTTAAGCCTTAAGCCTTAAGCCCTAAGACATACATTAAAATTTTGAAAATTCTGAGAGCATGCATAAGACTTAGGGAAATCTTTTTGATGTTTTTGAAACCTAAAATATTTGACTAGGATAATATTTATCTTATTTTTCTAAATTTTCAAAAAATTTCAACTTTTTTATACCTTACTTAGGGGCTGTTTGGCAGGATCTGGATTTTTAAGATGTCTGAATTGCTAAGAGGATCTGAATTTTTAAGATCTGAATTTGTATCATGTTGTTTGGTTGGAACCTCTGAATTGTTGTCTGAATTATAAAAATGACCATTTTACCCTTTCGTATTATTTTTTTTGAAAAAATGATTTTGTTTAGAATATAACTGGACCAACTTCTTGGATATATATATATATATATATATATATATATATATATATATATAAACACCATACAAAATCCAAATTAAACAAAAATCAAAATCAAACATAAATATTTGACAAATCTAATCCAATTAGCAATTAAAGTTGCTTTGTTTTGGAAGACATTGTGTAACTAAATAGATTTTTCAAAATACAATGGTCTAATAGGAAGAGGTGAAAGTTTGACTCTATAATAACTAGATCAACAAAAATAGATTGCTATTTCTTACATATCATGACAAGTACAAACACATTCTAGAAAGAAAAACCCTTAATAGTTATTCCAAATCAATGATATGAGGTTCACCAAATGAATGTTCAAACTTTAAGCTCTTTAACTAATTCACATCATCAGCAAATTCATCTAGAAGCTCAATGAAAACATCCCTACAAAACAACAAAAAAACAGAACCCATAACCTCTACTCAATTCTTTTAATAACCACACAAGCATCATTCATTCCAACATCAAGAAATACACATATCATTTCGGCATTTCAAACACTCCAAGCATTCCAAACATCACCACATCAGATTCCAACATCAAGAAATACACATAATTTCAGCATCTGGATGGTCATATGATTTAAAAAAAATCAAAATAACTCTGATGGTCATCATATTTCAAATCTTCACGCATTAGAAATAGTTGTACACAATATATTTCAAATCTTCACATTTCACAATTTGTTTGTATGTGTAGTTGATTATTGAACTTTTGAAAAAAGAAAATCAAGCACAAGGAATATGTATGCTAACCAGGAAATCCACAAATAATATAGTGGCCTAGTGAAAATCGAATTCAGGGAAAAAATAAAGAATAAATTGATCGATTTCAGGGATAGAAAAAACATCAGAACATCAAGAACAAAAGAATTTTACCGGTTGGAGTAGATGGAGTGTTGGTGTTGTAAGAGGTCGATTATAGGGGCGACGGTACCGTACGATCTACTGGGTTGTGCAACGACATCAGAGATGTGTGGATCAGAGATGTTGGCAGTCAAAGCTGAGTTGGGGCAAAAGAAGGAAGAAAAAATCGAATCAGTCGGTAGTGGCTCGTGCAAGAGTCGGTCGGAGGTGGTCAGCGCTGGAATTGATCGGAGATGGGAGGAGACCAGCTGGTGGCGATGGGCCGGTGGAGGTTGCAGATCATCGGAGGGTGTGGGATGGAAAAGGAGTTATTAGAAATAGAAAGGGAAGAAGCGTAGGGTAAAGAAGGAAAAACGCGTCTTTTTTTATTTTCAGACACAGCCCCACATCTGAAATATTAAGAGCCTTCTTAATTTTTAAGACGCAAAAATTAAGATGTTACCAAACAATCTAAATAAACATTTCTTGACAACCAAATATTCAAGAGTTAGTGCAGCTTTTATCAAGACAAAACACTTCATAAAATTGATCCTAGTTGGTCTTTGTCTTATCCAAGACATCACAACTTACCAATTTCAAATGTGTGAGAATAAGAAAACCTTTTTCCAAATTCTACATTTGATGAGTGTTATAAACCTTCTTAAGACTTGTCACTCAATATAACAATCTTTAAGACTTGTTTTGGAACGAAGTATGATTGACTTTCTGATTTAACCATTTCTTCAATTGTTAATTCCTCTTCTTAGACATACAATTGTACTAAGACTCACTTAGAGGATCAATTGAGATATGGTTCTTAATCATTAAGACATATCATAAAGCATAAAAGGTACTCTCCCTTCTTCTTAGAATAGAGAAACTTTTATTTTTCTGCCTACTTGATTCTTCTTATTCGTTCTGCTATTGATTTAAACTCTTTCAATCAATTCAGAATTACACTTAATCTTGTAAGTATAATCACATTTACTAAACTTTTAGTAAATCATGACGAATATCTTTGTTACTCTTGTGGTGGACTTAATCAACATACAACTTTATGTACTCGATCTCCTAGTCCTTCACTTGACACTTTGTCAACGAATTAGTCTAATTTCCAAATATGAAATTTCTCATTCATCGTGCAACCAAGTTGCATGATTCCAAGTTTCTGTCCAATTGAACCTTGGGTGATGAGAAACTCTCCCTATTTGGTAAATTCTCGACATTTCCACTATTAACATAATTAAGAATCACATCCATTCATTGTAGAAATATACGAACATAAATTTTTCATAATGATTTCATTTCAAGGAAATAAATAAATAAATAAATGAGTCAAAACAAAATTTATTTTATTCATAAAAGCAGCGGAAAATATTTGTCCTTACAATGCAAAATCAACTGAAAAAGTATGTAGTCAAATATTCCTAACAATTCTATCATAACTTTCTAAGCTCAAAATCTAATCTTCAAATCCATGCGATCGAGATCCATTTCTTCGTGATTAGATTCATCTTGCTCTTCCATCAAGATTCATCTCTTTTCACTGATCCTGCAAAACATTCAAATGTAATCTTATCACATCATGTATTAAGAATCAACTAATACAATAACTTATTGACTTCTTGAAGACAATAAGCTAAAAAAAAGTGTTTGGATACTTAAAAGAACTTTTAAAACAACTTTTGGTTTAGCCTTTGAAAATGAGTTTTGAAGAAGTTACAATTTATAACTTCTTGGAATGACTTATGACTTATTATAATAAAAAAAACAAGCAAAAATCAATAAGTTAGTCAAACACTTTTTAACTTATTGATTTATTGACTTTTGTTACTAAAAAGTTCATCCAAATATTTTTTTAAAATCTCATTTTCCTACTTTCATAAGTCAATAAGTCGTTCTGGTAAAAGTCATTTTTATCTTCAAAATGAAATCTCAAACACCCGCTTATACAAACTACAAGAGATAAAGCAAACAAGAAACAATGTTATTAATTAAGAAAATAAACTTTGAAGTTCTCATCCGGGGATTAATTTTTTCTTATACTTTTTCCTTTTCAATGTATTTGTATATGTTTTAGTTATTATCTTTTAGATTACTATTTTTTTTTTGAAATGGAAAATATATTATTGATGGGTTTTAGCTATAAGAACATCCTATGTGCTCATACAAACCCTAATGCTTGGATCTAGGTTTCTCTATTATACATGCAAGTTATCCAAGACTATGAACCCTAGATCATACCTTGATTGTTATGTAGCAATAACAATCTCAATTCTCCTTGTAATGACTTTAGAAAGCTTAGAGTCACAAATGTCACTCCTCTAATGGTTCACAAACACCAAGAGCAAGAGGATGAAGAGGAGAAGAGAAGGAGGCTGCCCAAAACGTGTGGAAACCCTAATCAATTAGTTCACCACGTTTTTGGGGCATAAGGGCTCTTTAAATAGTGAGGCTATTAGGGTTATCTAACAAGGAAACCCTAATTTGGATGCTTAAGCCCTAAGCAACCCATGGGCTCCTTCCTTAAAGGCCTTGGGACGATTTCTAATGGGTTTCCCCATAGAATTCGTCCACCCCTTTAATATGGAGTCCATTAGCTCAATATTCAACTATCATACAATTGACAGTTCAAGTCCCTTAAGTTTAATTAATGTCTTTTAGTCACAAACTTAATTCTTATTAATTCTTGACTAATATTAATTAAACAATATGATTTATCCTTTAATATATTATTCTCATAATATATTAATAAATCATATTTAATCATTTCTCTCCATAATTCATCCTATCAAGTTGCTTTGGTGAAGGCAACCCAAAAGGACCATGCACCATCGGGTCAAGTACATACCAAAATAGTTATAGACTTAGACACTAATCCAACAATTATTAACTTGAAAAATTATGTATGAATTTTATATTATTAATATATAAATATTTTATTTTTATTTCAATTTTTTGGATATTTCAATTTTTACCACATGGAATTATAATGTGAATTTATACATATGGATGTTGGATGAGCAATAGTCATAATAAAAAATGTTTTTGTCTACAATTTGTTTATGGCCACACTTATTTGAAATAATCTTTAATTACAACAATATTTTTTCCATAGTTTTCTTAAATCGATGTGACTAAAAACTCGTTAAACAATATTTTATGTGACTAAATAATAGCTACATGCACACTAATAATAAACTCAGCTGGTCGTTGGATGCGATAGTCACAATCAAAAAAACAATTTTGTGTCTACAAAGGGTATATGGTCACACCAATTCGACATAATGTTTGATTACAACAACACTTTTGCCACGTTTTTCATAAATGATGTGACTAAAAACTCAATAAATAATAGTCACGAGTACACTAACAATAAACTTATGTGGTCATTGCATGAACAATATTCACAACCAAAAAACGCGTGTGTTTCTACAAATCGTTTATAGTCGCACCTATTCGACATAATTTTTATTACACCAACCCATCTGCCATGTTTTTCTCAAATCGATGTGACTAAAGACTTTATAATCAATCTTTTATGTAACTGAATAATAGCCACAACCGCACTAACAATAAACTCATGTGGTCGTTGGATGAGCAATAGTCACAATCAAAAAACGTTTGTGTTGAGCTGAAGATAGTTTTGATGTTGCGTCTTTTGGGCTCGTTGATTAGCCTTGTATTCTCCGGTTTGGGCCTGTCCAACCGAGAGCCTTTTATGTATTGTATATATGTTTAATGCTTGCATGCATATTAGGTTAAGATTCTAGAGATTATCGAAATAGCGATTGATCAAGAGTATTATATTTTTCTGTAATCGTACTTGTAATCTTCTAATCCTCTACAGTTGATGTTCTTAATCGAGCTCTTCTGAGGATTTTATTTAATCATTCGACACGTTTGATTCAAGCTGTTTTGTTCTTATTATTGCGTTTTTACTGTTTTAAATTCATATACTTGTTCAAGATCTAATCGATCTTCATAGATTAAAAGTTGTTTTAATCCCATCAATTGGTATCAGAGCAGGAGGCTGTGTAATCGATACACATCTTTTCTGTGAAAAAGATTTCCATTAGGGTTTTCCGCAATCATCGATATTTATTGAGCCGTCATCTTAATTGACGTATCTTAATATTTATTGTTTTGCCCTAATCTGCTTTATTACAAGTCTGATCTTTGAACAGGTTTTTTACGATCATTATGGACGCAACGCAATCAAACCCTATTAATATTTCCAACAGCATCGGTTCGACGACAAAGATTCCAATCCTGTACACCCATGACTATGAAGTATGGGCGCATCATTTCGAAGATTATGTGATTGGATCGGAGGATAATGGTTATCTTATATGGGAAGCCATCATCAATGGACCGTTTTCTCATTCTGCGACGTCCAGAATCATTAAGACGCAAAAAGAGTACAATGATCTGCTTAAGGACGTGACGAATATTGCGCAAGATGAAAAAGACAAACTCCAGTGCAATATTAAGGCGCTAAGGTTGATCAGATTCGCCCTTCAGTCCGACACATTCAGACTGGTTAGCTCATGCACTACGGAGAAGGAAGTGTGGGATAGACTTCGCGAACTGTATTCCACAGACGAAGATCTTGAACATTCTATCCAAACCTTGCTTCTATCTGAATTTGGTGAATTCAGGCAAGGGGCCGAAGAAACTGTGACCCAGACGTTTGATCGCTTCAATCATCTTCTCAGCAAGATGATCAAACACGACATCGAAAGGAAGCTTATCGAACAAAAGGTTACTTTCTTGAACGGACTGCGATCTGAATGGAGAGCAGTTGTTTCCACAGTCATAGCCCATGAACAGTTTAAATCATATTCTTTGGCGAAACTGGTGGGTATTCTAAAGTCACAAGAGAAGGTTGTGGTTCAAGAGAAGAATGTTGTCTCCAGTCTTGATTCGTTGGCCCTCCTATCTAAAAGTAAAGCTGTGATGGAGGATGAAGAGCTCAACTTGGAAGAATATGACCTCACAACTGAGGATTATGCCATGATGGTGTCCAATCCTAAGAGGTTCATAAAGAAGAGATTCCCCAGCAACAAAAACTGAAACTGGCAGGGGAGTTACAGCTCTGAAAAAGCGAACAATGAACCGAAAGCTGAGGAGCCCAAGAAGGAACCGAAAGCAGATGGCGATTCCGGAGTAAGCTGTTTCTATTGTGGTGGCAAGAACCACTATGCTAAGGACTGTGTTCTTAAGAAGATGGCTGAAAAGGACGATGGAAAGGATGAGGAAGCTGTGCTGCAGAAGAGATTGGATGAGTTGAGAAAGAAGAAGTCTACCGCTAACCCTTCTATTAATGCTCTTATTGTGCAGGGTTCGGTTAATGACGATGAGTTCGGTAGCACTGAAGTTTGGTCCACTGACTCAGAAGACGAAGAAGTGAGGAAGCCTACTCATGGAAAGGCGTATGTGGCTAAGGAGGAAAGAAGCGGTGGAAAATGCTTCATGGTGACTGACGTATCTCAAATGAGGGGATATAATACCGATGGAGGAAGCAATGGACCGAAGGTGCAGGAGGATATGTGCTTTACGGCCAAACCACTCAGCCAGCAGTTCAATGAGCTCGATGAACTGATAAAGAAGGTACAATCTGTTTTTATTTCATCTAAAGTTCCATCATCCTCATATGAGAAAGAACTAAAAAATGTTAATACAAGAATTTCTCATTTAGATAGTAGCTTAACTCAAACTCGAGTCACCAATTCTAACCTGACTGATCAATTAAGCAGGGTGGCGTCGAAGAGTGAGGAGCGGCGAATGTGGATTGAGTTAAAAGAGTCGGAATTAATTAAAGTTAAAGACGAAAACATTTATTTGCAGAGAGACAATTTGAAATTGTTAAAACAACGAAATGTTTTTTGTCTAATAGCTAAACGTTTATATTCCAATATTACTCAACTTCACTTGGATTGTGAGATAGGCCAAAAGATCCATCGCATGATTTTACCCTTCCTAGAATTTAAGGAGGATGAAATCGATGCCGAAGCCTACAAATGTGAGAGTGTGATATCGTCTGATGATGTCAATCCGACTTACATGTATGGACTGGACAAAATCGAGTCCTTCATTAAATCCAAAGACCACAAGGACATGCTCAAAAATCTTTTGGACGAAAATGACCGACTTAAACTGAGAACCGAACCCATGCAAAAATTTGACTCTCTAAACGCCAATGTAAGCTCAGAAAACAAAATCGATGTTGAAAATGCATCTGAGCTTAACGAGGACGAAAACATGAGTGAAATTTCTGTAGAGGATACGGTTGACTGCTCAGAATTCGTTAAAAGCGAAACTAAAAACCACAAAAATCTTATCTCTGAAAATTCTGTGGAATTCGCTAGACTGTCCCAACAAAAGTCCCCGAAACTAGTAGAAAAAGTTGTCGTGTATCAAAAGGTCAGGACCACTCCAAATCAGGTATACAAGGTGACTGGAGTAACCGAACATCAAACAGCTAAACTCCCAGCTATTGTTAACGAAGACAATGCTGACGGCTGTGATGAGTATTTCTGGGAAGCTCCTATTGATAATGCAAACGAAACCGTTGGCCTGTCTGAAAGAACCTCCTGGATGAGCAAAGGAAGATACATCCCTGAACCATTGAATAAGCCTGATAATTTCAGTGAACCAAGCACCAGTGGTACGAAAGATATTCCTCAAGAGGATGATTGTTCAGCAAAAGAAGACATATCCTCTACTCCAACAGCTCGTAGTGAAACTTCATCAGATACTCCCTCCACTTCCTCAGGGCAAACTGAATCTTCTTCAGATATTCCATCTGCTCCCTCGGCTCAAAGAAAAACTCCTGAAGTTCAAAAGGAACCAGCCAAGGTGACAACAAAAACGAAAGCGAACGTTCATCATCAACCCAAGCAGATGAGGGATAAGAAGATAGAGAGGAACCAAAGATACAGGAAAAACCTTTCTGAAAGGAAACAATTCTGGCACTCCCAGAATGCATACTATTCACACAAGGACAAGAATCTGAAGTATGAAAACAATCCTGTAAGAAAGCCTGACAGTTCCAACAACCGAATGCCAAGGTTCGGTTCGCAAGAAAACATCAACCGAAAGCCAAGGTTCGGTTCGCAAGAAAATACCAACCGAAAGCCAAGGTTCGGTTCGCAAGAAAACATCAACCGAAAGCAAGGGCTCGGTTCTGAAAAGGAATTCGACCGAAACCAAAGGTTCGGTTCCAAGAACAACTCCAACCGAACACAGAGGTTCGGCTCTAAAGCCAAAAGAGAACAAGACTCGAAGGTCAGCCCCGCCAACGATCAAAAGCAAAAGGGTCACCTAGAGTCATCAGCCAGGAAGACATCTCCATCCAAATCCTCTCATTCTAATTCTTCTAGTTCTTCTACTTCCACTCATTCATCTCCATCTTGCTCTAAAGCTAATCCCACATGTTGTCAAAAGCCTCATCCATCAGCTGAACAAAAAGGAAAGCAGAAGGTCAATGAATCCAAACCTGAGTCCAAAGCGAACAAACCCAATCCTAACAAAATAAAAGTCTTTACCATTAAAAAGAAAGATGAAACAACTCTAATAAAACGAACATATCTAGTTGACATCTCTCTTACTATTCCCGTTCCCATGAAAAGCTTACATGGACCCAAGAAACTTTGGGTTCCTAAATCTGCTTAATTTTTGCAGGTTATGAGTGACGAGCAGTTTGACGAAGAATGGTACATTGACAGTGGCTGCTCGCGTCACATGACAGGGAGAAAAGAGGAGCTCAGGGAATACAGATCTCTTGCAAACGGTGGCAACGTCAAGTTTGGAAATAACTCTTTCGGCACCATAAAGGGATACGGGATGATAGCGAATGGTGACTTTACAATAAGGAAGGTGGCCTATGTGGAAGGACTTCAACACAACCTCATCAGTGTATCTCAGCTTGTTGGAGGTACAGGTCTCAAAATTTCATTCGATGATGATGGTTCTGAAATCATAGAGAAAAAGACAAAGAAAGTCATTCTGAAGTCAGAGCGAAAGGGTGAAATGTTTCCTCTGAACATGAAACCCATCAAAGGAAACCCAGCCATATGTCTGCTATCAAAAGCTCAATCCGACGAAAGCTGGTTGTGGCACCGAAGACTCTCTCATCTCAATTTCAAAGATATCAACCGACTTGTCACTGGAGGTCATGTTAGGGGTCTTCCATTGCTCAAGTTTGACAGAGAGCATCTATGTGCTGCATGCGAAATGGGAAAGCAGAGTCGTCAAAGTCACCCATCCGTAATTAATACAAAAGTTGTTGAACCACTCGAATTGCTTCATATCGATTTGTGTGGTCCTTCATCTATCGAAAGCATCGGTGGTAGCAAGTATATTCTTGTCATCGTTGATGATTTTTCACGATTTACATGGTTGTTCTTTCTAAAGCTCAAATCTGAAGCAACTCAAAAGCTGAAAGTGTTTATCAAGCAGATTGAAGTCCAGCTCAAGAAGGTCGTTCGAAACATCAGGAGCGACAATGGTCTCGAATTCAAGAACAAGGAGTTTGAAGAGTTTCTTGCAGAAAAGGGAATTAGTCATAATTTCTCAGCTCCCTACACACCACAACAGAACGGAATAGTCGAAAGACGAAACCGATCCTTATGTGAAGCTGCCCGAACTATGTTAAGTTTCGCTTCCTTACCTCTTTATTTTTGGGCTGACGCTATTTCTGCTGCTTGTTATACACAGAACAGATCCTATCTCAATAAGCGATTCAAGCTCACACCATATGAGATAATAAATAACAGAAAACCCAACGTGAAATTTTTCCATGTGTTTGGCTCAAGGTGTTTCATCTTTAACTCTAAAGAACACCGCAACAAGTTTGATGTCAAAGCTGACGAGGGAATCTTTCTGGGTTACTCACTCACATCCAAGGCGTACAGGGTCCTAAACAAACAATCAAGAAGGATTGAAGAGACATACTATGTGACCTTCGACGATAACTATGTCAAGAAGCTACAGGCCATAGATGACACTGCCGGGGAAATCTTTCCTCAAACTGGCCAAGTCACAGTCTCGATTGCCAATTTGTACGAGAATTTTCTGGAACTCTTTGACGAACCGGAAAAAGCTTCTCTCTCAGAAGCAGGTGCAGCTGACAACAAAATTGATCATATGAAGCAAATTGTCGAAGATGCTGCAAAAAGAATGCATGAAGGAGAATCGCCCACTGATGAATCTCCAACCAACACTGCTTCAGTCGAAGGGGAGACAAGTTCTCATGTTGAGGGGGAGCCTAGCTCACAAGTCCAGGGGGAGCCAAGCTCTACTACTTCAACCGAAGGTCCTTCACCAACCGAAGGTGCCTCTCCAACCGAAGATGCCCCTCCAAACGAAGGTGCTTCAATGCCTGAAAATCCAGCACCGCAACAAAACCCTGAACCTCATGTTTCTCAAGACTCATCATTTGAGGGGGAGCATGATGATATGACGCTTGATGACGATAGCCAATCTGAGCCCGAAGAGATGATCAACGCTGAACTAGATCCAACCTTCGACCCGAATTACCCTCCTCTTACCAAATGGACCAGAGATCATCCTATCTCTTAAGTAGTTGGTGATGTATCTGAGAAGGTTTTGACCCGATCTCAACTGAAGGCAAAACAGACATCCTTATTCTCAAAGGTAGAGTTTTGTATGTTTAACTCATTCGTATCAAAAGTTGAACCGAAGACAGTGAACACTGCCCTCGATCACTCTGATTGGGTTCAAGCAATGCAAGACGAACTGAACGAGTTTGAAAGGAACAAGGTCTGGCGCCTCATTCCAACTCCTCCAGATGCTTCGGTTGTTGGTCTTAAATGGGTTTTTAGAAACAAAATGGACAAGGAAGGTAATGTCATAAGGAACAAGGCTCGTCTGGTAGTCAAGGGATACTGTCAGGAGGAAGGAATAGATTACGAAGAAACGTTCGCTCCAGTAGCTAGGCTAGAATCTGTTAGAATATTTCTGGCCTATGCTGCTCACAAAAACTTTGAGGTTTTCCAAATGGACGTCAAGTGTGCATTTCTCAATGGAGAACTCGAAGAAACTGTGTATGTGGAGCAACCTCCTGGGTTCGTGAACGAAAAGCATCCAAATCATTGCTATATTCTGGATAAAGCTGTGTACGGTCTCAAACAAGCTCCGAGAGCCTGGTATGAAACGCTTACTAAATTTTTAAAGATGTCTAAATTTAAACAAGGTTCGGTTGACCCAACCTTCTTTCGCAAAAAGGAAGGTAACCACCTTATGATAGTTCAAATTTATGTCGATGACATCATCTTTGGCTCCACGAATCCCAGCTTAACAGCTGAATTCAGAAAGTTGATGGAGACTAAGTTTGAAATGAGCTCAATGGGTCCTATTAACTTTTTCCTTGGTTTAAACATAAGACAGGGACCCGAAGGCATCTTTATTAATCAGGAAGCTTACACAAAGACTCTCCTAGCAAAGTTTGGCATGATGGGCGACTCAAAAGTCAAAGTCCCAATGGCATTCGGCACCAAGCTTACCCCATCTCTTAACAAACCAGCTGTCGACATCATGCTCTATTGTCAAATGATAGGCTCATTGATGTATCTAACTGCTAGCAGGCCTGATATCATGTTTTCTGTATGTTATTGTGCTCGATTTCAGGCAAACCCACGCGAACCTCACATGCTTGCAGTGAAGAACATCTTACGCTATCTCAAGCGAACCACCTCCTTAGGTCTATGGTATCCATCCAATTCCGGCTTCTTTGTTCAAGCCTATTCTGATGCTGACCTTGGAGGATGTGGACTCGACCGTAAAAGCACAACTGGTGGCTGTTAATTTCTTGATGGGAAATTGGTCAGTTGGCAATCCAAGAAACAAACATGTGTGTCGCTGTCTACTGCCGAAGCGGAATACATTGCCGCTGCCTCCTGCACATCACAAGTGATTTGGATCCAGAGTCAACTTCGAGACTATGGACTCAATATAAAGAAGATCCCACTATATTGTGACTCTGAAAGTGCAATTAGGATCTGTCATAACCCAGTGCAACACTCTAAAACCAAACACATAGCACTGAGGTATCACTTCATCAAAGATCATGTGGAAGATGGAAATGTCGAAGTTCACTTTGTAAGAACCACTGATCAACTGGCTGATGTCTTTACCAAAGCTCTTCCTGAAGCATCATTCAACAAAATATTGCAAGGGCTAGGAATGATGGAATCAGAGTCAGTACCTCACACTACCTCTCAACCTCAAACGTAAGAAGCGAAACCAACCGAACGTTCGGGTTCGGTTCAATCATCTGACTCGCTCATCACTTCAAATGTAGTTTTTCTGTGTTGTATATTTCTTGTACTATTTTGGTTTTTCTCTATGTTAAAAGTATTTATTTCTTGTATATCTAAATTTCTTAGTTTTTCAAAATTTTGTGGAACCGAAACCAACCGAAGGTTCGGGTTCGGTTTTTCAAAATTTTGTGGAACCGAAACCAACCGAAGGTTCGGGTTCGATTTTTCAAAATTTTCCTGAACCGAAACCAACCGAACGTTCGGGTTCGGTTTTTCAATCTTTTTCCAAGTTTCTTTTTAATCGTATTTTTATTTTTATTTTTATTTTAACTCTAATTTTTTTTATTATTTAATTTTATTTTTTTTAAAATTTCAAAAACTCCAAAAATATTTTATTTAATTTTTCTTTGTGTGCTCGTTCGTTCATGGGGATATATTTGATAAATTACTTAAGTGTCCCTAGAAGCATGCTGTTGTATGTGTCCCAAGCCTCATAAGATTTTGAATAATAGCCTTCATGACCTGGTATACACAAACCTTGTCTTCCCAATAAGGCTAACATATTTATTCTAATCGTGAGCTACCTCACTCTTTTCTCACATGAGTTAAGAGTTTCCTGCTTGGTCCTTATTTTCGCAGTAGAGGTACTATGTTTTCTTTCACCATCCCCACTACACTTCTCCATTCCATTCGTTTCATCACTGTAACCCTTGAGACTCTCAGAAACTACCACTGAGGTTTATGGTTACACAACATCTGTGTTTATGATCTTAGTTTCGTGCCACTACGAGCTGAGTGAAACCCCAAATTCAACACCAACGAATTGACGGTGACCAATTAACTTGATCAAGTTTTCACCAATGAATTGACGACTGTACCTTCATGGAATCTCAATTTTTTTTCTTTGCATGATTCCAATGAAATTGTTACACACCATAACATTTCTTCCCAAGGGATCCAGTTTTAAATTTTTATCTGAGATTTCATATTAATCCAAGCCACTACAAAATCAACTCCAACCTACTTGTTCAACAGACTACACCGGTCTCACAAGTACTTTGTTCACATTCGTTCTTATATCAAGAATTGAATTGTTGAATCAAAGCGAAACCACCCTTAATTAGCCTAATTAAAAGAAGCCTTTCAACATTTCTTAATAAATGTTTGATCGTCATTCAACGGGATTCCACACTAACACTTTGAGGTCCTTCCTGACCTTGAAGGAAGAGATTCGTGCCCGGGATCATCAGTTTCGTGTCTTATGGACATCACAGATTATCCTAAAAAGAGTTGCTTTATTTCTTTTTCTTTTACACTCTTTGCACGAAAATCCAAGATTTTCCAAAATTCCGTTACTCATTAATTTACAGGCTGGATTATTACTGGATGGTTACTAATGAAGTTGTGGTCAAAAATCAGCCACGTGGGTCATTTATTGAAAACAGACAGGGAAAAGACAAAAAGTTGCTGACTCAGCGGGAGTTAAATGGATAGAAATTCAAACGACGGTAAAAAGGAGGGCGCGTGAATTTGAATCGGCCGCGCTTTTTCTGACACTTCTGGACGCGTGTGCGATATTGAAACGTCATCAATCCGGCATTAAAGGCGCGTGTGGAAATGGAAACGGTTTCTTTCTCTGAACCGGCGCTTATTGGGCGGCGTAATACTAGGAATCTGACACTCTCTCTCCTACGTGATCATCGCACGCCCCAACTGTCACCAATCAGTCACTCAAACACCCGTTTCGTATTTCCATAAGAGATTTGAAACGATTTTTCTCTCTCTTCACCAACTATAAAAAGCCATCAACACCACCTTTTACCTCTTTACTGCCCCCATAATTCCCAAAGCAAAAATACTCCCAAATACTCTCCCGATCTTCTTCTTCTCCAAACCTGCAACAATGGCTGAATCTTCATCTGTTCATGCAACTTCTCAGATTCTTCCCAT
Source organism: Lactuca sativa (assembly GCF_002870075.4). Taxonomy (NCBI): domain Eukaryota; kingdom Viridiplantae; phylum Streptophyta; class Magnoliopsida; order Asterales; family Asteraceae; genus Lactuca; species Lactuca sativa. The sequence goes on along the minus strand of NC_056623.2, from coordinate 151,180,634 downwards.
CCGACCCCAGCAATGCCTTGTCATCGATCTGAACCCACTGGCGTATGATCCCTACATGTCGCCGGTCATCGAATGCCTCAAGTATTCCCCGCTGGCTCCTGCACTGTCGAGAATTGAAACGGTGCCGATGGTTGCCCTATCTCAGGTTTATGCGACGGCTTACTACGACAAGGTCGTCGACCGGGTATTCTTTGAAGTGGGCGAACACAAGACTTCAATTTCTCGCCCCCGTTTCTGCACGCTGTTAGGGTTTGCTGCTGACTCTTCACGAGTTCACCCGGATACGATTCCGGTGGGAATGTTCTACAGCATGTTTTACAACATGGGCTACACAGAGGTTCTCACCTCCGTCGCTAGGTTCAAGAAGTCCTGCCTACCGCCCCAGTGGAATGGGTTATTTACAGTTCTCTTCAAGGGACTGTCAGAGAGGAGCTCAGGATCTGACGGTGCAAGTCGTCTTTTCCTTTCTATAATGTACGGAGTGTACAATGGGATAAACCTGGATTATGGGTTTGTCCTCTGGCAACAGCTGCTTCAGAGCCTCTCTTCCTCTTCCCGACACTCCGAGGTGTCACTGGCCCGGTTCTGGATCTTGATCACAAGATGGGCCATGGACAAGTTCGACGTTCCAACAGACGATGGTGCATCGATGTCTTCTATTGGTACGTTTCATACCAAGAAGATCATCGTATCCGACGCATCAAAGTTCTCTTTCATTGGCTCTATCCCGGAGTCGATGTATGGGAATGTGCCATCTGACAGCCAACTGATCAGGACGATCAAGGAGTCTGGGCCATCTGGTCCGAGGGAACTGACACCGGACATGCTGCGATCGATTCATGATGCCGATAAACCGGTGGCCAGGGGTAAAAAGGCAGAAAAAGGGAAGAAACCATCCAAAGCCCCAAAAGGACCTTCTCCCAAGAAGCGCAAACAACCGAAGGCTGCTTCATCCCCTCAACCGAAAAGGAGGAAGACCCAACAGAAGCGAAAGCTTGTCATTCCCTCCTCTTCAAGCGAATCCGAAGGTGGGAGTTCGGACTCTGAGGGATCCCAAGGAGACGAATCTCCTCAACGAGGCAACACACCCCCTCGGTCCCCAACCCCAGAGATGGAACTTCATCAATCCCCAGTTCCTTCACCTCCACCCACAATACCTATTTCCATTCCCACCATAAACCCCACTATTCCCCCAACCTCCATCCCTATACCTCCACCCATATTCACCACCTCAACCGAAACACCACCTGTTACCGAAATCCCTACAGTAACCGAACCTCCTTAAACCGAAACACAACCACCACCCGAAACCAACCCCCCACCAACTCAACCAGAACCAACCAAACCCATAACACCCCCAGCTTCACCACCACCACAATCTCCGGAAGACGCCTCCGATGGCGGTGATCAATACCTTGGTGGTGAATACATGAACTTTGATTCGGTCTACTATAGTCCGTTTCAAGTTCAGAGTGATGGGGAGGATGATGCTCCAGTGACACGGAAGCATCTTCGCGAGCTTAACGAGAAGGTTGATCAACTTCTCGCCTCCTCTTCCAACCAGCAGTCATCTTTGTCTGAAGCTGCCCTTCAGAAGATCGTTGGCGCCTTCTCCAGGGCTCAACATGATTCCGTGGCCTCAGCAACTACTGCCATAGACGCCTCCACCCGAGCCTGTGAGGCCGCGACCGCAAAAGTCGATAAACTATTCAATGACGCTTCTGTCCTGCTGCAGTCTATGCAGGAAAGCGCCGAAGCCACTAAAACAACTCTGGAACCAGTTGTTAATCAATTGGCCCAGTTTGTAAAGACGGAGCTGTCTTCGTTCGCTAACCTCAGACAAAATCTTAGCGACGACAACTCGACACTTCATGCCTCCATCGATGCCCGCTTGGCAAAGCTACAAGAGGATCTTGCAGCAGAAAATTCACTGATGGACGTCTTGGCGAGCAAGACTACCGCCCTAAAGGTCAAGAGCACGCAGCTTTCCAACTCCGAACAACAATTGGAAGCTCTTCGATCCGAGAGGGAGGTCATAAAGACGTGTGTTTCGGATGTCCACGCCGCTCTCTCAAACATCCTGGAAGCACACGACCCAATCCTTAATCACTCAGTGAGGCGTACCCTCGCTGAAAAACTCTCTCCGGCCATGGAACTGTTAAGTAAGATCGAAGGCCTACCGAGTTTCGTGTCCATTCCGAAACAAGGGGGAGAAGAGAAGAAAGGATCGAAACCACCTCCGTCCTCCAAAGCGACTCACACAACCGAACCACCCCCCAACTGGTCATGCCTCGGGTTCGGGTGTGAAGAACAAGGGCAAAAACATAGCAGAGGATAGAGATGAAGATGAAGATGAAGACAAGGAGACAATTGCGGACATGTTAAAAAGAAAGAACAGTCGCAATGCTGAAGACAATGCCAGTCGTGTGGCGCATGAGGCTGAAGAAGCCGAACGAAAGCAAAAAGAAGCCCACGATCTCCTTGAGAGCCGAAAGTTGCTCTTCCCTGCCTGGACCAGGGATCGCATGATAAAAGAGGCCATAGAGACTCCAAGCATACTATGGCTCGAGCCGGTGATATCATTCGACTGCAACAACTCTGTAGATTCGCAGTTTGATATGCCGCTGACTCGAAAGGCGTTCATCTTCCACGCCTTCTCTAACATTTTTGAAGTCCCGCATCCGAACGATGAGCTTGACAGGGAGCTCATTGACTTCTATCTGGAGGCCGCTCGCCCACAATACCTCACCTGGAGCGCCCAGAAGATTGTTAATGTTCGGGTACTGAAGCCTTATGCCGTGGGGAGATTCACAAACGTCAAGTTCAAGCTCATCCGAGGATCTGCAAGAACTGCCCACATGATCTCCCTAGCGGATCTGCCCAATCTGAACCCTCATGATTGGATAGTCTTGTACAATATCCTGCTGACAAATGAATCTGAATATGGTCCCATCATAGACCATGTCAAAAGGATGCTGGCATGCTATATCATGGAGGTGGCCCTAATGGATCAGGAGGTCGCCACAGTTTTTAAGAAGAAACCGAAAGTCAAACCTGTGGGATCGGCCAGTGATCTAAATCAAATGCAAATGGGCAAGATAGATTCGAGGCGAAACTCTGTGATGTTCACTAGAGCCGAAGGACACAAATGTCTCTTCGCTTTAGCTGACAAACATCTTTACACTACAACTTGCTTGGAGCACATCTTATTCATCATCAAGCAGTGTAAAGACAATTCGGCCGATGATATCAAGTACTTCAATGACATGATCAATTGGTACATCCGGTTTAGACAGACCATTCTCTCCATAACCAAGTGTCTGTTTAGCACCGTGAAGAAGAAGGTACCAGCTTCAGCTGCCGGCCCAAGTAAGAAGTGAAGGTCTCGCTCCAAATTGACGCAAAGGGGGAGATTGTTGAGCTGAAGATAGTTTTGATGTTGCGTCTTTTGGGCTCGTTGATTAGCCTTGTATTCTCCGGTTTGGGCCTGTCCAACCGAGAGCCTTTTATGTATTGTATATATGTTTAATGCTTGCATGCATATTAGGTTAAGATTCTAGAGATTATCGAAATAGCGATTGATCAAGAGTATTATATTTTTCTGTAATCGTACTTGTAATCTTCTAATCCTCTACAGTTGATGTTCTTAATCGAGCTCTTCTGAGGATTTTATTTAATCATTCGACACGTTTGATTCAAGCTGTTTTGTTCTTATTATTGCGTTTTTACTGTTTTAAATTCATATACTTGTTCAAGATCTAATCGATCTTCATAGATTAAAAGTTGTTTTAATCCCATCAGTTTGTCTACAAATTGTTTATGGCCACACCTATTCAACATAATGTTTGATTATAACAACCCTTTTACCACGTTTTTCTTAAATCGATTTGACTAAAAACTCAATAAACAATCTTGTATGTGACTAAATAATAGCTATAGCCACACTAATAATAAGCTCATATGGCGGTTGTATAAGAAAAAGTCACAATCAATAAATGCTTGTGTGTCTAGAAAACGACTATAGCCACACTTAATGGACGAAATCCTTGATAACAACTAGAAATGTGGGTACCCTTTAGCCACACTTTTATGATACAGACACACTTTTCTAGTTGCTATGACCATTGAATTTTAATGTGGTCGTATGATACCTAATAATACACTGCCTTTGGTTACACTTCACCTATAAAAAGAACATGTGTAACGCCCAATTCTGGTATGTATTTTCACTTCTAAAATTTGAGATTTATGGTTGGCCACGACGTGATGAAGGGGTTACATTGACAATTCTGGTATGTATTTTCACTTCTAAAATTTGAGATTTATGGTTGGCCACGACGTGATGAAGGGGTTACATTGACGTGGCAACCTTGCATGAAATGCATGTTCACTTTGGATCCCACGACGTGGCATGATGCTTGCCACGACGTTGGGGCAGCAGATGTGCAAAACACTAATTTTTGGGCTCAATGCCCTATTTAAGGAAAGTGATGGCTATGGCTTCCATCACCCCCAAAACACTCTTGCTAAACCCTATCCCCCCTTTTGAATTTTTGGTTCATTTTGGTGTTCTTGGTACATTTTGAAGAAAGAAGAAGAAGGTTTTGGTGCAAGGATCAAGCAAGAAACTCTTCTCCATCCTTGGAATCATTCTCTAGACCATTTGTAGGGCTTCAAGTTCCTATCTTAATGATTCTTTCTTTGTAGATCTAGCTTCCCTTGAATGTTTTAGTCCATAAATAGAGTTTGTATGTTGGGATGAGACAAAGTTTGCAACTTGGTGGCTCACCTAGTTCCTTTGAGCCTTATTGTGTAACATCCCGAGTTCGGAACAAGAAGTGAAGAGTGCTAAGTGTAAATGAAGGAAAGGACTCGACGAGTGGGTACGCTTACTCGCCGAGTCGGAGCGGGTTTGAATCGCGAATCAAGTGACCAACTCGCTGAGTAGGAAGTTGGACTCGATGAGTTGGTGCTGGAATGAGAAATCCCTAATCTTAGGGTTTACACTAGGGATGAGCATATGGACCGGGGAACCAGCCGGAACCGGTACCGGAACCGGAACCGACACCGGAACCGGAACCCGATAGAACCGGTCGGGCCGGGACCGGGACGTTATTTTTGTGGATTTTTGGAACCGGGAACCGATAGGAACCGGAACCGATATAACCAAAACCGGTAGAACCGGCAAAAACCGATAGAACTGGTAAAAATCGGAACCATATGATGCTATTTTTCGAGGACCGGTTCCAACATTTGAAGACACGACAAGAACCGGTAGGAACCGGGAACTGGTAGAACCGCCGGGCCGGTTCGGTTCTTGATTTTGGCCGAAGCCGGTTCCCGGTTCCGGTCCGGTTCGGTCCTTTTGCTCATCCCTAGTTTACACCCTATTTAAAGGACTTTATGTCCTTCTCCCAGCCTCCTAATCCCCCTGAGAGTTCCAGAAACCCTAACCTTCGTGTGAGACTTCATTATTGAGGAGATTGGAGCTTGGAAGAGGAAATTAGTGGGAAAGAGCTTGAGGAATTAAAGGCTTGCTGCAAAGGAGGGGTGTAGATCCGAAATCTATTTCAGTTGGAGCACATATTGGAGGTAATAATCTATTGCTTGGACTCTTTGGTATCTAGATCTATTATCATTTGAGATTTGGGGCATTTTTGGTATGATTAAGAGTTATTTCGAGTTAGAGGCTTAGATCCGAGGTTTCTACTTCAGATCTAGGCTTGTTATGGTCCATAATGTCATAAAGTTTCAGTCTTTGAGTTGTTGGTGAAGCCCATTTGTCTAAAACCCAAACCCTAGCGTGTTTTAGGCCTAAATCTCCATGGTTTCACGTAAAGTTCGCAACTTTATGTGGGGGTTAGATTGTAGAGGGGTGGATCTATGGATTTGAACCTCTGCATGGCTCGAATATCTTCTGAATGGGTTGAGAACTGGAGAGAATCGGTGAGTCACATGGGTGTACTCGACGAGTTGTATGAACATGTGCATGGACTCGGCGAGTTGGAAGAACAGCTCAGCGAGTCTGATGAATATTGCCTTGGACTCGGCAGGTCTGTTCTTGGACTCGGCGAGTCTGGTCGTGGAACCCTAACCTTTTCTGGTTAAGTCGTGAATCGGTGAGTCGAGGGATGACTCAGTGAGTTGAGTAGGATGGGACTCGATGATTGTTGGACTCGACAAGTCTTGGGGTGACTTGGCGAGTTGAGCCGTGATATGGGAGTTTCTGAGTATAGGGACTCGACGAGTCAACGGGTTGACTCGGCGAGTAGGATCAACCAGGAAGGTTGACTTTGACTGAGGACTTTGACTTTGACCAAGAGTTGACTAGTTGACTTCCAGGGGTATTTTGGTAATTATTGGTATTTATTGAGTTCAGTTATTTGGTATTGATCAGTGGTGGAGTTCGTGTCGGTGGTTGGATCAGCGTGATCTTATTTCTTCAAGTCGACAGTTGCAGGTGAGTTATCCTCACTATATCAATAGGGTCTAAGGCACCAAGGCCGGCCCTTTATCGGATTGGAATTCGAGTTTATTGTTTGATGTGTTATTGCTATGTTATGATCTACATCCTGGTTAGTAGGATGGTGCTATGCTAGAGAACTGGTTAAGGTCGGTATCTTGGTTATAGGGATATGATATGCTAGTGACCGGTTAGGTCGGTGTCCTGGTTAGGATGTTGCTATGATATCTGCTAGATCGGTTTAATTAGTTGTGAATTGTTATATGATTATATGTTTATGTACGCATGGTTGTTTAGACGGGGGTTAGGTTGAGGCGGGACCTACTTCGTGCTGTAGGCCAACATACCCAGGGCGGACCGGATATTCCGAAGGCCCAGCGAGTGGTCCGAATAGGCTGTAGGCCCCAAGAGGGCGGACCAGACGTGCCGAGGCTAGGAGAGTGGACCAGGCCGACTGAAGGCCCGGTGCGGGCGGACCAGTCATACTGTAGACTCGGAGGGTGGACCAGGTGGACTGAAGGCCCGGTGCGGCGGACCAGTCACACAGTAGACCCAATGTGCATGGCTGTTTTGTATTATGATATGTTATGAGTATGGTTATATGAGGTTGGTATTTTGGGGGTAACTCACTGAGCTTTCGGGCTTACAGTTCAGTGTTTTGTTTCAGGTACTTCAGGAGAACGTGGCAAGGCGAAAGCGTGATCGTACCGCTCCTCATGTTTTACGATGTGGTTCTGGGGAAATACTCTGATGTTAAACTATTTTGAAAACAGATGTATGAACTTAATGGTTTTTGAATGAATTAAAATGTTTTAATTTGGCTCAAATTTTATGGTCGTTACACTTATATCTTTCAGATCTAGGATTTGGTTGAGATTTATGAGCTTTTCATGGGTCTTAGACCATTTTTCTTACCTTTTGACCTACTTTAAGTTAAGGACTTTCATGTTAAGGACATGCATAGGTCATGCGTGTCCATAAAGTTTGGATTTTTACAAGCCTTTGGAGTCCCTAGAAGCTTAAAAGAAAGTAGGAGTTGAGGGCTTAATGGATTAAGGACTCAATATTTAAGTTGTCCACAAATAGTAGCCATGGCGTGGCAAGTTGGGTGTCATGACGTGGGGATTAAGGGATCCGTGATAATTCTGTTGGAAGTTGCTACGTAGTGGCAGCAGGTATGCCACGAAATGGAGGTCAGTTAACCGTTGAATTTTTGACTTGGTTGACTTTTGGTCAAATTGCTAGTCTTAGAGTGTAGACTAAGGTTTAACCTAGGGTGTTTCGATAGGTGGGTTGTAGCATCGGTTTCTGGATTTTGTGAGCTGTATTTTTCCAACTACGACTATGAGGTGAGTATTCTCACAATGGTATGTAAGATGTTAGTTGCCTTTTTGATACTTGCATGGAAGACCATGATCTGGCCCATGTTATTTGTATAAAGACTAGGATCTGCCCCCTGACACTTGCATGTAAGACCGAGATCTGGCCCCTAACACTTGCATGTAAGACCGGGATCAAGCCCTCAACTTTACAAGGAAAGACAGTGATTTGGCCCACGACAGGAACTGATTGTAAGACTATGATTTGTCCCATAACATTCACTAGTGGTTCGAATATACCTGTTATGTTATCTATTGTATGTGGTATTTCGGGGAACTCGCAAAACTTTGTGTTTACGGTTTTATGTTTCAATGTTCCAGGTATCTCTGGTTCCAAAGGGAAGGGACCGATTTGATCGCACTGTATCCCCCAGAGATTTCCGCACTATCTTTTATATATGACATTTAATGTTTTGAGATTACAATACACTCTGATTATTTTTTGAGAACGAATGGATGGATGCTTTAGTTGTTTTTAAAACTGAAATTTTACTTGGTACTTTTGGGACATTACAACGTGTGGCTAACGACATATGGTCACACTTTTGTGGTGTGCACAATGTTGATTTTTTGTACTAGTGAAAAATGTCATTCAAAGACAAAACTTAATAAAATTCACTAGTTTGGGATACATATATATATATATATATATATATATATATATATATATATATATATATATATATATATATATATATATATATATATTTCTTATATATTTTTAGATAAAAACTTATAAATAATATATCAAGATCAACATTGAAAAACACATGAACCAAACCATCGATGAAATTAAGTAGATTTTGTATTAAATGTCGACTTTAGTGTAAGTTCACTATACCAAACAAGGAATTGTTTCTACATCATCTTAGATGTTTCTCTTTTAAAATCGCAGGTCTTATAAAGAATGCCTTCACTTGCTTCTTGTCAACTTGTACTACAAACATATTGATCATATTGAATGCCATAAACAAAAAGGATGAATCTTAATACATAATTTTGTTACCAATTCTAACTCATGGAATAGTGCAATAAAAATGACATACATGATTACAAAAAAAGGATGCACCTTAATACATAAATTTGTATCGGTTACAAAGAAAGTTACAAAGAAAGACAGTCTTTCCTATATGCTTAAAAAGTGACTACAAAAATTGGTATGAAATGAAATAACTACCATAACAATGGCATATTGTAATAACAATGACATATATGAATATAAAGAGGTGAAAAAAGTAAAATTAAGTACTCATAAAAATTTCACAATCAAAATTATTAAACCATATCCAAAAAATGAGCCTTGGATAATCTATTAACAAAAAATGGAGATGTAAAAAATATAATAGAATTTTGAGGGAAACCTTTCAAAATAAAAACATTGATTTAAATTTGTTAGAACATAGTATTAGACGAATTCCACTATTGCTTGCTTCTATAGTGTCATAGGAGTTAGAGTTTTTTTTTGGCTAAATAACTAGTTGTTCTCATCCCACATTGGTAAAAGGATGAAAGTTTGGTAAGACTCCAAGTATATAAAGTAGTCAAAAGCTTTGGTTTCAAAGCACCCCCAATCAATACACTTCAAGTGTAGGGAAATATTAGTTAATACCTTGGAGTGTGTGAGTGTAATTTGGTGGTGGGGGGAGCTTGAGTCATTAGTTTATGTGATTATAACAATTATCATATTAATAGTGGATTGTTCTTGTTAGACACCCATGTTTTTTCTTCGGTTTTGGAGTTTTCAAAGTATATTCTTGTGTCTAATTATTTTCTCTATTATTGTTATTTGGAAGGTTTTAGGGATCTTTGAGGCTATTTTATCATCAATGACGGATAATTCCTTTTTCAATATCTTTTTTATTACTCCATTTTGGTATTGTTCCCACCTTATTTTTTATTTTAGACTTGCAATGGTTTCCTTCTCCATTCATAATTTAGTTAAACATGTACCTAGAAAATTTTGGTCTTGGAGATGAATTTGGTGTGTGTGTGTGTGTGTGTGTGTGTGGTGGGGGTGGGGGGAGGGGGTTGAGTCATTAGTCTGTGTGAATGTAACAATTATCATATTAGTAGTGGATTGCTCTTGTTGGACACCCATGTTTTTCTTCGGTTTTGGAGTTTTCAACGTATATTCTTGTGTCTAATTTTTCTCTCTATTATTGTTATTTGGAGGGTTCTAGGGATCTTTGATGCTATTTTCTCATCAATAGCGGATAATTCCTTTTTCAATATCTTTTTTATTACTCCATTTTGGTATCGTTCCCACCTTATTTTTTTATTTTAGACTTGCAATGGTTTCCTTCTCCATTCATAATTTAGTTGAACATGTACCTAGAAAATTTTGGTCTTGGAGATGACTTTTTTTTATCTAGAAGATACTACATAAGACCAAAACATTGAGGGACCATCGGAAGAATAGGCCATGGGCGGTCTCCCATGTCGCCTATAACACCCTTGGTTTTTTGGAAACAATAAATCACTAAGGTTGTACAAATATCATGACATGCAATCACATTTAAATATGATTTTACCAAAAAAAACATTCATAGATTTATCATAATCACAAACTATTTTGCTATTACAGTAATATAATCTTTATGAACTCAACAAGTCATAAAGATCAAAACACAGGGAATTTGTTCCACAAAACATAAGCTATGCAAATAAACTACATACATAAGGATTCTATATAACAAAACACAATAGCATCAAAATATATGCCTTTTTACACATAACCTTCACCAACAAGTAACAGTTCCTGAATTAACCGTTTTGTCAAAACGTACCCCCTTTCCAACCAATATCCTTATTAGAAAGTATTCCCTTCCTAACAAAGGCACATATATAAAACTTTCAATTTCAAGAATGTAACCCTTCCTATCAACCACCTTATCAGAAAGTAAACCCTTTTCAATAAAGTTCCTTCCTAAGGACTAACTGCTCCCAGCAAAGCCGAAAATTTTTCCTAATCATAAAGTAAACTCTTTCTAATAAATCTCCTTTATAACGACTAACCCCTCAAAGAAAGGAAACATATATTTCCTTATAATAAAGTAAACCATTTCTAATAAAGTTCATTGCTAAGGAGTAACCTCTCCCAGCAAAGTCAAATACATTTCATTGTATCCAGTTATGGGGACCTGTTACATCCATGCATTCTTTTCCAACTACTATTTACGAGTAATACCATCCCGGTAGTTGTCATTAGAACAACCTCTTTTTTCTTTTCCCCATAAAAACTTCCTAAAACTACTTTTACACTATATATATATATATATATATATATATATATATATATATATATATATATATATATATATATATATATATATATATATATATATATATATATATATACTAGTAGCGTACCCGCACGATGCGGCGGCGGCTATTTGTTTCATTCCGACAATTAGTTTTCGAACGAAAGTTAATGTAATTTTGGTAGTCGTCGAATTGTTTCCTTTCGGTTTGTTTCATTCCGACGATTTGTTCCTTTCGACAATTAGTTGTCTGTAGACGGGTTGCAAATAATAGTTTTCGTCTATTACCCTTTATCTGATAGCGAACGGCCATTAGTTTATTTAACAAATAATGTTAAGATGATGATAAATTTTTATTTTATTTGTTTCATTTCTAATTGAAAAGGTAAAGATATGTTATATTAAATATAGAAATATTGAACTACCATTAAAATAAAAGATTTTAACTTTTTTTGTGAGACTATATATGACATGAACATGTGAAAAGTTCAATATTAAATTATGTATCATTTTAGTTTGTTCGATGACTTGTTAATTTGTTCGTGTTTTGTCCATTTAGTATCTAGTTTCCATTTTAGTTTGTTCGATGATTTTAATATCAAATAACTAATAATTCATTTATTAGCCACAAAAAAATATTGTGTCACACGTTGGTTTAAATATTTTAATCACCGATAAACTCATGTAATCTTTTTGTTTCTCATTTACTTCTTTCTCTGCCACAATCCAATTGAAACCAATTCTTATATAGAATATTAAATCCTCTAATTTTTTATTTTTAACATGGACAATATAACTTATAGTTTTGAATATTCCTTTGTTAGAACCTCATGTTTTTTCCCAATTAGGTTTAAAAATATAAATAAGTATACATAGTGTTTCTAAACGTTATCTTTAAAATTATCATAAATATTAAATATCATGAAATTACCATGACCATGTTTTTCGGTTTATACAATTATTTATATTTTTAGATTGTTTTCTACCACTTTAAAAGTAATCTCAATCATAACCCCCTATTCTATGTGATGTGTAGTCTCCATCATAATTCCCTACTCTACTTGATATTGTTCCAGAAAATAAAGAATAAACTTATTAATTTGAATTATACTTGAAAGAATAATCAAAATACAAATATAATTTTAGAAAAATCCAATCAACATATAAATAAAATGGAATAAGTTATATATTATATTAATTAGCCTAATAATAGTAACTTATCAATCATTTTAAAACTTTTATAAACCTTGATTTTTTATACAATTGGAAGGATTTTCTTTTTAGATTGTTGTTAACCTCAATAAAAAAAGCTTTTCATATTTGAGTTATCATTTGTAAAGATCTAAAATCTTTTTTTCTTGCAGGGTTTCTATTGTTTTATGTTTTGTAGGCTTTTCTATCACTTGGTATTCAGGCTTGACAACGTTTTTATTTATAACTTATTTAATTATTTAATTAATGAAATAGTTTGATTAACTTTTATAGATCAACACCATATGTATTCAAAAGATTCAAAAACTACTATTATCACATTTAGGCGTACAGATCAAAATTCAAGTGTATTTGGTTTCCATAATCTAAAGTTTACATTACTAATCATATTAGGATAATACAACATAAATAATAAACATAAAAAAATAAATATCTTGAAGTCAAACGTTGCATCAATTATATATTTCATAAACACCAAAAAAAATTGAAGGGGCGTAATGAATACTTTAAAATATAAAAAAATCAAAACAAATTAAAATAAATAATTTATTTTAAGCTACGGTTACCATTCTCAAATAAAAAACCCATAAACAAAAAATAAATTAACTAAGCTATTTCTATACACATTTGATACACACATAACGTCATATATAACAAACTAGACGAATTCTCGTGCGTTGCGCAGCGAAAATTAAAAATATATTATTAAAATATTAAAAAATATATATTTAAAATGGTTATGTTATTGACATTAACTTTGAGATAATATTTTTACACTAACTATATATATATATATATATATATATATATATATATATATATATATATATATATATATATATATATATATAATCTCTATTATTTTGAACAATAATATTCATTGACATCAACCCACATTCCGTATTAATAGAATTACATATAATTATCTATTTAGTATTATTTTTAATAATAATTATTATTATTGATTAATTATATTTTTACTTATACGATTATTTTCTAATTTCAATAATGATGTTCATTTAAAATACAATTTATTTACAGCTAAATGTAATTTATAATTTGATGTTATTATCATTTAAAATTGTTATTCATTAATTTTAAACCACTCATTATTAATAATAAGTTAAAGATGAGTTTTAAAAACACTTAATATTATTATTAAAATGGGAAACATGCGCTAAATAATAAAGTGATAAGATAGACAATTTGCATTTCAAAAGAGACTTGCATTGAGAATATGACATATCCATGTAATTTGATTTTATTATTTATAATTATTGCTTATTAATTTTAAAACCACTTGTTATTATTAATAAGTGGAAGAAACTTTTAAAAAACACTTATTATTTTAATTAAAATGTTAAACATATACTAAAATATAAAGTGATAAGATAGACAATTTACATTTTTAAAAAGGCTTACATGTATAATATGGATAATATGACATATCCATGATTTTTAATTAATTATTGTTTTAAAGCAACATGAACATACAAATATGTATACAATAGGTAATTAAATATTATATATATCACCTTCCATAACATATGATCGATAACATGAATCTAATCTAATTTACATTAAAATTTCAGTCACAACATACAATGATATTCTTAAAAGAATACTTAAATCACGAAAATACAAAAAAGAATTGGTATATAACAAACTTACAAATTGAAAAGTTCAACATAATAACATGGCTCGAAAAATTGTGCAAAGCCCTCAAACCAACACAAAAAACTTTAAACTTGTTTTCTTTGTCAATTTTGTATGTAATTTGTATTTGTGTGTCTACTAAAAAAGATTGGCCTTTTTATAGTAGAGTATCCATTAATTGTTTATTAAATATATTTTATATGTTATAAAACCTTTGAATTGTTAATCATTATTAAGAGACTTTTGAGTGGTATCATTAAAATAAGAGGTTTCAAATGCATTAGGTGTTTGCAAATTTTTATGGGGGTTTCAAATGCATGAGGTTCAAGGAAAATGCTAGCTTTATAAGTATGTAAGAAATGAACTCCAGATCAATGGAAAAGATCCGAATAAAAACTGAATTTTAAATCCTCAGTCCAACTCATTGAACATATATAAGTTTCAAACCTCCAAATTGACATCATCTTTAATAGGAAAGAATATTTCTGTAAAAAAAATCACATCATTTTCTATAAATCAACGACAATATAACATTTTATCTATTATACATCTTTTAGAATTGACTAAACTGCAAATTTGGTCCCTGTGGTTAGTAAAAAAATATGGATGGAGTCCAAATTTTTTTCAACTTGCACCACTGGTCCAAAATCATAAATTTTTTGTGGTTTTGGTCCCTGAAAAAGTTGAAAAGACTGTTTTACCCTTTTAAATTCTTTTTTAAGTTTTTTGTATTTATTTTAATCCTTTTTTATTTTGAAAATAAATAAAAAATAACAAAGACAACTCACCCAGCCCTCCACCGTACCCCCTCTCTCTCTCTCTCTCCCCTATCACACACACACACACGGAAGATAAAAAAACCCATCGATCAAACACATTGTCTTCTTCCTCCGAGACACCTTCTTCCTCTGACGTCCCTACTGTCTTCATCGTCCATCAAGATTACAACAAACAAACCACAAATAATCAAATGTAGGCTTAAGTTGGATCTAAAAAACAAGAAGCAAGCGGCATAGGTTGCCAGAATCGTTGATCCAGATCGCTTGAAGCTCATGGTTTTATGGTATAAATACCCTATGATATCCTCTCCTTTGATCAATCTTCATCTTCAACCCCAATATCCCCTTCACATATTAAAAGGGGTGACCACCATCACTACGGAAAACAACATCTCCTTTCGAACTTACCACGATTAGGGTTCCGACGCCTCAAACCACCAGAGCATCTGAATGTCGTACTCCTTACTACTTCCCTCACCAAACCACCACCAATTGAGTATGGATTTAACATAGACCGATTTTCTTGTTTGTGTCTCATCTCTTCCCTTAGAGGAATTGATTTTCGAGTCTGTTATACCATGGAAGAACAAAGGTGTTTTTTTATTTGTTTTATTTTTTTTATTACATGTGATGGTGTTAGCTATTGAGATGATAGAGGGTCAAGATAGTGATGTAGGGATCTCAGTAAACGATGGTGAAAATGGTTGATATGTAGATATGGTAGCTTGGAGAAGAAGATGGTATATGTGATGCAGGTTTGGTGTGAACTCGATGGTTATGTGAGGAATATGGAACCCAATTACAAAGCTCCAATCTTGATTCTAATCCATTATCCCTTTCTCTAATAATTTTTGTTTATGTGGGTTTGTTGGAATAAAGGGAAATGGAGAGAGGATGTGATAAGTGACATCATAATTAACATAGAAGGAGTGGGGATGGGATGAAAAATTAAGAACACGATAAGAGAGAGAGAGAGAGAGAGAGAGAGAGAGAGAGAGAGGTATGGTGGATGGGTGGGTGAGCAAGCTTTGCTCTTTTTTTTAATTTCTTTTTCAAAATTAAAAAAGATTAAAATAAATATAAAAAATGTAAAAAAAAAATTAAAAGGGTAAAATAGTCTTTTCAACTTTTTTAGGGACCAAAACCACAAAAAAATTTATGATTTTGGACTAGTGGTGCAAGTTGAAAAGATTTTGGACTTCATCCACATTTTTCTGCTAACCATAGGGACCAAATTTGCAGTTTAGTCTTTAGAATTCAAATATCAACCCAATAAAATATTCATGTACTTTAAACCAGCCATTGCAACACATTTGAAACTTCTAAAAAAACAAAACCATATTCATCAACGATATCAAAAGCATTATGTATGGAAAAAACAAAACAATCAAACCTGATTTTTACAACCCATGAATGCCTCCTCGATTGGCCGTGTAGGAGAGGATTGTAATTGTTATGAGAAGCCAGAGTTATGGTTTTTAGAGAGAAAGAGAGAGAGAGAGAGAGAGATCGTCGATTTACCATCAACATCAAGCAGTAGATGTTCTTCAGTCGGGTTAAGCTACATTGCTACAACAATGTCAAGCAATGGATGTTCTTGAGAGTGGAAAAGAGTTTGGCGGCTTGAAAACGGTGACATGAGGGTGCAAGACAGTTGTGTTGTTGCTACAACCGGCAATTGGGGTTTCTAGAGAGAGGAAGTGAGAGTGATTAGAGTTTGTGGCAGTTTGCTTCTTAAGAGATTGAATGTAATAATAATACGTAGTAGCCTTACTATATATCATGAAAGAGAATGTTTGTTTGTTTAAATCCTTTCATTTTGATTGGATGGTTTTTTTTCACATGGATCACAATCTACACCAATTAAATTCATCCAAAGGCCAAAATTCATCCTTGTTTTTAAGACTTGGTCTTAAAACTTTTGATCTTCCAGTTAAGTATATATTATAAAGTAGTATTATATATATATATATATATATATATATATATATATATATGTAGGCTCTGTGCGTCGCATCCACATGTCTAACCCAGACTTTGTCACTCATCCTCTTTTCATACATATGTCAGCATGTTCAGCTACGTTTACTATTGGCATGACACGCATATCGGCAAGACGCTTCACGTCTTTGCCTTATCACGATTCCGAAAATTACCACTTGTCCCCTAGTTTGTGATGTGTCATAAACCTTATACACGTTTCCATTTCCTGAGCATGTTGGCACATCACATTAACCATAGAACATGTTGTGTTCTGCCTACATGTCATTTTAACTCAAAGTATTCATCCATTTTCAAAATAGCAATATACTTTAGTATCTACAATAAAATTTTGCACGTCGAATAAAGTTTACTCAAATACTCAAATTTTGGGTCGTTGCATTGCCTACTGTCTGGAACGGCCTTGAGGATGAACCGACTATTCGATAGAAAGTTCTAGTGGTTCGACCATATTTAATACCTTCTTGATAAATAAATGGATTTTTAACTCATATTCCCCCCCCCCCCCCCCCACACACACACACACACACAACTCGTCATATAATGTTTATTGCTTTGCAATCCGACATCTCCTGTAATTGGAGTATTAACTGTCTTTAATAGAAAAAACAACCATTACCCTTCTACATGTAAGATGTAACCAACGTCAAATCTCTAAAGTAAACATCAACTTCCACAATTCTAATATTCGATGCTTCATTGTTAACCTTATTTAAGAAATAATCTAGCAAGTACTCAATGTCTATAAGATAAAGTCAATAAACCCTTGGTATAAAGTGATGATAATAGGAATCATCTTGTACTATAATAGTCTCACCGGAAGTGTCATACATAATAGTTGATGCCTATGACTGATCAACTTTAATGTGACAAGTTCAATCATATGAGAGAGCACATGGGAAACAATCACGAGCTCTACGATTACTTAGAGGATTGGGTATAGAATTAGAGGGTATTTTCGAAAGCCATTGCAGATTAAGAAGACTAAGGGTTCAACATCGGAATCTCTAGTTGGAATTTTATTAGAAAGAGTTTTCAAATGAATTGTCAAATAAAACATAGAATATTACTAGTATAATTTTTATTTATTTATGTATAATTTATTTATTTATTATTTATTATTTATAAATGTTTATTATTAAATGTTTTAACATAAATTTGATTTAAAAAAAACATGTGGGTCCTACCACTACACACCCTTCTCTCCCAAATTGATAAAACCACTACAAATATCAAACACCACAAACTTCCTCTATCAAACCCACCGCCACAACCTCTACCATCAAACACCACCACCACCATCTTTGCTGATATTTCAACCATCATTAGTTGTTGTTAAGTTTTGGAAAGCTAAAATCGAGGCTTTCGTATTTGAAAAAATACCCTATCAGCTATAATTTCATCGTCCCAATTTGACTCCCATGCATTGGGGTTCTTTTAGGCACCCCTTGTACTTTGTTTTAGCCAAACAACTCTGATTTTTCAATGGAACAACACTCGACGACAAACATACTTGAAACAGATCCATTTTGGAAACTTAATTGTATCCTATTTTGGAAACCTTTGATTCATTAAAAACATGTGAATACTAGTTAATGGTTGGTTAAATTGGGATTTTTGCATTTATAGGATTTTGCCTTAGATGATATATTAATGAAATTAAAAATAATTATCTATTATTGTAACACATGCCCTTTTATGAAACAAACTACTATGGTTTTCAAATATTTTTTGACATTTAAGTCAAGTTTACCAAAGTTGGTCCCAAATTTCTCCATTTCACAATGATTTATAAGTTACATGAACTGGGCGATACAACCAATACAAACAAGACAATAGTAAGGGAGTGATATACCGTCTCTATAGAAACTATGTCCAACTTCTATACTTTAAGATTTCACTACTATCAATATAGACACAACTCTCTCATGCTTTGTATCTGAACCTGGAGCACATTGCACTTAACAACAAACATCACACAAACCCTTCAACTATATGCCAATTAATTTCTCAGTAAACATTTAATAAAATATTTACATTTTCTATCCAATTCTTTTCATACAACTTATATATTTATAGATATATAAGTGTGACAACATTCTAATAAACCTTACGGGCTTTCTTGTATCTTATAGACAAGATATATACATGATCCTTCAGTTATATAGCTATTAATCCTTAGGTTTCGTCACAAAAATGAGACCCTATCAAGCTTTACCAAATGATAAAATAGATTAACACATTAAGGTATCCTTTGATTTCTACCTCAAAATTTATATAAAGTCCCATGTAGAGACATCCCAAACCCCTCCTCGAGATATCACTAATTCCTTATACATTTAGGGGACATCATAATTTCTCTTATTGTCTCATATCTATTTGCTCATGATTTATGGCCCGAAACGGTGACCACTACTGAAGATTAAATCAACGAACAAGGCCATTTGAGACTCCTACTTTATCATTAAACATGTTTTCTGAAGGAAATCTTTAACAATGTTCCTCTTATAGGAACCTTTTACAATATTTCCCGAAGAAAACCTCTTATAATGTTCCACTCATGGGAACCTTTATCATTGTTTCCAAAAGGAAACCTCTTACAATGTTCCACTCACGGGAACCTTAATCAATGTTACCCAAAGGAAACCTCTTACAATGTTCTACTCACAGTAACTTTTATCAATGTTTTCGAAAGGAAACCTCTTACAATGTTCCACTCACATGCACCTTTATCAATTTTTCCTAAAGGAAATTACCTCTTAAAATGTTCCGCTCACAGGAACCTTTATCAATGTTTCCAAAAGGAAACCTCTTAAAATGTTCCGCTCATGGGAACCTTTATCAATGTTTCCCATAGGAAACCTCTTACAATGTGTCACTCACGAGAACCTTTATCAATGTTTCCTAATGGAAACCTCTTATATTATAAGGATTCATACTATCGACAGATACTATCTACGGAAAATCTATCTTGGTAGTTTTCATTAGAATGTCCCTTTTTTTTCTTTTTTTCAACAAAAAGCCACATACATATGATCGGTTTTATAGGTTACAAAACTATATGCTTACGGAATTTCACTTAACACTTAAGGGCGCATGCAACCTAAAGGACTAGGTTATAACACTTTGAATATAACATATTATGAACAACAAAGCTAGATGAACCCTAATATAATAAAATTTTAAAACAAGAATTAGGGTTACCTACCTTTGATTTGTTGTAGTAAACACACCACTTCAATCCCTTATAGTTGTTGGACTTGGAAAGTTTAGCACCAAAAGGATAATGCCTCTAATGGCTCACACCCAACCCCTATAACTAGAAGGCAAGTGAGGAGAGTAGAGGAGATGTATAATTTTCGTTCATAAGCTTCTAAGAAAGAGTATGCATGAAATTTGCAAACCAAGGGGTCCTATTTATAGTTTCGGCAACTTGCAAACAAAGCAATATTTGAATGGATTTAATACCAATCCAAATCCTTTCCTTATATGCATCTAATAGGCTTCTGGAAACCCTATAAGAGCTCCCAAAACCGCCCACCCTTGTTCTAGAATTGTCTATTTTGTTCAAGTATTGAACAATTACTCACCCCTTGTACCTTTAATTAATTCCAATTAATCCTAAATTAATTTCAGATTAATTATGATTAATAATTAATCAATTCTAACTGATTTCATATTAATTTATTAATCATATAAATTAATTAATCTCATATTAATTTATTAGTTACATAATAAATCAACAACTCAACTATCTATTTCCAATTAATATATTAACAAATCATTTATTATAATTTATTAATCATATAATAAACAGATAAATTCATCATCTCTCTACAAATGTCATTCTAATCAAGTTCTAGTTATGAGGGCAACCCAAAAAGGACTTTGTTTCTAATTACATGTTTATACCCGTTTAGTTATGAGCTTATTAATCCAACAATCTTCCACTTGTATAAGTCTATAACTACAATTGCAAGTATAACCTTAAACAAAACAACAAAGTGTGCTTTTGAAAGCCAGAACCAAACTCTGATTCAAATCAAAAATTGGCTCTAAGATAAGTGATAAGTTATTCCTTCATTTTACAAGATATTGTATGAATAGAGTCATAGATTAAATGATCAACCTCATGTTTATTTGTTTTGTTTCCCGATTTCCCAATTTATGATCAAATTCAGACTAAAAAATTGAACACATCAAGCTTTGAGTTTTAAGAGTAGCTTGAGCATCACGAGCCTCTTTTTCCTTGGCTTCAGCTTCCCTCGCAACTCACAAGTTTTCATCAAGCTCTCCATCACGAGACTTGTGTTTGAGCTTTGCATTCTCATCCTATTCTTCTTCGTCATCATCATCGATGATCCTTTCTTTTCCCTTTGATACCGAAGCTATATTAACCTTCGAATCAGTTGACTTTGGCTTTTATTCGTGTTCACTAGAACTACCAGCAACTGTTTGCATTTCCTCTCCCCCCTTGTTTCGGCAGTGCCCCAGACTTCGAAACACCTTCAAGTCGATTCAGCAAAGAAAAGACCGAATTGAGTTTATCAGCCAGATGCTTCCGAACAGAGACTGTGAGAAGAGAATCACGAGTCTCACAGAGAGATTTTAGAAAGGAGTTGATATCAGCAATATAGATTTTTATCACTGCTTTCTTAGATTTGAGCTCATTAATCTGTGAATTCGCATGCAATAATTTCACCAAGAGAACCTTCACCTTCTCAGTTTTAACAGCAAGCTCATCCATTATCCGGTTCTTAAGTGCCAAGTCTTCATGAAGCTTGTCAATTTTGGAGGTGATTGATGTGTGAAACGTTGTATTATCATCTTGAATAGCGGTGCGAACCTTAGAAAGTGAATCTCGTTTGGTTTGAAGAGTTGTACCAAGGCTAGTGGTCACCTTTTTCGTAGATGCGATGTTGGATTCAAAGGAAGTTTTTAAATCACCCATGCAAGATTTAACATCAGAAAGTAGTTTATCAACTTATTTCAGTCGTATCCTTGCAAGTCTTCTTAGAATCAACGACTGGTTTGTTTGTGAGGGTAAGATTTGCAACATGCTCCTTTGTAAGTGTTTCAAAGAAGGATTTGACAAACGCCTGGGAGTACTCACTGTTGGATGAGGCTTTGGTTGACTCGAGCAGAGAATCCAACTTGGTATTTAGGGCCTTGAACTGAAATTTTGTCATTAGAGCATCATCTTCATCACTCTCTTATTGTACAGTGAAGGGGCTGTAATGGAAGTCTTGAAAGTCATCAAAACTGTCCCCAAAAATGTATTTGGATCAATTGTTCGTAGAGAAGAGATATGTGGAGAAATTGGACCAACAGTGACACTAGAAGCACCTGCCACTGTATCAGATACGTTGACATTTATTGGAGGTGTACTTATAGTAGTTGTTGTTGTTGTTGTGGACTCATTGAAGAGAGGAGTTGATTGAGCAATAGAAATATGGGGTTACGAAACACCCACAGATACATTCAGACATGGGGCAATGGTGATCGGAGTAATGGCAGTTGGAGATAATGGAGGAGTGAAGTTCTGAAAGAAGTCATCAGTGATTGGGACTGAAGTAGGCATGGTAAAGGTTACCTCATGATTAGTCTGAGTAGGCTCCCAAACCATAGGCTGGGAAGATATTGTTGTGTCTTTATTTTTGTTACGAGTGTGTAAATCCTCTGAGAGGGTTCGTGATGGTGAATCCTCATGAGCAGCAGGTGAAGGAGACCTTGGCTTGCAAGTTGCTCGTTTGACTCACTTTTTCGGAGTGGTAGCAGGTTCGGAGGGACCTACTTGGTCTTTCTCTTTCCACCCTTCTTTGCCTTATTGGCTTCCTCCAAAATCCTTTTGCATTTCCGGAGTTAGAGGTCGAGGACCGTATTGAGGTCGTGACTTATACTCATTGACAATTGCATTGTCTTCGAGAGCATAGTTGAGCATCGCCGGTGGAAGAGATCCGATGAATGCAAACTTCATAGAATCTGCTACGATAAAGTTTGATGTATGAAAACTCGGGATCGCTGCAATTATACAACCTTCAACCACCGGAATGATGAGGCAAGAAATGACCCTCTGAACGATGATGGACCAAAAACGAGCACATGAAATTTCCGAGTGATGTGTTGAGGAGATAGTACTCTGAACCAATTATGCCCAAAGGACGGATCCAAAATCCAGATTGATTATGTGGTATAGCCCATAGAGAAGTGTGCAGAAAAGTTTGCTTGCAGTGTCCGAACCTGAAACCCTTTCTGAAAAACTCTTGAAAATAAGGGTGAACAGCCTATCCTACATAGGAGGAAGACTGGGCTTCTTGAACTTTGATAACACTATAAGGGTCTCAACGTAACCCATCTGGTAGAACATCTCCAGAATTACAGAAGAAGAGATGGAATCCGGATCAAAAAGATCCCGACCTTGAGGAAGCCCTAGAAATCGACTGAACCTGGACTTTGTGATGTGGGTTTTCTGGATATCAATTTCAAACGTAATGTTGGCTTCACCCTTTTGCTAGCTAGTAGTGGAGTATGATTTGGAGAGGTCAACCGGAGGAACATTCTCAGACATGGTGAGCACCGATGCCAAGGGTGAGTGACGAAGACACTCAATCATTGGCTGAAGGGACACAACATATTTTGTTGAGTCGGGATCGAGGATCTAATTCTGGTTGGCCTTGATGTTAAGCAGTTTCGATTGAGCCATCAGCCACAGAAGGAGTTTAGAGGAGGCAACCATTTTTGCAGATGGAGAAGATGATGAACAGTATTGAGAGATTTCTCGCCGAAGAATTCGAGTGCTTTGAAAGTGGTAATGAAGCGACAAAATCCCTTTTATACAGTATGACAGGTGAGAAATCCGGCGTTTGGGGCTCCACAATCCCGAAAAAGTAGCCTTGAAAGACGTGACAACTAGTGTGTGTCAAGCCACGTAACTGACAGCGTGATGTCAGCCATGATTTGAAATTTCAACATGCCAAAATCGTAATCTTATCCCTTAATTTTCATTGTTTCAGTTCCCTCATTCGTAATAGTGTGCCTTTTTCTATTTCTGCAGATCTGAAAGTAATCATTCGGCATTTGTGAGACCAGACGTTTGGAAAATCACAAGTATGTTCATGCAATAGTGTGCCAAAGATAAAGAATTAAATCAAAATATATATTTGGGAATCTGTGATGTCAAATTTGACAGAAAAGCAGATGGACCCCGGGCAACAATCTCTTCCTTCTGAGTCAAGAGAGACTCAGAATTGCTTTTGTGGCATCTGATTGAATTACGATCAACTATTAATTAAGAGACAGTGAAAGGCTTCTTCTTATTTAGGCTTAAGGGGTGACTTCATCTTCAACCAAACTCCGAAACTCAACATAAGTCGAAACGTTCGGAAGAAGTACTTGTGTGACCAGTGTAGCCATAAAAACAAGTATGTTTTGGGATTATTTCAGTGGCTAGACAATTTGGAAATCTCAAGTGGAAAATAAAAACTGGATCTCATGGGTAGAAATGTCTTAGGTCAAGAACATCTCATTAAGATCTTGCAAAAATAAAAATCATGAGATTTCTTGGTATAAACCACAAAGTGGTATTTCTTCAATTCCATGGTGAATAATCTAGAACAAATTTATTGTTCACTTTCAATACATAATTAGGTTTCGGATTTTGGTTTTCACTCAATTCGCAGTGATAACGAATTCGAGACCATAAACACAGATATTGTGTAACCATAAACCTCAGTGATAATTGTTGAGAGTCTCGAGGGTTACGTTTTATGAAAGTGAAAATAATGGAGAAGTGATTGAGGTGGTTCCAAATATGAAGAGTACCTCTGCTATTGCAAATGACCAATAAATCAACTCTTAACTCATTTGAGATGAGTAAGGTAGCTCAATGACTTATTCGAATGAATAGACTATTTGGGAAGAAATGATTGGTATTATCGATTCGTTAAGGCTTCGAACATAGAGTCTCAAAGGCTTTGGACAACATGTTGTAATATGCTTATAGGACACTTAATTAGTACAAAGAATTCGGAGTTACAAACCTTTCCCCAACGTTCTAAGTTGAAACCAATATATCTGTAGCTAAAATACATGATAACAGCTTTCCACAAAAAAAAAAATTGGTAATTTAGGGGTTTTCTGAAAAAGATAAAGCAGAAAAAATAAAGAAAATATTTTTAAGATTTTTGAATTTTCTGAAGAAGAAATAAAAACAGAAAAGAAAATATTTTTATGATTTCTGAATAAAAACAAAATGTTCTGACCAAGTTAATCGAAAGAAAAATAATATACAAAGGATACAAAAAGTTCCAAATCTCCAAATGAACAGTGAGCTCTGAATCACTCCGAGCGTTCACAACCACTCGGAACCAAAAGTATACACTGTGAATCACTTCGAGCGTTTGCAGCAATTTAGAAGCGAAAGTATAAGTTGCGAATCACTCCGAGGGCTCAGAGCGGTTCAGAGAAATAACATTGCTTTTCTTTACAGTCCAGATTTCGGAACCGAATCTGCTTCTACCATTCCTAAGCCTTGTAGAATTCGATTAAAGGTTTACTCGAGTAAGGCTTTCGTGAAGATATCTACCAATTGATCAGCGGATCTCACGAAGTAAATTTTGACATTTCCATCTTCCACGTGATCTTTTATGAAGTGATACCTCAGTGCGATGTGTTTGGTTTTGGAGTGCTGGAATGGGTTGTGGCAAATGCAAATGGCGCTTTCAGAATCACAGTATAAAGGGATTCTCTTCATATTAATCTCATAATCCCGAAGTTGAATTTGAATCCAGATAACTTGTGAGGTGCATGAGGCAGCTTCTATATATTTAGCTCAGCGGTAGATAGGGAGACACATTTTAGCTTTTTCGATTGCCAGCTTATGAGTTTGCCATTAAGAAACTGACATCCTCCCGTTGTACTTTTGTGATCAAGACCGCATCCGCCAAGATTAGCATCTGATAATGCTTGCACAAAGAACCCATAGTTCGAAGGGTACCATATTCCGAGAGAGGAGGTTCGTTTAAGATATCGGAATATATTCTTCACTGCAATCATGTGGGGTTCTCGAGATTTGCTTGAAACCTTGCACAATAGGAAACATAAAACATAATGTCTAGACGACTTGCTGTTAGATACATCAATGAACCTATCATTTGATGATAGAGAGTCATATGAGCAGCTGGTTTGTCCAGAGACAAAGTAAGCTTCGTTCTGAATTCCATTGGTACCTTCACCTTCGAATCTCCCACCATTCCGAACTTTGTAAGTAAAGTCTTCATATATGCCTCCTGATTGATGAATATACCCTCTTGACTCTGTCTAATATTCAAACCAAGGAAAAATTTAATCGGACCCATTAAGCTCATCTCAAACTTAGTTTCCATCAACTTTCGGAACTCAACAGTTAAACTAGGATTAGTAGATCCAAAAATGATATCATTAACGTAAATTTGGACAATCATCAGATGGTCACCATCTTTCTTGCGAAAGAAGGTTGGGTCAACCAAGCCTTGTTTAAATTTAGCTTATTTTAAAAATCGAGTGAGGGTTTCATACCATGCTTGTAGAGCTTGCTTCAGACCATACACAGCCTTATCCAGAACATAGCAGTGGTTTGGATATTTTTCGTTAACGAACCCAGGTGGCTGTTCCACGTAGACAGTTTCATCTAACTCATTATTTAAGAATACACACTACACATCCATTTGGTAGGCTTCAAAGTTCTTGTAAGCTGTATATGCTAAGAAGATGCAAACAAACTCCAGTCTTTCTACAGGTGCGAAAGTTTCCTCGTAGTCAATACCTTCTTCCCGACAATAACCTTTTACTACTAACCAAGCCTTGTTTTGAATCACATTCCCTTCTTTGTCCAGCTTATTGTGAAACACCTATTTTAGACCTACGACTGATGCATCCTTCGGAGTTGGAATCAGTCTCCAAACCTTGTTGTGCTAAAACTCATTCAACTCATCTTGCATTGCTTGCACCCAATCAGAATGATCGAGAGAAATCTTCACATTTTTGGGCTCCATCTTGGGTATGAACGAATTGAACATGCAAAATTCCACTTTGGAGAATACTGCAGTCTACTTCATTTTTACTGAGCTCTCGTAAGAACACCCAAAGAATTTGAACCAATTACTTGCGGCATGGGATGTTCCTTGGTCCATTTGGTCAAAGGATGGTAGTTCGGATCATAAGAGGGATCCAATTATGCATTTACATCTTCGAATTTTGATTGAACATCTGAATCATTGTTTTCAGTCTCATTCTCCCCCTTGAATGATGGATGTAGCTCTTAATTTTGAATTGGATTCTCCCCCTGAATTGGTGCATTAGTAGCTTGTGGTGAAGATGAAATTTCAGAAGCCTTCAAACTGGGTGGCTCATTTTCAAGAATCTTCGCAGCGTCATCAATGATCTTCTTGAGCTCATCTTCCTTGTTATCTCATGCTTTGGATTCTGAAGCGATAGCCTTTTCTAGCTCATCAAAGAGGTTCATGAATTCCTCATAGAGATTTGAAAGAGGAATCGTCATTGGATTTGTTACCGGAAAGATCTCCTTAGATTGGCGATCGGATGTCTAAAACTTCTTGAGATAGTTATCGTCAAATGTGGCATAGTAGGTTTCTTTAATCCTTCTAGATTTCTTGTTGAGAACCCGATATGCCTTAGAAGTCAGAGAATATCCTAGAAAGATTCCCTCGTCATCCTTTATATCGAATTTGTTTCGTTGTTCCTTAGTATTGAAGGGAAAACACATGGACCCAAAAACATGAAAGAACTTAACATTAGGTTTTCGATGATTGAGAATCTAATAGGAAGTAACCTACAATCATTTATTTATGAGCGATCGATTTTGGGTAAAGCAGGTAGTTCTGATAGCCTCAGCCCAGAAGTAAAGCGACATATTCGCAAATGATACCATGGTTCTCACAACTTCACAAAGAGAATGATTTCTCCTTTCAACGACCCTGTTCTGCTGAGTATATGGAGTTGAGAAGTTGTGAGCAACTCCCTTTTCAGTCAGGAAATCTTCAAACGCGAGGTTTTTTTTGACAACCCGAAATTTATTCCGTCATTGTAACCCATTTCCGCTAATAAAATAATTTTTATTATTATTATTTCAGTTAATATTTGGGTTAGACAAATAAATTAATGTTTTTATTTTATATTCATAAGTGTTGAAACGAAATAAAAATACATGTAACACCCTCGAATTTATTTGAGAAAATTTTAATTTACGACTAAGCCGGGTTACGACCATTTAATCGGGTAAAATTTTAAACTTCGTTTAACGTCGATATTAGGTAGATTCCCACCTGGCCACAAACTCAAACCCTATAAAAGGGTTGAGTGGTCATCAACTTGATCTTTTTACCACTCTAGTCACTCTCTCTAGCCTCTCTCTTCAAGGCCCGATTCTTCCAAAAATCCGCAAGTTTTCGTCCCCAAAGTGTAAGTTCTCTTACCCTAGATTGTTCTAAAGCTCATTCATGTCAATATAGCATTTAAAAATCGTCCAAGAATGCCAAGAACAAGGAGTTTACGGCCCAGGAACCTTCTAGGTCCGTAAACCCCTAAAAGTGTGCCAAAATGCCCCCAAATCCCTTCCTTAGGCTTAGAGACTAGCTTAGAACTTAACCTTGAAGTGTTTTGGACCTTAAACATCAAGTTTGGAGGCTTGAATGAGAGTTTACGGCCCAAGAACATTCTTAGGCCGTAAACTCCCTCAAATGATGCAAAATGAGCCCTAAACCCCTTATTTAGCCTTGGACCTTGACCTAGAAACTTGTAGGAGTGAGTTTAGGACCACAAAAACGAAGGAAAGGAGGTGTCCAAGGGTTTACGGCCGTAAACCATAGTGTTCACGACCGTAAACTCCCAAGGAGTGGTCCAAGGACCGCAAACTCCAAGGTAGTGCCCCCTTTTTACCCTAATCACTTGTCAAGCCATGGATTTAACCTTAGAAACCTTCCTAGTGATGTAAGAGACCCTTAAGCACTCAAATACACTCCTCCCATGAGTTTACGACCATAAACTCATGGGGGAATTGGTCCCTCAACCGCAAACTCACCTAAGGTGGGTAATTAAGGAGTAAACTCCATAATGAGGCCTTACACTCCTTCCTTTCAACCCAATAGCCTCCTAACACTTGACCAAAGCGTTTTTCTTCGCATTAGGATGTCTATACGTGTTAAATTAGTGTTTTAAACACTAATTATATGTAAACATATGTCTTCATATGTTACTAGGGTCATAAAGTGTGTTCAAGTCTTCACTCGACACCAAACACTCAACCGAGACTTCCATCCGATCCACTCGCTGCAGGTGAGTTCATACCCCCTTAATTAACCATTCAAATGTTTTAAAATGTTTTATAGGGGGGATACAAGTTGAATACAACAAGTTATAGTATCAATCACATGTGATTTATAACTTGCTATCAAAAAGGATTTTCTATACTTTTAATTACCTTGTAAACAAAACTGTTTTAAATAACATTCAAATGCATTTTATGAATAAACTGTTATTAAACTAATATCAAATCATTTTTAAACCTCTTTTCTTTTAAAATTATATCTACACCAATATATTCATATAAGTAAGACTTGAGGGACTTAGGACTGATAGCTCGCCTTACTTCTTGTTCTTGTTTGATTGTGGTCTTAGGGTATACTGTTATCTGTTCGACTGTCGTTGAATTCTTAGTTATATATCATATATATTTGTGCTAGATATGAAAGTCTTCACTTAATTCAATACCTTTGTAAATCAAAAGACTGCAACCCCACACTCTAGTTAACTGTAATATGTAAAGTTAAGACTACTATTCATTACCCCTATCACAATGATGCTCTCTATAATTACTCCTATTACGGGATAATACATGTAAAAAGGAATACTCTATACATTATACTAAAAAGTTCACTACACTATGATACAATAGAACACACTAACCCATAATACGATACTCTATTCCTCTATACGGCACTCTACCGTGCAACCACCGTGTAACCAGAGCTTCCTAGAAGGAAAGCAACCACTACATGTATAGATCTATACAGGACGGACACTATTACATCCCAACTGCTAACTACAGTTCGAGCCGACTAGGCCCAGGGGTGACGAAATATCGCTACGCTAAGTATGACCGGGAAGGTCATCGGACACTCTTTTATCACTCAGATTGGTTACATTAGAAATCACATTCATACCCCAGTTAACACATTAAGAATTTAAAGGATAAAAATTAACTTCCCGTAGTGAATATATATACATATATTACTAAGTTAAAGTTTGCAACACTACTATATTCAAACGACAGTAAAACTGCTGAAATAAGATATTACCTTTCCTCATTTACTTTACATAAATGAAATCTATATCCCTATCGTCATGATTGGCAGTCTCGATGGGTAATCTTTTACATACTCAAGGGATTTAACCTTACAAATATGCAAATTTGGTAAATATAGGATTTTCTAGGTATTTCACTATTTTCAAACATTAATCACAGCTTTTTACATTACATGATTGTAAACACTTTTATACAAACAACGACACTAAATTCTTATGGACTCACCAGCTTTATGCTGATTCTCATTTTCAAAATAACTTGTATTCTCAGGTCAGAAATAGACAGGTGCGGAAACCAGCTTTTGTGAAGATGGAACATATACAAGACTCATCTTTTATTTTTGTTTATACTTTTGGTGTCTATAAAACTGTACAGAACACGGTTGTATTTACAGTTATTATATATATGCAATGGTTGTTGTCGCTTGTTTTTACTATTATGCAATTGTTATGATACTGTACATGACGTCCTCCACCCTAAAACGTGTTCTGCCATTCTCGGTTTTGGGGTGTGACAGATTGGTATCAGAGCATTGTTTATAGTGAATCAAGTATATCAACCCATAAAAGATATACGAACTATAAACACTTCGGGACTAAAACACTTTGACATAGAATGTATACTTTTAAATACTAAAATATTTAACTAAGTATATATATATATATATATATATATATATATATATATATATATATATACACATCTATAAAATACAAAGGGTCAGTATCATACTAGAACAGAACAAAAGTATGAAGATTGTTGAACAGCACAATTGGGCTTAGAGACATATAGTCAAATATGGGTGAATGTTGCCTGATCAACTACATTTTTCCAGGAGTGACTAGCATGTGCCTAAGAGTGATTGTGGTGTTGCAACAAGTCTAAAACTTACCAACATTACTACAAGAACATTACAACAAGAATACTGTAGGAGTATTCTGCGTCTCTATAATATACATATGTGAGAACTAAAAAGGTCGTTACTAGTAGAGAAATAGTTGCTAAGTGGATACTTTATGATTACATGTGATTAAGGCGTTATAGACTTAGAATATGTGATCTTTGCTTTACTTCCTATTCCTTGTTTGGTTGTGGATATAGAGTTAGGGTCACCTATTCGACGGACTATTCTGTCTCGGTCGCATGTAATTAGTATGCACTATGAAAGTATTGGCCTAACTCGTAACGATCATCTTATAAGTATCTTAAATTAGAACGTCTATTAACTATCCTTTCCCCATTTCTCACGTAGATAGCATGGCTGGCTTCCACCTTCCTCGCGATCCGTACTATCCAAACCAAGGCAATGGAGGATGGCTTGATGAGGAACCAGAAGATGACCACCCGATTCCTCTGGATGATCACCGGGCAGAGGGATTCTCGGATAGTTCTAACTCCGAACCAGAAGTCAACAATCTGCCCCCAGTAGCTCCAAACCCTAACCCCCGTCCAGAATTTCAGGGTCCCACTCCCATGTGGGCCATAACCTTGAACCGATGGAGCGACGAACAGGGTCAGCCCTTACCCTTCAGCGGAGACCAAAGATTCTACAACATAAGTGAGGGAGGTTCAACGGACCGAGTCTTGCCCATCATGGTCTGTAGAATTGTCAGGAATGTCGAACAAGGTCAAGCAACCATTGGCAGAGTTGTGGAAGTTGATGCCAACTCCAACCTTAACATTGTTCGCATTCTCCATCTAGAAGAAGCCATGGATAGGACGAGGAGGACCAATGAGGCTCTGCAGCAACAGCTAGCTGCATCCCGAGATGAAGTTAGGGAACTCCGAGCGCGTCAGAGGGTTCAGGAAAGACATCTTCAGGAAGTTGTACGCCGACTGGCCGATCTTAGGGTTCGCCCAATGAATACACATCGCCAGTAGAAGATATCTACTTATCTTTCCCTTTTGTTTAAGGAATAGCCTTTTCTCTTTCTATGCTCAGTAGAGCATTTGTCTGTAAACATTCCTAACTCTAAAAGTACTCTAATTAGGACTCTAGACTGCCAACATTTTCCCTTATGGTTTGATGTAAGGCCTACTGTTAGGTCGTTTTTCCCGAATTCATTTTACATCATTAATACCACTAATATTGGCAGTTATCTACTTTGTGTGAAAATCTGTAATTTGTGTTTTCCTACTCGATTTCTATGACTCTACCTGATAATTAGACTATGTCAATTTGGTTTGTGAAACTCTCGCAACTTATTTACAATCAATTCTTACTATTATCTCCATCTTTATAAATTTCCAGTAGAAGATGCCTCCCCGCAAGCGTCCGAACAGAGGAAGACCTACAACTCAAACTCCACCTCCACCACCACCTCCCCCACAGTTCAACCCGGTGGTGTTTCAAGCAGCCGTAACTGCGGCTGTAACAGCATCTATGGCTCAAATGAATTTCGGTGATGCAAGTGGTGTTGGAAATGGCGGCAACTCTAGACATGGTGAAGTGCACCAACGGACACACGGGTGTACCTATAAGGACTTCATGAACTGTAAACCAACCTTCTTCAATGGGACTAGAGGAATCCTTGCATTGTCTCAGTGGTTCGAAAGAACGGAGGCAGTCTTTGAAATGTGCTCATGCCCCGAGGAGAGCAAAATAAAGTTCGTTGCTGCCACCTTCACCGAAAGGGCTCTGATATGGTGGAACGGCCATGTCAATTCACTCTCTTTAGTAACAGCCAACGTCATGGGCTAGGACACACTGAAGGACCTTCTGAGAAGGGAGTACTGCCCTAGGGGTGAAATTCAAAAACTTGAGGAGGAACTCTGGAACCTCAAGATGAAAGGGACCCACATAACAGCTTATACAACCAAATTTTGCGACTTGGCAGCTATGTGTCCTAACATGATCCCTTCTGAGAGCAAGAATATTGAACGATACATCTTGGGTTTAATGCCCCCGTATCGAGGAAACGTTTTAGCATCACGCCCTACGACCTTTGACAGAGATGTTCCTTATCAAACTTCAAAAGAGGAAGACCTCGCACATGATCACCAAGTAGAAGTTTGTTAATGTGTAACATCCCCCTCTGGCACGTATCACAATATTGTCCGCTTTGGGCCACTCGGCACGAGGACTTCCCAGGGGGTCACCCATCCTGGTACTACTCCCGCCCGAGCACGCTTAACTGCAGAGTTCTTATGGGATCTGCTGCCCTCACGGCTTTAAAACGCGTTGTGATAGGGAAGGTATCCACACCCCTTATAAGGAATGCTTAGTTCTCCTTCCCAGCCGATGTGGGATCAGATCTAACCCACTTTCACCCCCCATTATAGGGTTCGACGTCCCCGTCGAACACATCGACCCGTGCCCTAGCTCTGATACCATTTGTAACATCCCCCTCTAGCACGTATCACAATATTGTCCGCTTTGGGCCACTCGGCACGAGGACTTCCCAGGGGGTCACCCATCCTGGTACTACTCCCGCCCGAGCACGCTTAAGCGAGGACCGTGGGAAGGCGCCGGCGTGATCGATACACACTGAAGGATGTTTTTATGTAACGCCTGTGTTTCCGGGCTTGCCATTTTTTTAGCAATGTAATAGTCTAGGTTAACCTCTGTAACCCGTTTTGAAATAATAAGATTGTATTATTTGAGTATTGTGTGTTTTGTGCTTAATTGCTTAATTATGTGGTTTGATTAATTAAGAATAAAAATAAGCGTCAAAATTTAAGTGTAAAATAAACTTAATATATTTGGTTAATGTTGTAGTAGTTGAAACGAGGTTTCCGAATATATATAGAACGCCCAAATCTGACTTCGTATGAGGAAGTTATGATTTATCGAAGTTCCGGCTTAGCGATATACAGCCTGTTTTACTCGATTTGAGATCGAGCGGTTGTTAGCCGAAGCAATCTAAATGAGAATCGAAGATCTCATTGTTGGTATTGAAACGATAAAAAGTTAGGCGAGAACGGACGTCAAACGAAGAAGTTATGAATTTATAACGAAAGTTTCTATCCCGGCCTATTAAAAATAATTAATAAAAATAAAGTCAAAATTAGCCGACGGAGTCTAAACGAAAGTCGTAGAGCATGGTCTCACCTTCGCGTGGATATAAAGAACGTCGAAAACGGAGTTCGTATGAAGAAGTTATGAATTTCCGAAGTTTATTAATCATTTTGTATTTATTTTTAATTCAAAATTCGGAAGCATTATCCGAAGCCGAGTCACCGGTGTGATCCGGAGTACGCCCCGCGTACAAGGTTACGCTACCGCGTACTCAGTATAGTGTCGACACTTCGGATGACGCATGCAATGACGATTTCGGACGCGTACGCGCTGCGTACGCCTGTACGCCCCGCGTACTCCGAGGCTCCAGCCTCTATATAAAGGATCCGAAGACAGCCTTCTTTGTTGTTCATTTTCTTCTCTTCTCTCTAGTCTTTTGCATCGTTTTTCGTGCCGAAGCTACCCCGAAGTCCCGGTATCATACTCTAGCCCCGAGGCAAGTCCCGAGATCCCGAAGATCCCGAGAAGCGCGGTTCCCGAGTCGAAGCTCTGCCCGCGAGAAGTTCGATTTTTGAGGAGATCTTCCAGATCTGCTGAGGAATACTACTTTTATAAACCGTAGTGCTGTCCGATCATCTTCTGATCAAGTGAGTGTATACTACCTTTCATAAACACAATAATAATACGAGTTTGGTTCGAGTGTATTAAGAGTATTGTTGTTTATAAGTGTGAGTGTGTAGTTATTTCTTCTAATACAATAATACGAAGTATTTTATATAAAAATACGTGCTATGTGTATATATTTGGTTGTGTTATGTGTGAATGAGTATTCACTCTCTTCTATCTTATAGATCTGCTTATTTCTTTATGAGATACGTGTTATGTGTGTGTGTGCCTCATCTGTTATGTGATATATGTGTTGATTAAAGCATGCTATACAAGTTTTCTTTAAACTATGTATACAAATGTATATTTTTATCTACTAATATGTTGGGTAGAACATGGGTAGACAGTTGGTGTGTAATAAACAGATGAGAGGCCTCGTTGTTGTTTGATTGAGTCATCTAGCGGAGTTTAGATGACGACCACTGGCTATTCTAGACAGTCTTGTGGAAACATTAGCAGGTTCGCCACCTGTAGGTGTTAATGAACTTGGGTGTTCATTCGCTGTACTCCATCCCCCTCATGGTTGCCTTATTTGACTTATATTGCTGAGGTACCCCCGAAGCATGTGTTGTCGCCCCGATGAAATATTCTTAGACTAGGTCCCTTATGTTAGTTGTTTTAGGGACATTAAAGTGAGAATAACGGGAATGGGTAATTGGGTTATTGTTGGTTGGTGAAAATTAAATATGATATTTATTGTGGGTTGAAAACCCTATATGCTCACCAGACTCCCAAGCCTGACCCACTCAGTTTTAAATTGTATTACAGGTAGTGGCGGAAGGGCATGAGATGGATGAACCATCAAGTTGTTTTGTTTACAAGTCTGCATATGTTTATATTTGTTATATGACTTGTAATGTATTCGTTTATGCTTATTGGTCTGTATCGGAACATGACACCCCGAGTTTTGATTATAATGAAAATACATTTCTTTTATGAAATGCTTCGGTAAACAATGTTTTATCATGTTTTGTTTTTGGGAACAAATTCCGCAATTCTTTCAAATCAAAAGGATTTACTCTGAAAATATTTAAAAGCATAAATGAAAATCGGTCTTTTCTGGCCGAGATTTTGGGGATGTCACAGTTGGTATCAGAGCATTAGTTTAAGCGAACTAGGAATTTGTAGGATTTCTAGACTTAAACTTAGAATGCTAAGTGAAGTTTTGAGATGTGTGTCTGTTGTGGTTTAGACACGAGCACTAGTTTATTTTAGGAAAGTTGCCTAAAATGCTTTATGTGCTAAATGTTATATGTTGCCATATATGATATTATTTGCTCGGATCTATGGTCTGTTGCCGACCGGATCTAGAAACCTTATGTGTGTAGGATTCTAAGCGTACATCTACGATATTAGAACTAGCATATAAACGTTTCGGAGTGATAAGGATGATCTGAATATCCATCATGATTGAGGATCTAATTTCACCTTATTCAGTGTGTAGATCAAAATGGTGAGAACAAGAAGTGGAGTTGGAAATGCTGACGAAAACAGGAATCAACCACCAGTGATTGAGCCAATACCTGTCGTAGCAGCAGCACCTGAGCCAATAACCATGGCTGGTGTGCAATTGATGATTCAGACGATGTTGGATCGTCAGATGGATGAAACTAGACGGTTGCTTCAACAAAATCGTGAAGAACTGTCGATTCGTGTGGAAGAGCCTGAACTGAATGAAGGGCACTCGGAAGGTGGAAACTTCAGTGGGTCTGTTGGTCCAGCCAACCCACCGATAGTTAGGCAAGATAACCGTGAAGGAAGGAATGATGGAATGGGATGCAAATACAAGGACTTTTTGACTTGCAAACCATCGACCTTCAATGGAAAGGAGGATCCGATTGGGGTTATGGATTGGATCTCCGAAATGGAGTTAGCCTTTATGACATGTGGCTGTAGAGGCAAGTTGCAGACTATCTATGCCGTGCGACAATTCCGAGGTGGAGCCGTTCGTTGGTGGAACACTCTAGGGAAGACCTTAAGCCCTAACGAGCCACTGCAATTGTCATGGGCAGAGTTCTTGGTGCAGTTTAAGCGCAAGTTCTGCTCGGCTCAAAATCTGTTGGAGTTGGAGAACAAGTTTTTGACATTGACGAAGGGTAGCATGTCAGTGGATGAGTACACCAATAACTTCACCGATAAGATGGAGTTTGCCTTGCGTATCGTCCCAGACGAGTTGACAAAGGTGGATCGGTATGCGAAGGGACTTCCATGGGAGTACGAGGTGCCAGTACGTCAGGCACTTACTCTAGAGGCAGCTATCTGGGCTGCCAAGTCTGTGGAGAACATGATCAAGGGGAGAACCACCGTCAAAGTTGAGGTTGGTGAGAAAAGGAAGTTTGAGGGAACATCTAGTTCCAGTAAGAAGAGTAAATTTTCGAAATCTGATTCGAAAAAGTTTGGGGGAAAAGGAGGCGAAGCAAAGTGGTGTGATAAGTGTAAGAAAAGGCACTTTGGGAAATGTAGCGAGGATGTGACCTGCTACAAGTGTGGTAGGGTTGGACATTTTGCCAATGAATGTCCGAACAACAAAAGGATGTGTTTTGGTTGTAATGAAGAGGGGCATATTTTGAAAGACTGTCCGAAGAAGAAGGAGGCAGCTAGGCCCAACATTCCACCAAAACCGAAGGCGAGAGCCTTCCAAATGACACTTGAGGCTGCGAAAGATGAAGCTGATGTCGCTTCAGGTACCTTTCTCGTAAATGAATTACCTGCTCATATATTGTTTGATTCAGGAGCCAACTACTCCTTTATTTCGCATGAGTTTGGTAGAAAGCTAGCTTTGCCTGTTGATAGACTAAATAATGCTTTATTAGTCGAAGTAGCTAGTGGCAAGTTCGTACCTGTTAGCCATCGTATGAAAAACGTCTTGATCGACCTTAATGGGAATAAGTTTCACGAGGAATTATTGCCCATCGATCTTAATGGTTTCGACATCGTGTTGGGAATGGATTGGCTTAGCGCCAATGATGCCGAAATTTTGTGCAAGAAGAAGATAGTTAAAGTAAACCCGCCTGGAAAAGATTCGTTTATGGTGTATGGGGACAAACGACGAGTGAATTCTGGGATCATTTCTCTAATGAAAGCCAGAAAATGTTTGACCAAGGGATGTACATCATATTTAGCATTTGTGATTGATGCTAAGAAAGAAAAGAAGGTGATGCAGAGTATTCCAGTAGTGTGTGATTATCCGGAAGTATTTCCCGAAGATCTTCCTGGATTACCACCTGATAGACAAGTGGAGTTCAGAATAGACTTGTTACCAGGAACCACGCCAATAGCAAAAGCACCTTATCGATTAGCACCGACGGAGATGAAGGAGCTGATGATGCAACTTCAGGAGTTATTGGACAAAGGTTTCATTAGACCTAGTTCATCGCCCTGGGGAGCTCCGGTGTTATTTGTAAAGAAGAAAGATGGAAGTATGAGAATGTGCATCGATTACAGAGAGCTGAACAAGGCAACAATAAAGAATAGATATCCGTTGCCGAGGATTGATGACCTGTTTGATCAATTGCAAGGTTCGAGCTATTTCTCGAAGATCGATCTTAGGTCAGGATATCATCAGCTGAAAGTAAGAGAGCAAGATATCGAGAAGACTGCATTCAGAACTAGATATGGACACTACGAGTTCTTGGTTATGTCATTTGGACTAACCAATGCTCCAGCAGCATTCATGGATTTGATGAATAGGGTTTGTAACCCATTCCTTGATAAATCCGTGATAGTGTTCATAGACGACATTCTGATTTACTCGAAAAGCCAGGAGGATCATGGCAGACACTTGCGAGAAGTGTTAGAAGTTTTGAAGAAGGAGAAGCTTTATGCAAAGTTCTCCAAATGTGATTTTTGGATTCGTGAGGTCCAATTCTTGGGTCACGTGGTCAACCAAGAAGGGATAATGGTTGATCCAGCGAAGATTGAAGCTGTGACGAAGTGGGAACAACCGAAAAGTTCCACGGAGATTCGAAGCTTTTTAGGATTAGCCGGATATTACCGAAGGTTTATCCAAGGCTTTTCTTCGATTGCTACTCCATTGACAGCTTTGACCCACAAAGGAACTACTTATGCTTGGAGTGAGAAGCATAAAGAAGCATTCGAGAAGTTAAAGAAGAAGCTATGCGAGGCACCGATACTTTCTCTACCCGATGGAGTTGAAGACTTCGCTGTTTATAGCGATGCGTCTGGTGTTGGATTGGGTTGTGTTTTGACCCAAAGAGAAAAGGTGATAGCATATGCGTCTCGACAGTTGAAAGAGCATGAAAAGAATTACCCGACTCATGATTTGGAGTTGGCAGCGGTAGTTTTCGCTCTGAAAATATGGAGGCATTACCTCTATGGCACGAAGTGCAAACTTTTCACTGATCATAAGAGTCTCCAATACCTCTTTAATCAGAAAGAATTGAATATGAGGCAACGACGCTGGCTAGAATTACTTAAAGACTACGACTGCGAGATACTTTACCACCCCGGTAAAGCTAATGTTGTTGCTGATGCTCTCAGTCGGAAGGTCAATCTTGAAAGGAAGAGGCCAAGAGCGTTGAGAATTGAAGTTGTCTCGACTATTGTGGAAGGTATAAAGAAAGCTCAAGAGGAAGCTTCTGAGAAAAATGACCGAAAGGAGGAACGTTTGGGTAAAACGTTGGTGTTTGGTACTAATGGTCATGGACTGAAGGTATTCCAAGATCGTATTTGGGTACCTAAGTCAGGAGGAATTAGGGATCTTCTAATGGAAGAAGCTCACAAGACCATGTACTCGATTCATCCGGGTAGCACTAAAATGTATAGGGACCTAAAACCCTACTACTGGTGGCCGACGATGAAGCTTGATGTTGCAAAGTATGTGGCCGAGTGTGTGACTTGTGCGAGAGTCAAGACACAACATCAGAAACCGTACGGGAGTTTAGAACCTTTGCCTGTGCCTATGGGTAAGTGGGAAGACATTGCTATGGATTTTGTCACTAAACTGCCCAGAACAAAGAATGGTCACGACATGATTTGGGTGGTCGTTGATCGATTCACTAAGAGTGCGCATTTCATAGCGGCCAGGGAGAAATGGTCTATGGAGAAGCTTGCGAATTCTTACGTGAAGGAAATTGTGAGGCTTCACGGTGTTCCGTTAACGATTGTATCGGATCGTGATAGCCGTTTCACCTCAAGGTTTTGGAAAAGTCTACAAGAGGAAATGGGTACCAAGTTATGTTTAAGCACAGCTCATCCGCAGACTGATGGTCAGAGTGAAAGAACAATACAAACACTTGAAGATATGCTGAGAGCATGTACCTTGGAATTCCTAGGTAATTGGGATGAACATTTACCGTTGGTAGAATTTTCCTATAATAATAGTTTTCACTCGAGCATTAAGATGGCACCTTATCAAGCTTTGTATGGACAGAAGTGTCGTACGCCGTCTTGTTGGCTTGAGGCTGGGGAAAAGCATTTTATGGGACCGGAGTTGGTTCATCAAACTGCTGAAAAGTTGAAAATAATTAGGGAAAGAATGTTAGCAGCTCAAGATCGTCAAAAGAGCTATGCTGACAAGAAGCGAAGACCGATGACTTTTGAGGTTGGAGATTCGGTTTTGCTTAAAGTCTCGCCGTGGAAGGGACTTATAAGATTTGGTAAAAGGGGAAAGTTGAGTCCAAGGTTTATTGGACCGTTTAAAGTCCTTCAGAGGATTGTGAACCAAGCTTACAAGCTCGAATTACCCGAAGAGCTGAATGGAATTCACAACACTTTTCATGTGTGTTATTTGAGGAAGTTCACGGGAGAAGTTCCCGATATAATTCCAATTTCTGAATTGAGAATTGATGAGAACAAAAGGTTGATTGAAGAACCAGAGGCAATTGTTGACCGAAAGACTAAGAAGTTGCGACGCAAAATGGTTGGGTTAGTGCTTGTCCGATGGAAACACACGAATGGGCCGAATCTCACCTGGGAGACGGAGAGTGACATGTTGAGTCGCTATCCGCATTTGTTTGTTGATGTGTGATTCCGGGGACGGAATCATTCTAAGGTGGAGAGAATTGTAACGCCTGTGTTTCCGGGCTTGCCATTTTTTTAGCAATGTAATAGTCTAGGTTAACCTCTGTAACCCGTTTTGAAATAATAAGATTGTATTATTTGAGTATTGTGTGTTTTGTGCTTAATTGCTTAATTATGTGGTTTGATTAATTAAGAATAAAAATAAGCGTCAAAATTTAAGTGTAAAATAAACTTAATATATTTGGTTAATGTTGTAGTAGTTGAAACGAGGTTTCCGAATATATATAGAACGCCCAAATCTGACTTCGTATGAGGAAGTTATGATTTATCGAAGTTCCGGCTTAGCGATATACAGCCTGTTTTACTCGATTTGAGATCGAGCGGTTGTTAGCCGAAGCAATCTAAATGAGAATCGAAGATCTCATTGTTGGTATTGAAACGATAAAAAGTTAGGCGAGAACGGACGTCAAACGAAGAAGTTATGAATTTATAACGAAAGTTTCTGTCCCGGCCTATTAAAAATAATTAATAAAAATAAAGTCAAAATTAGCCGACGGAGTCTAAACGAAAGTCGTAGAGCATGGTCTCACCTTCGCGTGGATATAAAGAACGTCGAAAACGGAGTTCGTATGAAGAAGTTATGAATTTCCGAAGTTTATTAATCATTTTGTATTTATTTTTAATTCAAAATTCGGAAGCATTATCCGAAGCCGAGTCACCGGTGTGATCCGGAGTACGCCCCGCGTACAAGGTTACGCTACCGCGTACTCAGTATAGTGTCGACACTTCGGATGACGCATGCAATGACGATTTCGGACGCGTACGCGCTGCGTACGCCTGTACGCCCCGCGTACTCCGAGGCTCCAGCCTCTATATAAAGGATCCGAAGACAGCCTTCTTTGTTGTTCATTTTCTTCTCTTCTCTCTAGTCTTTTGCATCGTTTTTCGTGCCGAAGCTACCCCGAAGTCCCGGTATCATACTCTAGCCCCGAGGCAAGTCCCGAGATCCCGAAGATCCCGAGAAGCGCGGTTCCCGAGTCGAAGCTCTGCCCGCGAGAAGTTCGATTTTTGAGGAGATCTTCCAGATCTGCTGAGGAATACTACTTTTATAAACCGTAGTGCTGTCCGATCATCTTCTGATCAAGTGAGTGTATACTACCTTTCATAAACACAATAATAATACGAGTTTGGTTCGAGTGTATTAAGAGTATTGTTGTTTATAAGTGTGAGTGTGTAGTTATTTCTTCTAATACAATAATACGAAGTATTTTATATAAAAATACGTGCTATGTGTATATATTTGGTTGTGTTATGTGTGAATGAGTATTCACTCTCTTCTATCTTATAGATCTGCTTATTTCTTTATGAGATACGTGTTATGTGTGTGTGTGCCTCATCTGTTATGTGATATATGTGTTGATTAAAGCATGCTATACAAGTTTTCTTTAAACTATGTATACAAATGTATATTTTTATCTACTAATATGTTGGGTAGAACATGGGTAGACAGTTGGTGTGTAATAAACAGATGAGAGGCCTCGTTGTTGTTTGATTGAGTCATCTAGCGGAGTTTAGATGACGACCACTGGCTATTCTAGACAGTCTTGTGGAAACATTAGCAGGTTCGCCACCTGTAGGTGTTAATGAACTTGGGTGTTCATTCGCTGTACTCCATCCCCCTCATGGTTGCCTTATTTGACTTATATTGCTGAGGTACCCCCGAAGCATGTGTTGTCGCCCCGATGAAATATTCTTAGACTAGGTCCCTTATGTTAGTTGTTTTAGGGACATTAAAGTGAGAATAACGGGAATGGGTAATTGGGTTATTGTTGGTTGGTGAAAATTAAATATGATATTTATTGTGGGTTGAAAACCCTATATGCTCACCAGGCTCCCAAGCCTGACCCACTCAGTTTTAAATTGTATTACAGGTAGTGGCGGAAGGGCATGAGATGGATGAACCATCAAGTTGTTTTGTTTACAAGTCTGCATATGTTTATATTTGTTATATGACTTGTAATGTATTCGTTTATGCTTATTGGTCTGTATCGGAACATGACACCCCGAGTTTTGATTATAATGAAAATACATTTCTTTTATGAAATGCTTCGGTAAACAATGTTTTATCATGTTTTGTTTTTGGGAACAAATTCCGCAATTCTTTCAAATCAAAAGGATTTACTCTGAAAATATTTAAAAGCATAAATGAAAATCGGTCTTTTCTGGCCGAGATTTTGGGGATGTCACATTTTATGATCTTGGGATTTAGACAATTTGTATTTGACAATTAAAAGTGGGTTAGATCTGATCCCACATCGGCTGGGAAGGAGAACTAAGCACCCCCGTATAAGGGGTGTGGATACCTTTCCTATCACAACGCGTTTTAAAGCCGTGAGGGCAGCAGATCCCATAAGAACTCTGTAGTTAAGCGTGCTCGGGCGGGAGTAGTACCAGGATGGGTGACCCCCTGGGAAGTCCTCGTGCCGAGTGGCCCAAAGCGGACAATATTGTGATACGTGCTAGAGGGGGATGTTACATAATGTCCTTGAATTTGAGATACGACTTGCGAGAGCCTTCGGTGCCAGAGCCAACTATCATCCGAAGATGCTCTTGTGAGAAGGCAAATAGTTTGCTTCTTTGATAGGATTTAGATTTAACGGGTACATTTCTCATTTTCTTTTGGACTTCAGGAGCACTGTCTTGGACTTCTTTTTAATGATCTCAGATCCCTCATCGTCGAATGACACTTTCAGGCTAGTACCTACAACCAATTGAGACACATTCATCATAGTCTCCCTCCATCCTTCAGTGATCTGAATTATCTTAATTCTTCTTTGCTTCCTGTCATGTGATGCGAGCAACCACTATCAATATACAGTCAAACTGCTCGTCACGAATCACCTACAAAATTCACAGAGATTTAGGAACCTAAA
Source organism: Lactuca sativa (assembly GCF_002870075.4). NCBI lineage: Eukaryota > Viridiplantae > Streptophyta > Magnoliopsida > Asterales > Asteraceae > Lactuca > Lactuca sativa. Next base: position 151,136,985 of record NC_056623.2, on the reverse strand, counting down.
GTTGTTTGGTTACATGTGAGGCTTTCTTAGAAACATGATGAGTTACTGCTCCATCAACCAAGTAAGATCGTTTTACCAAAGTGGAATTCTCTCCTTTTGTTATTTTAAAAACAATGATCCTATTATCTTTAGGATTCTTTTTAAAAGAAGTTTTTTTATGCTTATTTTCAATTTGTTGCTTAGAAACCTTTTTCTCAAACTTCTTTTCCTCCTTTTTCAAGTGTGTTTCAGAATTTTTGAAGGGAAGTTTAGATTCCGAAAAAAACCTTTCCTTTGCCTTTAATATCTTTCGACATGTTGGCTGATTTTGAAACATTAGTTTTTGGAGAAAAATTATTTTTTGTCTTTTCCAAAGGTTTCTCTTGTTTTGAAAATGAGGGTTTTTGAAAAAAAAATTGTTTTTGAAACCTGTGGAGACAAAGATTGGGGTTTTGAAAGACTTTTAGGATTCAGATTTGAAGAGACATTCGCATTCAGATTTGCAGATCTTTCTTGATAAACAAAGTTTGAATTTTTGGATCTTTAGAAGTGTTTTCTTTTTATAGGTTTTTATGATATCTAGCATTTCGTTGACGTTTTTTAGAAGCAAAATCATTAGCAGACTTATGAATACTAGCCCTAGGTTTTGACTTTCTAAAAGGGGTTTCAGTTTGTTCAGATGATGTATCAGTTGGAACATTTTTGGTCCCACTAGGACTTCCTTTCTCGTAGCTTGAGTTGACCTTGTTCAGAGGTTCTACCACATATCTTCCCTTCGTTTTCCAAGAGGTCATCTCAGAGAGACCTTTGGTTTCATCTGCATTGTCAATGGGGCATACCAAAAGTATTCGTCGCACCCATCAGCGTTGTCTTCTTCTACGAGGGACGTTAATTCTAAGGTCTGATTTTTGTCCAGTCCAGAAGTTGCAGAAACTTCGTTCGGAACAATTTGAACTTTTGGAAAAACTATTGCCATTTCTTTTAAAACTTTTGAACCATTATGAAAATACTTAACTGAATTTTCAGAAATTAAATTCTTCGTAGGTTCAGGTTCACTTTTTACAAATTATGAACAATCAATCTCATCCTCCATAGAAATCTCATTCATGTCACTTTCATCATCAAACTCATATATATTTTCAACGTTAAGTGTATTTTCTTAACTCAATTTAATGCATAAAGAGTCAAATCTTTGTACAGTATCAGATTTAATTCGCTCCTTATCTTTTACGCTAAAAATTTGTTTCAGCATGTGTAACGCCCGTAGATTCAGGCTAGTCAATTTGGAGACAATAAGTGTCAAAATTGACTTGTTAATAGAAGATTATTTAGAATAAATAATCCTAAATAAGTAATAGTATATGCCACAAGGGTTCCGTACATATAAAGAACGCTAAAATTCGAGTTATAACGAAGAAGTTATGACCCGTCGAAGTTTTACGGCTAAACCAGCACGACACCGCGTAACGTAAAAAGTGAATTTTTGATAAACTACTTTTTAGCCTTAGAGATCTAGATGAAAGTTGTAGTATACGTTAAACCGAGGGCATGCATAAAAAGAACGTCAAAATCTGACTTCGTATGAGGAAGTTATTATTTTTCTAAGATTTGGCACAGCAGTGCACAGTCCAGAATTTGAATTTTAGATCGATCGATTTTCGGCCAATGCAACCTAAATGATATTTTAAGATCTCATTAATAGGAGTTCAACGATAAAAAGAAAGATGAAAACAGAGTTCGTATGTAGAAGTTATGAATTTTACACGGTTATTTAATAGTGCAATCTTCTCATACTGTTAAATTTAAAATCGGTCGAGAATTAGCCAACGGAGTCAAAAGGAAAGTTGTAGATCTTGTCAATACATACGCGTGGATATAAAAAAACATCGAAAATGGAGCTCGTATGCAAAATTTATGGGGTTTAGAAGTCGAAGGGGTGCTGCTGCGAAGGGGGTGACGTGGTTGAATCTGGGCCATTACTTTCTCCCCAAGTCTTGCCACCAGATGGTGACATGTGGCACCAACTGTAACACCAGCAAAAATTAGGTCAAAAATAAACGTGTTCAGTAACCATAATTGAGTATACTAAGTGGTAGATATCATAACAAGGTTTCCAAAAATATAAAGAACACTAAAATCCGAGTTATAACGAAGAAGTTATGACTGATCGAAGATCCGCGACAAAACGCGTAAAGCGCTGTTAAGCCTAAAATGCGAAATCTCAAAAAAATACTTTTTGACCTTAGGTATCTGAATGAAAGTCGTAGGTATCCCTAAACCATGAGCATACATAAAAAGAACGCCTAAATCTGACTTTGACTTCGTATGAGGAAGTTATGATTTTTCGAAGTTTCGGATATAGCGGTAGACATCTAAAAACTCGAAATAGAGATCGAGCGACTTTTAGCCAACGCAACCTAAAAGAGAACTGAAAATCTCGACAATAGTGATACAACAGTAAAAAGACAGACGAAAATGGGCGTCAGATGAAGAAGTTATGAATTTAAAACGGAGTTTTCCTGTCCCGGCTTACTAAAAATAAATAATAAAAATAAAATCAAAATTAGCCGACAGAGACTAAACGAAAGTTGTAGAGCGTAGTCTCACCTACGCGTGGATAAAAAGAACGTCAAAAACGGAGTTCGTATGAGGAAGATATGAATTTTTGAAGTTTATTAAATAATTAAAATATTATATTTAATTATAAATACCCTATATTATCCGAAGGAGGAGGAGTCACCGGTCTGATCCGGATTACGCCCAGCGTAATGCCTCGGTACACCCAGCGTAATCCGAGGATTCAGACCCTATATAAACGGTGCGATGGTTACGGGTTTATTTGCTCATTTCTTCTCTTTCTCGTGCTTATGCTCTGCGTTTAAACCCCCGAAGCCATCCCGACATCCCGGTTTTCATATTCAAGTTCGGAAGGAAGTTTTACGCTCCCGAGATTCCCGAGAAAATCAACTTTTCTAGTCAAAGTTCTGCTCGATTCTTGTCTCACTTTCTTCAAACTACCAGGTGAGTTCATACCCCTACAAACACACTTTAAATACGTTTTTAACTACTTTTAAACACTTTTAGGGGGGGGGGGGGAATACAAGTAAACACACGGCTAAAATCGTGTGAAACATTGATCTTTTGTTATACTTTTCGTACTGTTTTTTTTACTATTTTATGAAGTTATTATCATGCAAAACACCTCACAACACAACTTACCCTCCGGGGATACAATATGTTTTATAAATGGAATACGTTTTATTTATACGTTTGCATACTACAACATATCAAGGGTAACCATTTTCGGTTATAACATTCGTGTATTCGACAGATCACAATTTGTTATTATGTCTTTGTTAACACTGTAGAAAGGGTAATCATTTTGGACATAAACATACATTCTTTTGCATATGTGACTTAATTGTTATCTCGAATTTGCAAAAGATTTTTCATCATATTACTTGTGAACATCGTTGTTATCAATCATGTGATGTCATATGGATTTGTTTGTACCAAACAAAAGTCCCCACCTATAACCAGAGTCTCTTGGAGGGAGAGCATGACAAGTGTGTATAGATCTATATGGGGCTGACGACTCCGCACCGTGACTGTTAGCTACAGTCCCCGGGGTGACAAATGTCAACATTAGGTATTGCGTCTAGTATGGTTATGAGGAACTCACAACACGCGGAAAAAATGACTCATGCATGTAGTAATACATAACTCAATCATGCTCGGGGGTAATAACTAAATTATAGGGTATTATCAGCATGTTCAGAATTTAGGATAAACACTTCCACAACTAGTTTTATTTTAATAATAAAACTATACATTCTCAGTTTAAGTATGACATATTTACTTACATTCATGGTCTTGATTCATATAAGATTACACCTTACTTTTAGGAGAATATAAGATTTTCCTGGTTCAAATACATTCATTTTTTACAATAACGATTTACAACATCATTCTTTTGAGCATGTCATAGTTGCTTACAGGTTACGGTCGTGGTCATTTGAGACTGCATTTCACTTTTAGGAAAATATAGGATTTTTCTGGTTCAAATACATACAATTTATAAAACAAACACTCATACTCATTTCATACACTCATAAGAAAATATCGGATTTTTTGGAAAACGAACGTGAACTTTCTAATGGCATACATTTTCTCAAAACACTACTTATGAACTCACCAACTTAAATGTTGACACTTTTTCTTTGAAATAACTTGTATTCTTAGGAAATCGTTAAACCAGGTTAGCAACAGCTTTTGAAGACTTACGCTCAAGCGTTAGTTTAATCTTTTGGACATCATATTATTGATGATCTTTTGCAAACATGTAATACTACAATCATGTAAACTTTTCAAATATGTATATGATGGTTGTATGTACTTTCTTTACTATTCATTTACTATGATATTGTACATGACGTCCTCCGCCCCCGTACGTTTCCGCCGTTCAGGTTTGGGGGTGTCACACCAACTCAACGAGTTGAGCTGTATTTTAGCCTATAAATATCATGCGAGAGTGCCTTCATTCCTCACGCCTTCCACTCTCTATTTCTCACTCTAAACTCTCTCTAACCCTCCCCAAACACCCATAATCCCTAGCAAACTCCCCTAGCGCTAGAAGAAAGCCCCGGAGCGCCCGACGGCTCCGATAAAAAGATCTTTTTGGCTCAGAAGCTCTGCTCCAGCGGAGCCCGATTTTTAAGAAAATTCGTTGTAAGTGAGATACGTCTATCCTATTTTAAATATAGCTTATATTTAGTATTAGTAATGTTATTATGAACTTATAATAAATATTTGGAATATTATTATGACTTATATAAGTGTCGTTATAATATCTTTTTAACTACTCACCCTACGGGAAATCCGGTTTGAAGGGTCGCTTGGGTTGTTGGATTTCAAAACGACTTAAATGCAAAAATGGTCCTACCTTCCGATGTTTCATGTATGGCCCCTGTCTGTACATAGTGGTTAAGAAGTATTGTTTAAACACTTATATAATAATAATACTAATACTAAGACTAATAATTAGTCACGAGAAACATTAGACTAAAATCTAGTGGTAATAATATTAGGTATCGTCGAAGGAAATTATATTGTTAAGAAGCAGAGTGTTGTCCGAATTTGGAGTCATCAATTTATCAAGTAAGTGCATAGTTACTTTCATCTTACATATAGATATGAAGTATTTAATATAAATTATGTGCTATGTGTGCAAATTATATGTGTTCTTGATATCTATGTTGGATGAACAATTTATACACGTTCTTAATGATTTAAGTTGTATAAGTATTTTATATCTACGAGTGTGTTGGGTAAGACATGGGTAAATGAATGATGGGAAATGAAAGATGATATAAGTAAACATTAGCAGCTATGGATTTAGTGTTCATGAGCAAGCATTGTCAACTATGGACTTAGTGCCTAACAGATAACATCGGTAGCCGTAGACTTAGTACCTATTAGATAAACGTTGGTAGCTATGGACTTAGTGCCTGACAAATGAACTTCAGCAGCTATAGATTTAGTGCTTTACGAACGAGCATTGGCACCTATGGACTTAGTGCCTGCCATATAAAACCTGGAAGCAATGGACCTCGGAATGAACGAATGCAGGATAGAAGATTCTTAGGGTAGACCCTTAAGAATAAAGAAGATAATGGGGATGGGTACTTGGGTTAATTGTTTGATGATTTAACATATAATTATATTATTATGGGTTGAAAACCCTATGTACTCACCAGGTTTTCCAACCTGACCCACTCAGTTTATTTGTATCATAGGTGTCGATATGAAACTATATTACACCGAGAGGTTAAGAAGATCACTAGTGTAAATAAATGTAAGGTCCGTTTATGCTTATGTTTCTGTATTGACGATGACATCCCAATGTTTTAAAATAAACAAAATGTTGGGTTTTATATACTACAACATCATATGGTGCACATACAACCCTAAATGCCTTGAATCTATGTTTTCTCTAATTATACATGCAATATTGTTTCAAAACATTAAGCCTACAACTAACATACAATTGATATAAACTACATAGAATTGAGTTATAGAGTTACCTCTTTGTTATAGCTTGTAGTTTTGGCCTTTAAGAACTTATTGCCGCAAGTGTTACACCTCAAATGGTTCACAACACACCCTTGAACAATTGGATGACTTGAGAGAGATTACTAGGCACTAAAATCGACTCATGAACTCTTAGAACCACTAGTCACAATTTTGGCTATGGAGTAACATATTTATATGTAGGATTCCAAGGGTCATGGGTTAACCCTAATCCATACCCATGGGTTTATGATCCATGGTTCATGTGGCCCAAATCTTTATGTATCCTTACATAAACTTAGTCCAACATGGATCAGTAGCCCAATCCATACTTTTCACTAATTACCATAATTTGTCCCCATTGATTTAATTAGTCTCTTTTGATCACTAAATCAATTCCAAACTAATTCTTGATCAATACTAATTAAATCATATGATTTCATATTAATATATTAGAACTTATAATATATTAATAAATCATAAATAACCTCTTCTCAAAAGTCCATCCTAACACATTGTGATGGTGATATGCAGCCCAAATAGACCATGCTACTCTCAGGTAAAGTACATACCAATTATAGTCATGGGCTTAGACACCTAATCCAACAGTCTCCAACTTGGATAAGTCTAATAACTATTATTGCAAGTACGACTCCAAAATCCCAACTAGCAATCGTAGCTCTTAAAAGTCGTTGTCGAACTCTGACCTAGTCAATGACGTGTCCATTAGATAAGGGATCATATATTCCTCCATTCTACAAGATGCCATATGGACTGAGACATGGATTATAATCATTCTTTCTATCCATCTGTTGTTTCCCGATTTCCGATTTATGATGAATGACTAATTAAACCAATCAAATCTGTCCAGGCTCGGCCGAACGCTTGGGGGTGTCATCAATAAATCATCGGGGGGCCCACATATATCACTTTTATCCCTCTAAGGATAAAACGAATGGATAGAATTCGACTCAAATGCTTGCTTGTACTTACTCATCAAATTACACACGACAATGTCATTACGAACCATCATGCACCTTCCTTCGTACACAGGGACCTTAGCCTTCGCAACGAAACTCTCACCATACGTGGGTTTGTGAACTTCTTCATCCTCCGAATCAGTTGACCACACTTCAAATCTACCAATCTCGTCATCATCTTCCTGCACAATCAAAGCAGGCTTAGCATTATCAACACTTTTCTTTTTCTTGAGCTCCTCTATATTCCGAAGATAGTAAACTTCATCCTTATCTTCTTCGTCTTTCTTCTCATTCAGTCTTTTCAACACACATTCCTTTTCCAAATGATTCTTGCCATGACAATAACTATAGTCATAGCTAGAATCTCCCACCAACTTGTTTTCTTTCTTTACCTCATCTTTCTGCAAGTTGTTGAGGCTGTCATCCTTTGGCTTGTCAGAACTGTAATTCCCTTGCCAGTTCATGTTTTTGAGGCGTCCAAAGTTTTTCTTCATAAATTTTCTGGGATTTAATACCATTAGGCGTATTCCTCTTTCCTGAGTTTGCAGCCTGAGAGATCAAACTCCGAATCTTCTTCTTCTGCAACTTTATTTCCCTTCGCAACTAGAGCCAAAGATCCCATTCCAGACACCACCTTTCTTTCCTTTGTCACTCCATCCTCGTGGGACCTAAGAATTCCCACCAGATTCGTTAACATGTAGTTTTTAAACTGTTCATGTGCTTTAACAGTTGACACCACAGCTTTCCATTCGGATCTCAAACTGTTCATAAACGTGACATTTTGTTATATTAATTCATGTTTTATTTTGTGATTTATCATCCTACTCAAAAGATGGTTGAAACGGTTGAATGTTTGGTCAAGTTTTTCCTCAGACTTCTGAACAAAGGCGCCAAACTCCAAAAGAAGGAGCGTCTGAATTGAGTGCTCAAGATTTGCATCACTTGAATAAAGTTCTTTCAGCCTATCCCATATCTCTTTCGTTGTTTCACAGTAACTCACCAGATGAAACGTGTCTGGAGGAAGTGCGAATCTGATTATCCTCATGGCTTTGATGTTGCTTAGCAATTTATCCTTTTCATCTTAAGGGATGTCTTTGACATCGATAAGAAGAGTATTGTATTCTGCTTGGGTTTTAATGATTCTTCTTGTTCCCATGTGCATGAAAGTTCCCTCTGTCATGGATTGCCATATTGTCGTTCCATGATCTTCAATACCTAAAACGTAGTCCTCGAAGTGTAAATCCCAGACTTCATAGTCTCGTGGGAAGAGGATTGGCACCCTAGTTGTAGATCCGATGTTGCTTGAAAGATTACAAGAAAGAGTATGTGGATCTTCAGGTTGCATGTTGTTGATTCACTTTAAACCTGTAAAGAATCAGATATGTAAAAAAATGATCGAGATTATGAAAAAATAAGAATCAATATCCAGAATCTATAATTGATGACAACGATGAAGACGGCAAGAACAGATCCAATAAAAGCGGAAAACCCTAATAACACTCGACAGAAGAGTTGCGTATGATTTACACAATCTCCTGCTCTGATACCAATTGATAAGTTAATAAAATATGATCGATAGATTCAAGAACAGGAATAAGAATCATACACAAAGAATGAAAATTAAGGTCGTGCTTAATGATTATAATCTACCTTAGAAGAGCTCGGTGAAGAACTTCTACTATGAAGGCACGATAGAGCAGAATTACAATCGATATCTAAATATGGTGCATGCATGCACTATAAATAGTCTAACCCTAGCACATTAAAAACCTGGTGGACAGACCCAACCCGTTACAAAAGGACTATTCTATAAATTTTACAGTTGACACAACACAAAATAACCTAACAACACCTAAAGAGATTTGTCTTCTGTAAGTTTATCAAGATTTGCTATTTAGTTAATTGTTTTAGATTTAATTCCATAAAACCTTTCTTTACTGTTTTTGTGTGTTTTGTGTAACCTATAATCAAACATTCTAAATTAATTCACAACTGTTCCCCTTGTGTTCGACACCCTTGCTTATCAAAGCTATACTATACTCGATCGGGTTCACTGCATGTAAGGTGTGGTTTAGATGCGATAAACTAGGAATTATAAATAAAAAACTAGTGCATTAAAAATTCACATGAATGACCCTACTAACCGGGCCTACTAATGGCCCAAAACCATTTGGCCCGCCAAGGCCCAAAACCAAAAGATCCACAAAGGCTCGCTAATGGCCCAATTTTCCAAATTGGGCCCAACCCCATATAGGACTTATCCTAAAGCCCAATAATTTTCTTAGTCCCAAAAAGTGATCTCAGATGGCCCAAAAGGCCCAAAGCAACAAGGTGGCCCAAAGATGCAAAGCCCAAAGCACAACAAGCCCAAGCCTAGTTGAGCATCGTATGCTGGGTGTACGCTCAGCAATGTTGGGTGTACACAGTGAAACCAGATCGTGACCAAAACAAGGTACGTTGGGCGTACCATTAGTTACGTGGGGCGTAACCGAGGTTTTTTCAAAACCCAAACCACGACTTAATCCTTTAAGTCCTTGCATTAAAACCTCAGAAGACCTTCAATTTAAGCTCTTAATGCATAAAGTCGAAACCTTTATTCATTTGCATGACTCAATGGGACCCAACTACCATCTTAATCCATTAAGACCCATTCTAATCCAACTAGAGCATGCATGGACCATTCTTAAACATCAAGCAAGCATTTTTATGAAATAACAACATCAGAAGAGGCAAGATCTATCACTCCAAGCTCCTAGAGTGGCTCAAACTCACAAGGAGAACATAATACACCATAAAAACCCTTAATCTTGCCCTAAATGCAAACTAGCATAAGAAGAAGTCAAGATAAGAACTTTTTACCTCATGAAGCCTCCAAGAGTGTGAAGATTTTGGATCTATAACCCCAAGGCTACACCAAGCTTGATCACTAAGATCCACTTCCTTGAAATAACACTATGGACCTTCAAAATCACCTCCAAACTCAAGAATGCACCACCAAGGGGATTAGGGTTCGAAATGAGGCTCAAAGACAATGGAGGCTGAAAAATGAAAGTGCCATGAGCTCATAAAGATGTTTAAATAGTGCCCAAACCCTAAAGTTAGGGTTTGACACCCCAACTTGCGTTGTGCGTACTCACCCAGGCACGTTCCATCCTTACCATGCACGTATGGGACTGCTTTGCCACTCTTTTCCATTAAGGGCCATTGTTGCCAATAATCCAAATTGCCATAACTTCCTCATCTTAGGTTCATTTCCAATGAACCTTATATTGACAGAAAGGTGGTGAGAAACCCTACGCTTCTAACGACACACCATACCCTTAAAACTTCCCGAAAAAATCTAAAATCCATAAAAGACTGAGTCATTAAATTACAATTATACCCTTGACCTCCAAAGGCACCATTGAACACTTGGATCACTTAAACCATAACACCCACATTCGAAAAATGGCCAAATTCTTTTTTCCCCAAGGCCCTAAGCCTCGTGAAAATGAATGATTAGGCCACAACCTCGAATAAGGAAGCAAATTCGGAATCGAGTGTTACATATTGTTTATATGTCGACATATTGTGTTTGGTTTGGGTTGAGGCGGTCTTGCTTTGTGCGGTAGGCCAAGATACCCGATGCGGGCTGACTATAATCCGTAGGCACAGAGGCTCGGGAAGAGCGGTAGGGTTGAGGCGGTAGGCCAACAAACCTTGTGTGTTCCAGCCCGATGGCTGATTTGACCCGTTGTATATTTGCATTCCAACCTGAGGCATTCCATCCCGAGGATGATTGGACCCAGAGGTTGATTAGGCCTGAGGTATTCCAACTTGATGGTTGACTGGACCCAATATGTTTGATTATATATGTGATATGTTGGTATGGTGGTATTTTGGGGGGAACTCACTAAGCTTTATGCTTACCTAGTTGTTTATTGTTTCAAGTATCATCGGTGATTGCAGGAAGGTAAAGGCGGGATTGTACACACTCATCAGCAACTTTGAAAATTCCATGTTTCCTACAATACTCTGATTTTAATAAATGTTTTTGGAATAAATGGTTTTCTTAAATAATGGATTAATAGATTGGGAATTTTACCTGAATAAAAATGAAAAAAATCGTTGGAAAATGGGATGTTACAAAAATAATATGAAAATCTTCCTCTTCAAGGTTGATTTTGACAAGGCCTTTGACTTGGTTAACTGGCTTTATCTCAAATCGATTATGGACCAAATGGGATTCGGGATTAAATGAAGGAAATAGATACTTGGCTTTTTAGCATCTTCTAAAGCATCCGTCTTGGTGAATGGTTCACCGACTGATGAGTTCCCTATCTCCAGGGGAGTTGGTCAAGGAGATCCTCTATCTCCCTTTCTTTTTCATATTGGCTATGGAAGGTTTAAACATGGCTGTAAAAAATGCATGTTCGAAGGATCTAATTCGGGGAGTTAAAATTCCTAAAGACAGTCCTACCATTTTTCACTTATTCTACGCAGATGATGCCATTTTTGCGGGGAAGTGGAACAATGAATGTATCTGTAACACCGTAAAGTCTTAACAAAATTTTCATTTAAAAATCACATTAATTTTAGGAACACAGTTGCAAAACTCCCAAATATCAAATTATCAAACACATGTTCATAAGTTGTTTTAAAAACATAATCCAGGATCCTCCTAAACAAATCTTCCACTCGTGTGTGTACAATCAAGCCGGCGCCTTCCCGCGATCCTCGGAAGTACTTGAAACACTTATCACATAACACGGTAAGAACGAAGCTTAGTGAGTTCCCCAAAATACCACACGTAACTTGTAAGCCTCTCATAACAATGATCGAATAAGACCCTCCGGTCCATGTGTCTTAGTGGGACCCTCTAGTCCCACAACTCGGGTAGACCCTCTAGTCCTAACTCAGCAAGCTCAGAATATTACATAGCATGAATCACAAGACATAAAGAAGGATATCACAATACTCAACATAAACACATAAGACCCTCAGGTTACACAAGGATTACCACTCTAGGTAAGTATAGTGAGAAGACTCACCTCGTAAGCAAGCAAGCAAATAACCTTGTACACGAATCTCGAACTAGCCTCCGCCTAACACATAAGATAATTATTTCTAATTAACACTTAAATATCGAATCTAAGTTATTCTCTCAACTCATGGAATGGGTAAAAGACTATTTTACCCTCCATGGTCCTTATAATCCCTGACAGTACCAAACCCTAAAGTCAACAGAAGTAAACACTCCAGTCAACTGTTCATGTTGACTCAAGTCGTCGAGTGCACCCACGTGACTCGTCGAGTTCCTCTGTTTATCTCAGAAGTATCGTGAAAGTGTAGCTCAACTCGTCGAGTTACCACGTGTCCAGACTCATCATGAAAAACCCCAATCGACTCGTCGAGTCCCTTAGGTCCAAATTCTCATTCAGACACTTTAAGGTCAAAATGTTACTCCATACTCTAGATATGTCCTCCTAAGGCTCGAATATCACATAAAGCTTGCAGCATTACGTTCATGCATGGCATTTTGGCTCAATAATGCCAAATCAAAAGTCTAACAAAGGTTAGTTACACAAGATCTTGTCTCTAGCTCAATAAAGCTCGGGTCTTTGGACTTACAAAGTCTCCTACAGTCCAGATCTGAGGTTTCCAACCTCAAACTATGCTCAAATGACTCAAAGACACAAAAGAATGGGAGAAAAAACCCTAGAACTCCTAAGATGAGATCCAGCCAAAAGAAATGGACAAGATTTGAACTTTATGCCTCTACATAGAAGCTGATGCAAGAAAAAGAACAGATCCACAACCATTCTTCGATCCCAGGGTCCTTTAAATAGGACCCAACTCCATGAAAAGTGGTGGCGGAAATGAGAGCCGAGGGTCCTTTAATTAGGGTTTCTCTCAGTCTCTCAAATGACAAGTGGTGGCAGAAATGAGAGCCCAGTATCCTTTAAATAGGACCCAACTCCGTGAAATTATGGTTTTCACTCACAACACCAACTCGCCGAGTTGGCACACCGACTCGCTGAGTTGATCATTAAACTCATGTGGTCAATCCGTCTCTACTCAACGAGTTGGGTATGACAACCCGAAACTTTTAGTCTGTAAAGATTGGTCAACTCTATCAATATTAAACTAGATTTCGTTACCTTTTAACGTTGTTTAAGGGTTCGTTTAAGTGTTCTAAGTTTGAGTACAACCGGGAATGAGATTAGGAATGGGTCAACAAGTCGTATAGAGACAAAAAAGGGCCATACACCCTCTTGGGAGGTGTGTACGGCCGCACACCCAACCGTACAACCCCCAGCCGCACACACCCAACCGTACACCCTACAACCTCACACTCAAACCTATATATAGGACCTTTGTCTGACCTCACACCCCTTTTCTCACTCTTTCAAGCTTGGAACCCGTTTTGTCTCAACACTGCTAAGATATCCCCCTCAATCATCAAAACAAGTGAGCATTCATCCCTATATCCTTGATACAACTTATTAGCAAGCCATATCTTTGATTTTGATCCATAAAAACATCCATTTTGGATGACCTTCAAGAGTGTACGACCGCACACGCTATGTGTGGCCGCACACACACTTCTTTTGGGCATAAATGACCTTAAACACCCATTCAAGCGTTGTACCGGCCAAAACATCACCCCCAGATCATTCCCTGGCATTGGAAACTCGGTTTTTGGCACATTCTTAGGGAGTGTGCGGCCGCACATGTCACCTGGCCGCACACGTCACCTGTCCGCACACACTTCATATGAGTCGTACACTTCCCTTAGATGAATCACATGTGATTCCAACACTTTGTTCAAGTGTTTCCTAGTCCCTAACGGAGTTTACTTTCATATAGTTGCTTATAAACACTATATTTATGGCTATATATGTCTCTATATGTCATTTAGGACTCGTTAGTGTTCCGATAATTCATTTTTGGAACTTCTTGTCCTGACGCGAATCTACCTTCGAAACATCCTCCAAGGTGAGTTCATAACCCTACGCTTTTACAAGTTTTTATAACGTTTTCAGGGGGAATACAAGTCAAACATAAAAGATTTCACAACTTAAAAACTGATGCAATTACAATGGTTTTACGTTAAGCATTTAGATACTTTATCCTTTTTGTAAAATGCGGAGCATAAGAGATGTTTTCTAAACATAATTGCATACTTTTTACAACAGTACATGAACACAACTTACCAGTCAAACTATAATAGGTATAGTTTGGGGATTTCATTACCGGTTTTACAGAATCAAACTCCATGCAAAGTTAAACATATAAACCATGACAGATTTAGTTTATCCATACAGATAACAAGAATATCTTACTAAAAAATAATTTTGTGTATAATTATTTATACTCTACAACATATACAACGATTTGGAACTCGAGAACAACCGAACAACACGTAAACTAGTTGATACAGGATTGTGAGACTTATCTTTGTTATGCCCTTCGGGGTACCAATAAATCCTCACCGATAGTATAACCAGAGTCTCCTGGAGGGAGAGCGTGGAAT